>NC_056525.1:194196524-194301360 GCF_019175285.1 Sceloporus undulatus | reverse complement strand
ATAATAATAATAATAATAATAATAATAATAATAATAATAATAATAATAATAATACCAACAACACAGGACTTCCAATGTCCCCAAATTATTTTCTAAAAAACTGTTGTGATTTCTGGCCAGTTTTTGCCTGAAAAGCACATAGAAAGCCCCCTCAAATTGTGAGAACATACTTCTCCCATTTACTCACTGCCCCCTGAATCCCCATTCTTGTTCTCTTCTGTAGAAATACTTCTGCTTTCCACTGTAGCAGTGGCATTATTAGGGTTGGCATCATCCAATGTGGTAATTCATGAGGTAAACCCATTGGCTTCCTCCCATTACCACATCATACAGAATCCTTAGTACATTTTTTTGTACTAATGTTACTCATAAAACATAATTCCAGCCTATCACTGAATGTAATGGTAATGGAAGTGTCATAAAACAATTAGCAAAATTAAAATTATACCTTTAAATTGAAATATCAAAAATGATAAAATACATATAGATTTTTTTCCTATGATAGCAAAAAAAAATTCAAAAGTGTGGGGATGGGTAAAAAAACATTTTATTGGACACATTGAAACATCTTCAATCTGATTTAGCACTGTTAATGTTTTTAACAACATACTGAATATTTGCTATTTTAATCATTAAAGGCCAACCATTTTTTTTTTTAAATAATACCGGTATTTGGTTTCATATTGCTTTAATCAGTGCTTTTCGAGGGCAATTTTTTTTCAACCGTTTTAAGTAATTGTTTAGGTTATTTAAATTACTTCAAATAATTTAAAATTATTTAAAATGGGCAAATGTTTAAACTCTGAGCAGATACCAATGAAAATGACAAGTGACTGCAAGAAGCTAGTAGGACTATGCCCACTGTGTGTGCATATGTGCCTTCAAGGTGCCTGTTGACTTATGGTGACCTCATAGGGTTTCCTTAGGCAAGGAATCAACAGAGGTGGTTTGGCCAGTTCCTTTCGCTGAAAGGAGGTACAGGAGACTGCACCTGGTATTCATTGGCAGTGTCCCCATCCAAGTACTAGCCAGGGCTGACCCTACTTATCTTCCAAGATCAAACAAGATCTAGTACCAAGATTCGTTCAGAGGAAGGTTGCCATTGCCTACTTCTAAGGCTTGAGAGAGAGTGACCTGCCCAGTCTCACCCAGTGGGTTTCTATGGCTGAGGAGATCCAAACCCTGGTTTCCAAGAGTCCTAGATGTGCACTCAAACCACTCCACCATGGTGGCCCTCCCACATTTCAAACAGCCTAACAAATATTATGACAATTGCACTAGCAAATATCCAGTGTTGTTATTCAACTTCATTGGGTCTTGCCTGGTATCCTGCTACTGCAGAACATCATTCCTTTAGCTGACAGCAGCTTTGCCTCTGCCAATAATGCTACCCTCATCTACAGATAAACCTTTTGCAAAATGGATTTGACAATTTCTCTTTCCACCATTACAGCTTTCCTCAAATCACTGGATTGCCAAACTCATGAGTGGTTTTGAATTTGATTTCTCAAGGCTGAAAGGACAGTTTTCGCTGATGCTAGAACTCATTGTCCAGTTTCCATCCTTTCTAGTTAGAGTTTTCGTCCACAATTAGAAGTACTTCTTCATTCATCCTAAAACTAAATATTTTGCCTTGAACACGTGAAATGAAATTGACAGCCTGAATCTGCCAAGCCACTCAACAGAGAACAAAAGGATTGCATGTCATCTGCTAAACTGGCAATTAAGTATTACTCTTGCTGGGTAGAGAAGCAGTCTATGTGAAGATATATATATATATATATATATATATATATATATATATATAGAGATATATATATATGAGAAACAATTCCTTTTAATTTTGGTCACAATGCCAAGGCATGTTTCAGTTGTGCTTTTAAAAGGTGTACTTGAACAGTTATCTCTTTGCTTACATATCCTTGACTAAAGATTTCATAAGGCGTTCCTTTGAATTTTTCTTAAAACATGCTGCAAAATGAATTTTTCACTGGGATATAAATTTCCGTGATTAAAACACACTAGATTGTTAGCTGCTCTAGGCAGAATTCAGACAAATGTCTTCTTATTTGTGAACAGGTCAAGTGATGTGACTGTAAAAAGAGAAGACTGGCTCCTCAATAGTGTATAATTAATATCACAGAATTGTAAAAATGAAGTTGAAAGGACCTCATGGGTCATCAAGTTGAACTGCTGCTCCCAGAAGCAGGAATACTTGTGAAAAGATGAACCATCCTCATGCTCAGAGATACAGTGGTCATATGATCAGATTTAAAAATTCTGTCTCAGGGACTGAATGGTCTGGAGCTAGATCAATCAAAGGGTTAGTTAGCATACAGTTAGGCCTAGCTTAGACAAACAGCTCATCATAAGCTAAAACAATTCCTCAAATATAGGACATTGGAGTGACGGGTGAGATTACATCGAGCTGAAGAGTGGGGTTAGAATGCTCATCTGCCAACAAAATAATGTAAACAATTGTAAATAAGAGGGAAAGCTACATTAAATATAATTTTGTATGATATAAAATTTTGATTGTACAGCAAAAGTATTCTAAAGAGCTAACATTCTTTTGTATGGTTTCCTGCTAACTTCATAAAGTGATTCTTTCTTGTATAGTTTTCCTACATGATGTATTCTTTCTTTGTACCATGTATGGGCAATTCTGATTCTAGATCATTGGTAATGAGGCCAACACCACTGTTAGGCAACACATTCTAGTACTGTGACTTATGCATTCTGTTTTTGCACTGTGCTTTCAATGTTCCAAGTAGTTATTCACATTTTCTTCATGTAAGATGTGTGATCTGCCATTTCAGACATTTGTTGTCTCATCTGTTAAAGCCAGAATAATGTACAATTATTATTTTTACATTTCCTCCTAGCTTTTCATGGAATTCCCTAGCAGAATTTTTTTTTACTTCACCGTAGATTTAACTAGGTGTTTCCTCCATTAATCCATGTTGACTTGTCCCCCTGAAGCACCTTATATTTGCTGATTTTCTCACGTACAAATCTTTTCATTGTTTGTTCTACAAGATTGTCTCTGTTCCCCCTTTTTGAAGTAAGGCCTCATGTTTATATTAAATCTGAATAATTGGTAATTCAGGGAGCAATTTGGCTAGAATCATAGAATCATAGAGTTGGAGGAGACCGCAAGGGCCATCCAGTCCAACCCCCTGCCACGCAGGAAATCTAAATCAAAGCATCCCCGATATGACTACCATATGAAGGTGTCTTGATCGAATATTTCACAGTATTGATTTATTGCCAAATTATTTCAATATGAAAATAAATGAGAAAATGAACACTTCTTATTGGAATTTGCTAAATTGTTTATGGTTGCCTTTATGGTTGCAATTTAAGATCTAGCCGTGTATGGATGGAAGTCCTTATATACAAGATGCCATTTTCTTTGTGTAGTATTGAAAGACAAGTGTTTGTATCTGGTTTAGGAGAGGAAGGCTGGGAATCTAGTTCAGCTTCTTACTGAATATTTATTTTGTAATTAGGTTATGAACGTGAAAGTTAGCCTTGTAAAGCCAGTATCTGGTATCTTTCATATTACAAGTTGATTGAATAGTATGTTCTTTGTGGAAATCTGGCTTTAAACTTTTGTTTCTAGATTGTGAATATGAGCTCACTTTCAGATTTTGGTAGGGTCATACTTCTTTACAGAGGAAAATCCATCCAGATCTTAGTGGCTAAATCCATTCAGTCATTCACCAAACTTCACTGGATGCAGTTAGATTTCATTAAATAACTTTTGTGTGGATTGCAATAGTATATATTGTGACTATTCATTTCAAATATGCACTTTGTGGATACAGTGCCAATGAATGAATGGTAAGTATAGACATTTCCTATACTTGGTATTGAAAATAGGATCCATTATGTTAAACTGGTGTACGTCACACAATTGTTTTGTATTACTCCACTTACCAGACCGTTGCAACACACGGATGGGCTGGGACTGGAGATGTTGTTGTGCTCCATTTCTTCTTGGTTGGTATCCCCCTTGAGAACAATTATGAGACAGAGAAGAGAACAGCCTTTAGGCTGTTATAAACATTTATGGGGATAGTAAAGAGCAGGGTGTGAGATCAGGAATCTCTAACTGGCTCCAAGCAGAACTCTCCCTTCCATGCTCTTGCAGCTTATATTAGTAGGTAATATATACCAAAAGTATGTGCTGATATAATATGCAAGAACAAGGAAGAGGAGAATATCATGATTTTGAATAGCACAATGCATATTTCTATTCACAGTAAACTTTATAATAATCATTTTTAAGTGATGTTTTGAGTTTTTGCAGTAGGCCATGTGCAGTTATAATGAACAGGAACCAATGCTTCCTTGCATGTTGCTTATTGGAATAAATCAAGGTGTCACAGCAACCGCATTCTGTATGCCAGGCTTTTCCTTGCTATTAGAAAGTGCTTGCTTTTGTTTTCAGTCTGTACCAACCTGCTTGGCAGCACCCTGCATTATTATATCACCTTTTGGGGCATGTCAGGTTGCCAGAATGAAGTGCTGGAGATGAGGAAGTACAGTAGGCCTTGGGAGTAAATAACCAGTGTACATATCACTGAAAAAAGAAACAAAACATCAGCTGCTTGGATGAAAAATTGATATCTAATTGCATTGCATTGTATTCACTGATACTCTGCTCTTTCCTCTGATCAGCATGATTCCAACTTGTTTACTGTGCTATGAGTTGAGAGCAAGCGTGGTGTAGTGGTCTGAGTGTTGGACTACGACTTTGGAGACCAAGTTTTGAAGCCTGGCTCAACCATGGAAATACACTGGGTGACTTTTGGCAAGTCACGCATTCTTACCCTCAAAGGATGGCAATGGCAAACTCCCTATGAAGAAACTCAATAAGAACTAGACGAATCCTGCCCAGAAATCGGATTTTAAAAATAGAAAAAAGCTGCAAATGTGAGATGTTTTTCAGATGCATTTGCACCAAACAGCAATGATGTGAAAATAAAGCAAATGGAAAGTCAACAAAATCATGGAAGTTCCTGAAAGTAAAAAAGTGTCATTTTTGTTGACTTTCTGTTCACTTTATTTTCATGTTATTGCTGTTTGGAAGACACATCATCTGAAAAATATCCCGCATTTCTGGATTTTTTCTACTTTTACAGTAAATCCCATTTCTGAGTGGGATTCATCTAGTGTGATAAGATCCTATGATAGGTTTGACTTAGGCTTGCCATAAATCAGAAACAACTTGATGGCACCTTTCGCCTGCTCGAGTCCCTATATTGGAAGAAAGGCGGGAGATATATGATGATGTTGGTGGTGGTGGTGGTGGTAATGGCACACAACAACAACAACAGTGACATCAATAGCATTATATCTCAGTGCTTAACCCAACTGAATTAGGTGCCTGTGTACTAACAGCCCCACAGGCCACAAAGGGGGGGGGAGTAAGTTTAATTGAGGTAGATAGTCATAGTACAACAGAGGCAATAATTGAGACAGATAAAAGATGGGGCAGAGAAAGAGAGAGAATGAGTTATGTTTGTGATATGTGTTGTATTGTTTTGTCTTCAAGTCATTTCCAACTAATGGTGACCCTAAAATGAACCTAGCACAGGATTTTCTTGATAAGTTTCTTCAGAGGGGGTTTGCTATTGCCATCCTCTGAGGCTCAGATGCAGAGACTTGCCCAAGATTATCCAGTGGGTTTTCATGGCCAAGTGAAGATTTGAACTCTATTCTCCAGAGTCATAGTCCAATGCTCAAACCACTACACCACACTTATTTTTTGTGTTTTTTTCAGGCTATGTGGTCATGTTCTAGAAGAGTTAATTCCAAGGCACCACAAAATGTAGGACATTCAAGGAGAAAAATGTAGGACATTACAAAGTAAAAGCTAAAAACACTGTTATAAATGTAAATTCATGCTTCTTAGTCATGCATAAAATGGAGGACATTTTGAAATCTCTTGTGGACAGAAGGTTGAAATGTACAGACATCTTGGAAAACGAGGACACCTGGTCACTAACAATGTTCATCCATCAACAGAACAGGCAAAAGAGGTCACCCCTCTCCATCACAGCCCCCTACATGGCTCAAAATATTCTTCAGAAGGTTGGATGACCCTTTGGAGCACATATTGCTGAGGGAGGAGAGAAAAGTCCCATTGCCAGAATGAATGTCCTCCTTAAAGACATAATTCTCCATAAAAATCAGGACAACTTGAAAATTCAGCAAATCCTCAAGAGCTGTATGTGACTGACAAGGACACACTTGTAGAAAAATAATTGGTACGAATCATCACTTATTTTGACGTCTATTTAAAACATAGCTGTTAGAGAATGTGGGTAGCTGTAAAGAAGCAACTTCTGGTCTGTAAATGTCAGGGAGTGGAGTAGTACAGTGAGCCCTTGATATCCACTGGGGATTTATTCCAGGACCCCATGTGGATACCAAAATCTGGGGATGCTCAAGACCCATTATATGCAATGGCATAATAAAATGGTGCCCCCTTTTTAAAATTGTAAAATCAAGATTTCTTTTTTGGAACTTATATATTTTAAAAATACTTTCAAGCAGTAGATGGCTGCATCCATTGATAAAGAATCCATAGATACTGAGGGGTGACTGGCTCAAAACACACTGCAGAAATCATCCAGGTTGAGACCACTTTAACTGCCTTGGCTAGGATTTCTGGAAACTGTAGTTTTGTGAAACATTTAGCCTTCTCTGCCAGAGAGCTCTGGAGCCACAACAAACTACAATTGCCAGGATTCCCTAGCACTGAGCCAGGAAAGTTAAATAGTCTCAAACTGGATTATTTATGCAGTGTGCTTTGGACTTGTATCTTATTGAAACAAAAAACTGAGAAAGCATTTGAAAGTCTAACCCAGCCTACTGCTAGGGTCAGCCTCCCCTTAGGTCTGTAAACTGGTGTGCTTTCTTTTCTCTTTATGGGGTTCAGCTTGCTTACAGTGGCTGAACATCTGTCCCCATCAGACTGAAATGATTTACTGCTATAATGCAATTTTTGTTTTTTTTTAAGAATCTCATCTCCCACCTGTTGAAAAAATAAGGAAACCCTTTTATGCACAGCTTATCTTTTCAAACTTTTGACATGACAGCTAGTGAGCTCAGAAGGCTGTCAAGCTAAACCCACAAATGGCTTAATGGCAGGTACATAATAGCCCGTTAACTGAGGTTTGCCTAGGATGCTGGCAGGTGTTTACATGAAATTTTGCCTGGCTTGTCATAGCATACAGGGCAGCCAGCACCTGGCAACCTCCTCCTGGATGTATTATTTAATTGCTATGAGAGAGCAGCTGCTAACCTTGTTAAGTAAACAACAGGTATTCCACCTGCTTGAACAAACTCTGACCTCACTCTCTGCCAAGCAGGTGACAGTCAGGTAACTCAGCTTCTCTGCCCCAACACACAATGGCCTCGGGGATTAGAAGGTGTCTATCAGCATTGATTTGTCTTTTCTAGGCTATGTTTTCCCCTGCTTTTCTCTTGAGAGAATGCTATTCAGGCAAGAGAAGTGGAAACATCTCTAATTAGGTTTCTGCATTAAGGCCAAATACACCTGTCATTACATGTGCAAGTGTGGGTGTGCAAGCATTCACACAAGAAGGCTGAAATGGCAACCGGGGAGGGGGAGGACACACACCAACTGAGATAACATTTAGCACCTCCTATCTTCTGAAGAAACTTGCATTAATATGAAAGACTGGTGGTGTGGAAATTAAAAATGTAAGATAATATTCCATAACATAAATAATGCCCTAGATCTTGCATAGCATAAATTGGCTGTAAACTCAGCAAACTGCTGAAGACTAATTTTATTTATTTATTTATTTATTTATTTATTTATTTATTTAATATTCTGCCTTTCTCTTGATAAAGGGACGCAAGGTGGCAAACAGCAAATTTAAAATAATACAAATGTAAAACAATACAAAAACATTAAAGAAGTATAAATTTTAACATAAAAAAACTAAACAATTTATACAGTTAAAAACATGCATATTTAAATTAGTAAAATATATTTTGAAAAATCTATACCATCCTTAAAATCTTTAGGAGCCCAATCCTATCAGTAGGAAAAAGCATGACAGTACAAAAATGTATTTACCTGCTATTGAAAGGAGAGCAGAGATGGGGCCAATAGGGAGGGAGTTTCAAAGCCTAGACTCAACAGGGAAGGAGTTTCAAAGTGTGGGAGCAGCCACTGAGAAGGCCCTGTCCCTTGCTCCCACCAAATGAGACTGAGAGGGTGGTGGGACCAAGGATAGGGCCTTTCTAGATGATCAGCTCATACAGGAAGAAGATATGGTCCTTAGTCCTAGACCCAAGACATACAGTACTTTATAGGTCAGAAACAGCACTTTGAATTGTGCCCAGAAATGCACTGGCAACCAATGGAGCTATTACAACAAGGGATTTGTGTGTTCACTATCAATAGCTACAGTTAACATTATTGCTATACTCTCCTATTTGGTTCTTGCTTTCTATTTATTTACCCACTCAAATTTTTAGTTTAATATAAGAGAATACATAGGGAAGTATAAAAGAAAGAAAGTTTTTCCCCATGTGAGTATTGCCCATCGACTGTTATAGTTATTTTTCAAAAAACAAAAACAAAACCCAAGATCAGTCTTTACTTATAAACTCCACTGTATCTACCTTATGATATCCAAACTGTTTACAATGTCATCTTACCTACTTACCTACAAAATCACCATTCCTTTAAAAAAGTGGTTGTCAAAGAACCCCATTTGTTTTTGAAAACACTTGTTTCCATCTTTCTAGAAAATTCTGTTTTTTCGTTCCACAGTTTTCTTGTCAGTTTATCTATCTCTAATAATTTGTGTGGCTTCCAGTTGAAGTTTCTAAGCAGTTTCCAAGTGAAGCTCCAAATAGAGTGCATTACAGTAATCCAAACTGCATGTAAACAAGGTATGTATATACCACCATGGCCAGATCTGACTTCTCCAGAGATGGGAACAATTGGCACACTAACTTTAAATGTGTAAAAGAACTCCAGTCATTACTGAAACTTCATCAGATGAAAATCTGTCCCTAATCTGACTGGTTATCATATTTGATAACCTGTTCACATACAATTTTGGTGCTTGGTAATGACCATCTGACTATCCATGACAATAATTCTGTGATTCCTTTATAATACAGACAGACACATGAATATGAATCCTGAAATGGTGAGTCTGAATTAAGTCCACCATGTCTGGCACTTGGAAAGTGATCAGTTAAAGGTGAAACAATCTACAGGATACATAATAGAAAATTGCCACTCTAGTCATTACATGCCATTTCCTGCTTGCCAGCTACTGGATGATTGTAGGAAGTAAGAAAGCTTCATAACCATTATATAAACAAACGTGTAGCAATAAGCATTATAGCTAAAATAGTTTCCATCATGTATTATTGCCCGACTAATTTATCCCTCTGTTTCAGTTTGCAAATCATTTATTTCTTAGCAACAGTTATGAGGAGATAAAAATCTATCCTTTTCCTGATTAATACATACCCATATAAATGAAATATGGGGTGAGGTACTTAATATTTTTTCATTGTGGAGTAAGTGAAGAGAATCAAGAAGGTAACACATCTGGTTAGTATGCATATAACCATAGCTGGATGAGGATCTGAACAAACAAATGGGGTTGGTGTGCATGGGTCCCTCTTAATCCAGTTACCACAGCTTTCAGACACAACCTTAGTAATAGATTATTATTATTATTATTAACCTTTATTTATATAGCGCTGTAAATTTACACAGCGCTGTACATACAATCTTTTAGTTAGACGGTTCCCTGCCCTCAGGCTTACAATCTAAGAAGACACGACACAAAAGGAGAAGGGAGTGGTAGTGGGGAATGGGATCAGGTCCAGCAGTTCTTCTCCACCTCTGAGGCCTGGACCAAGGCAGATGGACTGGAGGAAGGGCTTGGCTTCTTAATGGATGCTTAAAAGGAGGCTTCTTGGGTCAGAGAGGGGCTCACCTCTGGGAATGCTTCTCTAAACAATATAGTCTTTAACTCAGTTTTGAAACTGGGTAGAGAAGTGATGAGGTGTGCATGTGGGGGAAGAAGGTTCCAGGAGTAAGGGGCAGCAAGCGAGAAAGGACGAATTCGGGAGGGGGCAGTGGTAGTCCTACACTGTGACATAGAATCATAGAATCATAGAATCATAGAATCGTACAGTTGGAAGAGACCACTAGGGCCATCTAGTCCAACCCCCTGCCATGCAGGAAATCCAAATCAAAGCATCCCTGACAGATGGCCATCCAGCCTCTGTTTAAAGACCTCCAAGGAAGGAGATTCTATCACCCTCCGAGGGAGTGCATTCCACTGTCGAACAGCCCTTACTGTCAGGAAGTTCCTCCTAATGTTCAGGTGGAATCTCTTTTCCTGTAGCTTGCATCCATTGTTCCGAGTCCTGTTCTCTGGAGCAGCAGAAAACAAGCTTGCTCCCTCTTCAATATGACATCCTTTCAAATATTTAAACAGAGCTATCATATCACCTCTTAACCTTCTTTTCTCCAGGCTAAACATCCCCAGCTCCCTAAGTCGTTCCTCATAGGGCATGGTTTCCAGACCCTTCACCATTTTTGTCGCCCTCCTTTGGACACGCTCCAGTTTCTCAATGTCCTTTCTGAATGAGACCTTGACTACCAGAGCGGAGGGTGCGAGTAGGAATGTAAGGAGAAAGAAGGTCAGATAAGTAAGGAGGGGCCAATCCATGGAGGGCTTTGAAAGTCAATAACAAAAGCTTGTACCAGATGCGGAAGGGGAGCCAATGAAGGGAGGATAAAAGAGGAGAAACATGGTCAAAGCGGTGAGCAGATGTGACAATACGGGCAGCTGAATACTGGACAGAGATTAAAGGATGGAGGTGTGAAAGAGGAAGCCCTGTCAGAAGGAGGTTACAATAATCTAGTCTCGAAACCACTAGGGCATGGACTAGAGTCTTGGCAGTAGAGGCTGAGAGGAATGGACGGATCTTGGCAATGTTGTGGAGAAAGAATCTACAGGCCTTGGCAGTGGCCTGGATCTGGGGAATAAATGACAGAGAAGAGTAAAAAATGAAGCCAAGATTGTGGGCTTGATGAACCAGTTGAATAGAAGTGTCATCGACAGAAACAGAAAAGGAATAATGAAGGGTGGGTTTAGGTGGAAAGACAAGAAGCTCAGTCTTAGACATGTTGAGCTTCAAGCGCTGAAGCCGCATCCACTGAGAAATGGCAGTCAGACAAGAAGAAACTTGCTGTTCAAGCCCCATCGAAAGGTCAGGGGTGGACAGATACAGCTGAGTGTCATCGGCGTACAGATGATAGGAGAAACCAAAAGAACTGATGAGTTTACCTAGGGACAGTGTGTATAGAGAGAACAGAAGGGGACCCAAGACAGAGCCCTGGGGAATTCCAACAGATAGGGGAACAGAGGTCTGACCACCTGTGACCACTGCAAGTAAGATTTAAACCAGTCAAGAGCAGAGTCGGAGAACCCAAGGTCAGAAAGTAAATCAACCAGGAGACAGTGATCAACAGTGTCAAAGGCCGCAGACAAATCAAGAAGAATGAGAATAGAGTAGAGGCCATTTGCCTTGGCCCGCAAGAGATCGTTTGAGATCTTGGTGAGGGCTGTCTCTGTAGAGTGCCGTGGGCGAAAGCCAGACTGGAAAGGGTCCAGGATGGAGTTGGCTTCAAGAAACTTAATACAGCGAGAATAAACGACCCGTTCTAGGACCTTAGAAAGAAAAGGAAGAAGAGAAATTGGACGATAGCTAGACAAAGAAGAGGGGTCAAGAGAGGGTTTCTTCAAAATTGGGGAAACGAGAGCATGTTTGAAGTCAGAAGGGAAGGAACCCAAAGAGAGAGAGAGATTAAAGATATAGAGGAGCGAGGGCAGGAGAGAAGGGGCTATAGAGATTAGGAGACGGGAGGGAATAGGATCAAGAGAACAGGTAGTAGGTTTGGAAGAATTTAGCAGCTTAGAGAGTTCATCCAGAGAAACAAGGGGAAACACAGAGAGTTTATTAGTAGAAGGTACCAGGAGGTTAGTGGTAGGGGGCAAGTCGGGAGGAACTATTTCAGATCGAATAGTAGTGACTTTTGTGATGAAGTAGTTGGCGAAGTCAGTGGGGGGAAATGATGAGAAGACAGGGGGAGATGAAGGTTTTAGTAGTGTATTGAAGCAGGAGAACAAATGCTGCGGATGCCTCTCATTAGCGCATATCAGTGATTTAAAATAGTTCTATTGTGCCATAGACAGAGCGCGTGAAAAAGATAAAAGGATGAATTTATAATGAATGAAATCGGCCGGTTCTCTAGACTTTTTCCAAAGACGTTCGGCCGCTCGAGAGCAGGACCGGAGGAACCTGATAGT
Organism: Sceloporus undulatus; assembly: GCF_019175285.1. Lineage (NCBI taxonomy): Eukaryota > Metazoa > Chordata > Lepidosauria > Squamata > Phrynosomatidae > Sceloporus > Sceloporus undulatus. Next base: position 194,288,962 of record NC_056525.1, on the reverse strand, counting down.
GGGAGTGAGCCAGGGCTGAGGCCTAGTCATAGGGGAAGACATGCATACAGATACAGGAGCAAAGCTGTCGAGAGTTGAAGAAAGAGTGGAATTAAATAAAGACATTGCTGAATCAGCAGAGTCCCCAAGATCAAGAGAAGAGAGAGATGAATTCAAAGTCTGACTGAGATGGTCAGAGTTAACAGACTGAAGGTTGTGGAAATGGCGCTGGACAGTACGACGAGGAGGTGGGATATAAGTAAGAGTAAAAGAAATTAAATGGTGGTCAGACAATGGAAAATCAGATGCCAGGTAGTCGGAAATGACACATTTAGCTGCAAGAATTAGGTCGAGACAGTGACCAGAAGAATGGGTTGAGGAGTTAGAATGAGGCTGAAGGCCAAAAGAAGCAAACAGGGAGCTAAGGCGAGATGAAGAAGGATTGTTGGGATTGTCATGGTGAATATTAAAGTCACCTAGGATCAGGGAAGGGACAAGATTTTATTTTTCTTCCTCATCCTGAAAGACGATTGACATAATTGTCAGTTGTTTCATGATATTGTAGATTATTTGGGTAGAAAATCACCTATGGTATGCGGATGGTAGCAATAAGAAACATGGAACTCAAACATTATTCCATCTAGGCAACAGTACTGATGCTCATTCAGTTGCTAACCCTTTCTTGTCAGTACAGTTGGTGATGCTCCATAGTGAAGAAGGATACATTGAAACAGAATACTATGTGACAGGGGACAATGTCATCTATGCCACTCTGTACTTTGCAAGCCATTGTTGTTACTAGCATGGGATGCTTCAAGAGGTAACCTGGACCAAATAAATAACTGCTTACAAAATGTTACAGCTTGCCCATAACTGCCATAATACAAAAACATATTTAATGGTACTCACACAGAAGATTTAAAGTCTGAACTGGTCTTCAGGGATGGATTCACACTTCTGTTCATGGCTGGTGTACATATAAGCATTTCTATGCCACTGAAGCTATTGTAATGTTTTTGATGACAGGCCTTCTCCCTATATAGCCTATAATAACTATACTGCTTAGTGATAACAATGTTTACAGTGCTTTGTTGTGTAGAATAAAAAATCTCTACAGGAGCCAACAACACTAATGGTTTGCATCAAAATAATTAGCTGTGTTTTGCCAATATTATCAAAACTAATTTCTTCGGCAGGGAAGGCCTTCCCTACCTAGTTCTACTCCCCATTTACTGTGACTTATGTCACGCTGTCCACAATTCTTCTCTTAAATTTAATGAGAAGAATTAAATTAAAATTAATTAAAATAAAATCCTTGCCTCAAGAAGAAGAGCCCTTCCTCCTGATCACATCACAACCTGGAGGAAATTAAAAAGAGAGCCCAACTTCCATCAGGCCTAACTGTGAAGGTACTCACTCGCTCTCTTTAATTTTTTGTATTTTATTTATTTATTGTTATTTTATTTTTTATTAACTTTATTTTTAACTGGTTGTAACCCCGCCTGGATTCCTGTGATTGGGCAGGCTATAAAAAATCATTATTATTATATTATTAGTCTTCTTCTTCCGGCAGCGGCCTTGCAACCCTTGCACCACCGCCCCCGAGAACACAGAGGAGGTTGCCGCCGGCGTTGTGAGATGGCTTACTAGTGCAGCCCAACAGTGGCATCATCAAAACAAGCCCCACCTGGAGATGTTCTGCATCTTTTTGTGATGGGTTTGCACATGTGTGGATCTACATATTTAGAAAGTAGACTGACAACATATAAAATGATCCACAGAAAAGATGTTTAATGCACAATCCTGTGTGCATGTGTGTTGTATGCCTTCACGCCATTTTCGACTAAGGTGAACCTATCATGGGGTTTTCTTGGCAAGATTTGTTCCATTGAGGTTTGCCATTGCGTTCCCCTGTGGCTGAGAGAGTGTGACTTGCCCAAGGTCACCCAGTGGAATATCAGATAGGGGCCATGGCATGCAGTTGCCGTGGCCCCGATCCAGCAATCCAAGGGGCGGCGTAGATCTGTCCCTTTACAGACATCTGTTTCGGCCCTTTGCAAAATAAGGGGGAAAAAGAAAAGGTATTAAAATAGGTATCTGTTCACATGCAAAATAACAACAGCATACCTAACAAACAAAAAATAAAATAAAATATGATTTTGGCACTTATTAGAAGTACATAATTCTATCTCAATGGAGAGGAGGCATATAAATAAATATCTATACAAACAGAAGTTTTAGGCTGAATTTTATTTTGCTGCTTCATGCATCTAGTCCACAAAATTGTTTAGTCTTTAACATGATACAGGGTTCTTTGTTGCTTTTGTCACAATGGAACAGATTAACGTGACTCTGTTTCCTTCTGTAAGGGAAATTACAACTGATTCTAACTGCCATCCTATTCAGTATTTATAATGCCATAAGCTGGATGTACAATATTATACTTATCACTTCTCATCCTTTTGGCTAAGATCAAGTGTGTGTACTTATTGTACTACTTATAGGAATCCATATTTATGGTTGTTGCACCACTGAAGTGCCTGAAAGTGCCTCCCTCTCTCCCTCCCTACCCAAACCTACCTCTGAAGCCAGTCGGGCCTTGATCAAAGGATTACCAAGGCACTGGAGTTTGTGGTGCTGACTGATCATGTATCTGGCCCTTTCCCACTAATGGGATGTGCTGTGACCTCCTGCTGCAGCTACTTGTCACATAACACCCTATAGCTAGGAGAGGGCTGGGCATGTCTTTGGTCAAAGCCCCACTCACCAGAGCCTCAGATGTCCTTCTGTGTGTCAGTGGGTGGTAGCTGGCTAGATTCAAAGGTAAGCTTTCTGTGGTAGCATTGGTAGATGCAGCTATGATAACAGAGGTCCATCATTCTTGCTGTTGCCCAATCTGTGAGCTCACCCTCCATTGTACGAAACAATTCCTCAGAAGGTAAGACACTCTTTTTCTACAGCTACAAATTGAATTCATGATTTTCAAGAAATGTTATTTTTGTTCAGTGACTTCCTTTCTGGTGATTTTGCTCTACTGTTGTAATATCAGAACAAAACAATGCATACTAGTTTAACTAATCACTCATGCTGAGACATGGAAAAATAGCATCAAAATTCCATGCCTGAATTAGCCAAAAGTGTAATGACATTATCAATTCAAAATGTCCACAAAGTAACTCAATAAACTTTTAAAATATCTATTAAAATAGATGACTTCCATCAATTAAGATCATCTGTTCTTTATCCTTTTTGTTTATTCATTTGATTTATAAGCCATCTTGCTTCAAAATCTGTCGTTCCAAGCAGCTCATTAAAAGATTAAAGGACCCAAAGTTGTAAACCTGAGACACAATGAAACAAATTACAACAATCACACATATTTAATTGTAATATCCCCACATTGGCCAGCACCATGCTACTTAAGAAGCAAGCAAAGTCCAACATATAGCATTATGAAGGAGGATAGTTTTTCTTTCCTTCATAATGACCAAAGTCCTTCAAGGACTCATTGTTTTACTGCAATAGCCACCATCAACCCCCCTCCCCCCCACACACAGAGTTATTTATGGCTAGTGGAGACTGGGTTATGGGTGGACAGAGAAGATTTTGGCTATGTACTCATAGCCAGCTGCAGAAATCTCAGTGATGATGTAATAATTCTGTATCTGGCTATGGGAACATAGCCGGTTACTTCTCCAATTCTCTCCATCCCGTCACCAGTTACTGAATCGCTGTGAGGGCAGACTTAGTGGTTAAACAATTAATCCAGTGATGAAACACAACAATAGAGCCACTCACAGAAATGTTATACTATGCTCCATAATGCAGGATCTTGGCCATTATAATATTCACACGCTGGAAAGAAATTTTAAAGCACAAAGATTTTTTTAAAGCACTTTTTACAGCAGTTTGGTGAGGAACTAGAACTCTCTGGTTGTGAATTCTAAATCCTCTCCCTAAACTGCAGATTCCAGGATTCCATAGGATGGTGCCAAGACAGTCAAAGTGGAACCATAGCACTATAATAGTTTAGCATGTAAAGGCCCTATGCTACTCTTGATTCTGCCTGAGCTATTGATGAGTTTTGAAACTTATTATTTATGGTATTTTCTGGGCTGCCTCTCTGGAATTTGATTTAGTACCACTTTTTTGTGGTGGGTCTCGTCCTTCCTGGACAGGCAAGTTTAGAAGCAGGTGTGGATTTCTGCACTGAGAAGTGGAGATGAATTGTTCATCCTGCACCTGAGCATTCTAGAGATAGCATGAGTGCTTGGCTAGAAATACATGGCCTTTCCATCCCCTACTTTAGCTATTCTTGCAGCTTCCAGAGGGAATGGGACAAAATGTTGAAGTGCTCCAGCCACATAGCCCAGCTCTGGCTCCTGCTCGGAGTAAAGATGGAGCCAAAGTACACGTGAAGCCTGGACTTTCTGCAGTCTGTTGTCCCATTATCTGGGAGCATTCATGATGGATGGAATGATGTAATAGTTTTCCCCCCTGCTGTTCTCCATTCTCCACATCCATTAATCAGCATTATATTTTCCATTTCTTAAAAATAACTAAAATATTAATTAGTTATTTTTAAATAACTGAATGCTACAAGCTGCTGGCCTGTAGGAAACAATACATTTCTCTGCCTTCCACTTCATTGTCATTCCCAAGTCCACAGAGGAGCATCTGAGCTAAGAGCATCTGAGCCAGCACTTGAAAATGTAGTATTCCTCCAGTGCTATTTACTAAGACCACCCATATCTAAGACTAATGGCTGGCATCCGGTACAGAAGTTATGTCTTTATAAATATATGAGAAATATATTTTCATAGAAAGCCAGTGTGGTGTGGGCAGTTTCATAGAAAACCAGTGGGGTGAAATGGTTTGCTGGACGGGGGGGGACTAGGATTTTGAATCCCTGCTCAGCCATGGGAACCCACTGGGTGTCTTTGGACAAGTCACACTCTCTCAGCCTCAGAGGAAAGCAAAGGCAAATACTCTCTGAACAAATCTTGCCAAGAAAACACCATGATAGGATTGCCTTAGAGTCTCTATAAGTCAGAAACAACTTGAAGGCAAAAAACAACAGTTTCACAATGTCTGCATCTAGCAGAGGGCTACTATGTTACTACATAGCAGAGTCAGCAAAATAACCATTGTGCAATGGGACTGATGCACAATGAGCCCATTGCACAATGGAAGCAATGTGCATTGGGTGTCATTGAACACCAGGCACTAATATACATCAGTCTCGTTGTTTTTGGGCACCAATATACATGAAGCACTTTTGCTATTGTCCTGATATGCAGCTTTGCCACTAAACAAGGTTTCTTGAAGCCTCTGCTACTTAGGTAAGTATACACATTAAGTAAAAAATGATACATATGATTGTGGTGTTCATTTATAGTTACACCACAACAAGAGTTAAGTTGTTCCTCATCCCTTTTTAAGTTATTAGTAGCTTGTTATTTCCAAGCTCTGAACTACTACTGTTAGTAATAAAGGTAAGCAATTAAGTATACTGTAGAAACAAGAAACACAGGCAACAAAACATTTTGAAACTGATGAGAAAGAAAACAAAATTACAATAGGAAACCAATGTACAGTGGTACCCCGGGATACGAATGCGCCGCCTTACAAAATTTCCGGGTTACGAAAAAAATCAATAGGAAAAAACTGTTCCAGGTTATGAAGGTTTTTTCGGGTTACGAAAATTTTTTTGGTGCTTTTCGGCGCTATTTCGCACAAAATCGCGGCTTTTCCCCATTAGCGCCTATGGCTTTTTCGGCTTACGAAGCATTTCGGGTTACGAACGCGGCGGCGGAACGAATTATTTTCGTAACCCGGGGTACCACTGTAGTAGTAATGTCAGGAAAGCATTATAGGAATATAAGATGGATCACCAATTCAGAAAGAGAAGGGGGAAAAGTGATAATGAGAAATATGATAACCTGTTCCAAGGAAAATGAAGGGATAATTGGCAGAGATATGAAGGTAATAAAAATCATACAACTTTTTGCATGTGAATACATAATTTCCCTAGCAGTGAAGATATTCCATTCTTCCTTACTACCTGCCCTACGAACTTTCCAAAAATCTCTTCAGTGAGCAATATTCCAATTTGTGAATCACATTGTAACATGCCATTAAGTGTGGCCCAGTGAGGGACAGGCTGTGGCTCTTCAGAATAACATTGGAGCTTTTAACTCTCATCAGACCAGTGAGCATGGTCTACGGTGAAGTATTATGGGAACCACAATTTCCCACTTTAATGCAGAGTAACTAATCAGAAAAAATATTTTTGTTTTTTTAAAAAACAAAAGGATTAAACAAAACAAAATAATAAAAGTGGTCTGACTGAGACCTCTGTTGTAGTTAGACGTCTAAGTTTCAGCTTCCAAATTCTATTGGAATTATACACTTAAGCTATGTAGCACAAGTAGAAGCAGTAGTTTGTGAAGTACCAAATACAAAGCTTGAGGAATGAAAAGCATTTATTCATTTGACAATTGCCCTAACTGCCCCTCCCATGTTTTAATAATTGTTTTAACAATTGTCCAATAATTTAATTGTATTTTATTGTAGATGGGAGATTGGGAGAATTTGGGATATAATGAAACATGCTGTTATTGTATTTTATTAATATTTTTAGTGTAAACCGCTTCAATCGTTTGGAGAAGCAAAACATAAATAAAATGTTTATTATTAAATGCAGGGCAGGGCAATTTGACTTTTCAGCTGACTGGGGCCTGTTACAGACGGGCCTTTGCTCCGCCCTCAGGACGTACTAGGAATTGGCTGAGGACGCAGTGTCCAATCAGGCCTCACCCCTAGCATGTACTGGGGGCGTAAAAATGGCGGCCCCCTATACACATGGGCGCTGCCATTTTGACGTGATGGACGCTTAGTGTCCGCACACTGTGGCGTCTTGCAGCGTCACAACCATGCCGCAAGAACCTGCTTTTTGCGGGTTCTTTTTGCTGCGCAGGGGAGCTGCGCAGTTTGTCCTTTGCAAACATGGGCGCCGGCAGAGCGCTCTTTTTGGGCACTCTGTAAAGCACCTGGGAGATGTTTCCTTTCTAATTACACGGGTCCTTGACAAATAAAATCGATACATACAAAGGGGTAAGACAAGGGTGCTTATTAGCCCCCTTATTATTTAATTTATATATTAATGACCTATCATCTGCAACGAAAGACTCTGCAGTCCATATGCCTATTGTCCTACATACTCCTTGTAATACCTTGCTTTATGCTGACGACATGATTCTGTTATCATACTCGCAAGTAGGTATGCGGAGACTGTTAAAAAGACTTAGGCGGGTTACAGACCGCCGAAATGCGGCGGTCTGCCGCCGCTGCCAGTTGCTGCATCCAGGAACCGCAGCAGCCAAACGGCGCGGTTCCCGGATGCAGCAAAGAAGGAGCACGAAAACCGTGCTCCTTCTTGCTCCCCGGAAGAGACGCCACAAGGCGCTAGTCGCGCACTCGCGGCATCACTTCCGGGGTGCGACGTGCAGATGCAGAGCGTCCGTTACGTCAAGATGGCGGCAGCCATGTGGAACGGCCGCCGCCATTTGTTACGGACTCAGTCCATGCTAGGGTTAGGGGCGTCCGGAAGAGACGCCCCTTTCTAACCCTAGCAAGGACTTAGTCCGTCCTAGGGTGCCCGTTTGTAACGGGCCTTAGTTGTTATTGCCAGAACAATTCCTTAACTATTAACAAATCTAAGTCAAATGTAATTACACTAGGCTTCATTCAAAGGGCAATAGCCTTATATAGTCTCAGTTTCTACACTGGAATGGGGTCACTTGCTGCTGGACTGGGCATTGTTTTGTAACTGGAGAATATTTCTATATGAAATTTGTATTGGAACTAAGTACTAAATACTTGCATTTGAAACAAAAGTACTAAATTGGAGAACAGCTAGGCTTTTGAAAACATTGAGCAAGCAAAGAATTTTGCAAAATTGCATCACAATTGTCTGCTGCAACTTGTCTGCTGCATCTGATGTGGTGGAAGACATTACTCCTGCCAATTCAGTCAGCCTCTATATAGGGATTGGGGAGTGGGCATCATCTTGGTGTTTGCTTCAAGCAGCAAAATATCTTCAGCTAGCAAGGACGTTCCTTCATAAGATTATTTCAGTTTCAGCTCCTACTGAATGTAGGCAGCCAGCATGTTAAAAGTTTATCATCTACAATTAGTACAAAATCTTCATTTCAGTTAATTTCAAAGGTGCTGCAAGATCTTTCTATATACTGATTCTATGGACTAACATGGCTATATCTTTGTATTCTACAAAATTTATACTATATAACAATATAATAGTATGTCATATCATATCATGTCATATATAACCTGAATACCTTGAAGATCTAAGATTTCATCAATGTAGATTAGCCCTTCTGCTGATATAGATTACTGTCTCAGCATTATTGTGTTACCATTGTTGTGGCCAATTTGTCACCTGGTGGATAAACTGCTGGTGAAGAACCTCTCAACACTCTGGTTGCAGTGTTATGTTTTGCTCCTAATCTGAAGGAAAAAATCGTACACAATGCAACCTGTGGACTGGCCATCTTCTTATTGCAGAACCTGAGCTCTTTGAAATATTTTCATTTATGTTATACAACAATAATGGAGAACCCATAACCCTACAGATGCGTTACTTATCAATATGTAAAGATCACTTTCTACAGTAAATATCACTTTCTACACTAAAGTCTTGGCACTTTCACCTATTTGAAAAGATATATAGAATTTAACTGATATTCATAGCCTACACAGAATGTAATCAATCAATATTATCAGCTCTATATTGATAAATTATAACTATGCCAAAGCAGGAAAATCAAGCCTCAATTGATTGACATTCACAAATGCATAAATCCCATTTAAATTAATGTGCATGACACAGTATACATGCCATTATTAGTGCTATGTAAGTATTCCTAGTTGATAAACGTTGATATATTGGATGAAATTAATCAACAGAATTTTAGATGGACATTTACAATGTAAAAACAAAGCACAAATGCTTTCCAGAGCACCAAACCAAATATCTGTTTATTCTGTTACAACGTAAACTGTCAGAAAATACTGGACTCTCATATATGGAGTAGAATTCAGACTGGGTAGCGGGTCAGAAAGAATTTTTAGCTACAACTTTTAATGCTTTTATTTTTTTTTTAAAAAAAAAACAACCTAATACAACATTTCATTTCCTGGGCTACTGACAGTATATACTGTATGCTTCCTACCATTCCCCTAGTCCTATTAATTTTACAGTCCAGATAGCAGTAAAGTCTGAGACATTTGCAGTTACTCTGGGATTCACTTTTTGCTATTTTAAACTGACATGTTTTCTCAAAGCAGAGGGATGAAAATCAAGGCAGGAGTCATGGGAGAGCTGAAAATAAGCCAATATTCCTCTAGTTAGGAGAACTAATTCAAACGCTTTTCATACAGTGAAGAAAGGAGAAGCCGACATACTGCCTAGGGAATTGCCAACCTGAAATAAGATATAGTGAAGGAAAAATGTTGTCCCCATTCACCCAATTCAATTTCCCCCTTAAGTTTCATCTTAGACTATTTCACTCCTCTAAGCCTGCCATGAATTTTAAATTATTCATTAATTATTGGCTAAGTTGACACATAAAAGTGGTTCCCTGGAAGATTAGTGTCTGATCTTTATTTCAAGTAAGAAATTATACAGTGATTTGAAAGTCACCAGGCTTTTCTGTCAGCTAATATATATTATTCAAGATATAAAATGCTATTCTAATTCAGTATTTGACTTTTTAACTGAGAGCCAGATTAGGCATGATGGGAGCAGCCATATTTGCTTATTCAGAGGTCTGCTCCATGTTTGCATGGAATGGTTGATTATGGAACAAATCCCTCATCTCCCTTTGAATTTAGCACTGCTCCTCTTCTACCTGCCTACCGTCTTCTTCTGATAAACCTCCAATCTTTAGAATATGTTTCCAGTGGACTTGAAAAATACCTTTGAGCCTGCATCCACACAAACAAAATGTTGATGGATAATTTATTCAGACCAGTTTGTGAGCCTCCTCCAGTTGCGTGTTTCTTGCTTCTTCCTTCCTAGAATTTCCCTGAACCTCTAATCATTGAATAGAAGGGAATATTTAATCATGTCTGGTTTTTTTTCATCAGCGTATTGAATAGCAGCTGTCTTATCCATACCATCCGGGTGGCAAAGTTTGAACTTTAGTGGAGCTATTTAAGGTACAGAACCAATCATGGAGATAAGGTTCAGCATATAGATGACTCCTAAAACCTGAAGCAGATTCACCACCCCACCAATATGTAAGCCACCAGCTACTGCTGACAGAGCCTGCCGTAATGTGCCCTTCTTTTTAAGTCAGAGTGTGGGTAAAACAATCCTATGCATCTCCACCTAAAGGGTGAAGAAGCCCGTTCCTGAAAGAGAAACACCCTGGCCACTGTCACCAGTTTTCACTTCTGGGATAAACTATTTGGATCCAGGTTATGGATGAACCTACACTGTAGAAATAATGCAATTTGGCACCACTTTAAGTGCTGTAGTTCCATCCTATGGAATGCTGGGATTTGTCATTTTACAAGGTTTTAGCCTTCTCAGCCAAAGAGTTCTGGTGTCTCACAAAACTACAAATCCCAGCATTCTGTTGGATGTAGCCATGACAAAGTGGTATCAAATTGCATTATTTCTACAATGTAGATGCATCCTCAGTCATCTTTAAAGTTGTCCCAGGGTATAGCAACACTGCAGAGTTAAAAGCAGTTTAATGCAACTCTAATAGCCATGACTCTATCATATAGAATACTGTCATTTGTAGTCTGGTGAGGCATTCAACCTGATCTGTCAGTGTTCTGTTGCCTCACACCAAACCACAAATTCCAGGATTCTATAGGATACAGTTAAGGCAGTTAAAGTGGTGTCTAACTGCTTTACTTTGGCAATCTGGCTACACCCCCAATGAAATTGTTAATATTCAATGAAAATACACTCATCCCTCCACATTTGCAGCTTTGGCTTTTATGGATTTGATTATTCACGAATTTTATTAATATTTTCTCTCCAGGAATATCAAGGTCCTCCAGTGCAACTCTATGGTCAACTTTACCCAAACGTTGCACTGAAGGTCCTAGAGAGAACACTCCTCTGGGCATCTGCAGCTCCTCCGGTGCAATTCTATGGTTAATGACCAGCAGATGTTGACCATAGAGTTGCACTGTGGAAAATATAGAGATTCCTAGAGAAATGTTATCTCCGGTAAAAAGTGTTTTTGTTAGTTGCGGTTTTTCCACATTCACGGGGGTCCTGTGCCCCTAACTACAGAAAATGTGGAGGGACAAGTGTACTGTAATACTTTGGAAATAATTTCAAAATGTAAGAAAATAATTTCAAAATGTATTGTACCATAGCAGCTGGTAGCTATGGTGGGATACAGACTGCCCCTTTGGGGCGGCCTGCAGGCGCCACAATCCCTGCCGGATCAGGGCCTGAGCAGCCACAGTGGCAGCCCCGGAGGCCACGATCCGCTGCTTTTCCAGGCCTCAGGGAAGCGGCAAAACGCCACTACCCCACGGCCTAGAAAGGGGTGTCCTTGGGGCTTCATGCCCCAAGACACCCCATGGAGCCACTGCTGGGAGAGAAAGGGGCCCACACTAATTTAACACCTAATTTTTAGAATGATTGCACATATAACTTGGACAACAATTAGAGCAAAGGTGTAGGGGGGGGAATACAATTTTTCTATTGCCAAAGCATTTTTTCCATTTGCCAGTTCTGTCTTATGAGACACTCTGAATTAAATACTGGGACAGCTCATGAACTATTCTGATGGAGACAACTAAGCACCATCAACATATTTTCATCCAGAGATTCTTTTTAGTTCTGACATCGTACAAATTAGGAAAGAGGATATGCACAGCAGAGATGTGGTGAAGCTAGTCTGGGAGTCATGATTGAAATCACAAAGCCATCTTCATCATCACAAGCATGAGGCTAATGCTTCACAGTATCTTATAAATTTAACAGTCACTTATATAAACTTCACAGTAACCTATAATTGTTGCAGACGTGCAACATGGCTGACTGAACTGGGCTGTCAATAATGTGATATAAGTTCACCTTTTATGAAAAAGCGGCAGCATTTAACCTTGCAGCTTATGGAGATCTACCTAGTGATGTCTCACTGCAAGGTCAGTTTTTTTAGGGTATTAGTGAACAGGTATCTAGCTTACCTGAAATCTGGATACATGACTGTACCAATTTCTATTTTTTTAAAATTTATTTATTTATGTAGTTCTCTGCTGTGGCAACCTACATGCAGAATATATTCCCCTTGGAGGACCAATTGGTGCCAATACTGGCTTGTTTCCAGTGGCAAGTTAACATTTTTATCAAAGCCTCTGAAAGTGAAAGGTTTTGCTCAAATCTTTATACCCAAACAATTAATTAAACTGTTCAGCCTGCTTAAAGCCTGTGTAAATTACTCCTTATTGTTTTACTATCTTTAAATTCTTATAAATTGATTTTATTTTTTCACTGCTCTAAGAATACAGAGCAAGATGCTGTTTTTATCGTTTTTACTTCAATGTACTTTTGTCTAATCTGTGCGCTGCTTTGAACATTGGAAAAGCGGGATTTTAAAAAAAAGATATTTCTAAGAAGTATTCCATCCAAGCATTTACTACATGTAGGTTTGCTTAGGTCCCATTAAAAAAAAAAAGAGGGGGGGAGGGAGAAAGAAAAGAGAGAAAATAAAAGAGCTAGATCATATGCCAGTATTTCACTGGATGTGTTGACGTAATTACTTTTGGGGATAACTGGAAAATTTCAAGTGGAAACAGCCTAAATAACATGAGTCAGAATGCTGTTGGGGAGATGTGTCTTTGTAAGTGGACTTAGAACTGCAGGAATTAGAATTGGGCAGTTCTATAACATCTGTATTCAGTAAGGGACTGCTGTTATATTATTACGTAGGGGAGCTGACAAAGCGACTGATGTGTATTGGTTCCATTGTGTACCCAGACCCAGCTAGGGGGTGCTGTTGTGCACAGGCAGAACCTGATGTGCTCTAGAACACTCTTGCTGGTGCATTGTTATATATCTTTGTAATTCACTAATAGACTTTCTTGGCATCCCCGCTATGTAACTAAGTATACATAAAGTACATAAGGTGGACCATTACAGAGGATTCAGGCCATGGTTAATAGTGCTAAACCATGAATATTATCCCCCACCCCACCCCATAACAATCTTTCAGATAACGAAGAAATTGCTGATCTTCATATAATACGTTCAACAGAGGAGAAAAAACAAACCAATTTTTACTTTTGTTTTTATTTTCTTTAGAATATTTTAATATTGAAGCCCAAATTATTATTTTCAAGGGATTTGGAAGGGTAGAGAGCAAACATGTAGACAGAACAATTATTTTCCTTTAGTTTATATTCTTGTGATCAGTTACTTTTGTATGCAACGTTTTCTTTTCCTTTCCTTTTTTTTTAAAAAAAGAAAGACGAACAGCACCATTGATGAAAGCATGATCCCTGATTTCTAAACCAAACACTGTCTCTTGAAAGGAACATAAATGTTAAATGTTTCTTTTCACTCAGTCACATTTAGTCAGGTAATAAAGCAAGCATAACAGTAAACCGTAGCAATGCCATTGAAATCAACTCCTCCTTCTGAGAATGTGAAGAATTTGTCCTATGGGAATATATTTTTATTCTTTGGTAGAGGACTGAGAGGAGGTTTGTTTTTCGCTATATGTGGATGCAAAATATCCATGTATGGGAGGGATACCCTAACCCATACAAATGTATATTCCTCATGCAAGTCAGATATGGGTTGATTTTGCATTGCTCTTATCCTGGGCAGGAGAAATACTACCCTAAAAAAGGCATTGAGTGGCTAGTGTCAAAGAGATGTAAACATTCAAAATACTGACAAATTAAAAATAACATATACAAAACCCAGTACCAAAAATGTCAATCGATTTAGGTATTTGTAAAGCAGAAAAAATAATAATTTTACAGCAGTACAAGAGAATTATGGCAACAAAGTAAAGCACTTTTCTTGTAACATTCATGAACAGTACAAATACAACAAAGTATTCTACAAGCTAAATTATCTTTTAACTATCAAATATAGTACAAAGCGAAATATGTGCTATAAAAGCAGCAGCTCCTTTAAATTAGACGAAAAATACTATTTTTGTTGGTTTTACAATGCAAAGTATGATGACTGAAGACAACAGGATTCCTCCCTTTAGACTCAGAAGCATTTAGCAACACAGGTCCGTGATAATCCACTGGAAAATATAATACTGGTAGGTCTTTCCCCCAGTGTTGTACAGAACAACTTCTACCAGACACAAAAAGTCACTCAGTGTCGAATTCATGGCATCACATAGGTAAGCTAAGATGATCCTGTTAGGTGGCATTTCTGAGCTTTTATGATGAGTGTTTATCCTGGGCTTTCACCATACTATGCAAAACCAGAGATTATAACAATTTCTCTGAAATAGTGTGCGTGTTTTTAAGAACTGCAGCATAAGGTCATTTCACTTTAGAAACTGCATTATAAAGCACCAATATGCACCAGTTTACAAGAAACTGAGCAAGAAAAATCCATGGTCCTGAAAATAGAATTCAGTAATTCACCCTGACAACACATACCACTTTAAAAAGGTAATCTATAGTACAGAGGAAATACATTTTTGCTTTATGGCTCAACCTTTCCCCCTGCTCCCTACCCCCGATTAATTAATTTCATGCACTAAACCATACAGGGTAAATGGAATACAAAATTAGGAATGTTCACTTCCTCAAACCTTTACATAATTTCAATAAAAGGACTATAAAGGGACTATAGGATTTGAGTTTAGAAAAGTATTGGCAGGAACACAAAATGCACATAGCAAATGCCCAAACATTATGTACAGACCTTAGAGATGTGTGAGTAAAAATATTAAGGTGGAAGAACACAATGGAGACCTTTAATCTCACTTTCAAAAAGTGCTGGAAACAATGCTGGGAAAACTGGAAAAAATATCAATTTTATTCTTTATAGATGGCTGGGGATATGTAAGCAATATTTCTCAACCAAGTTATTTTTGCATGGTTTGACACTGAAGATAGAAAAGGAGCCTAATACAATTTGCACATTATACCATCTCTTGTTTTAGATTATCCCTGATCAGCACTCTACTTACTTCTTTTCAGATTACATGGTAATTGTTTTTGTCAAGCTATGCCAGTAGTTTTACCCACTGCAACTACATTGTAAAGTGTGAATGACAGTGTTACATTTCCATATACCCACGCCTGAGAACCAGACTGGGTTCCCAGATACATCTACACGGATACTGAAAAAAAGATGGTGCACACCATGCATATTTGTTGCAACAAATACTGGTATATCCATAGCAGATGTGTCTGCCATATAAAATAATCCCATGTTGGAATGGGGAACATTTTTGTGAACATTTTTTCCTTCTGCAATTCATTCTATGCATAGCCAGGGCTAGATCAGCATGAAAGTCCTGCAACTACAAGCAGTGAAACCATCACCCCAGCAGAACTAGGTAGCACTGGTCCAGCTGCCCATTATGCCTATTCAAGCTGAGGACTTTCTTTGCTCTCAGTGGCACCATCAAGTTGATAAATCTATCACTAGCATGTTCACTAGAGAAGTCCTCATTAACTGTGACCATGCGAATCTTTTAAGAAAAAAAATCACTGAAATAGCAGCAAATTGTGGAAATAATAAATAGACCTGAAAATAAATAAATATATATATATATATATATATATATATATATATATATATATATATATATATAAAAGGTTAGAAGATAGCTTTCACAGAGCTTGGGAAAATCACTTTTGGGAGGACTGGCAGCATGCATAATCTCTCATCTCTTATTCAAAAGAAACAGTTTTCCACAGCTATCCCCATGTTTGAGCAGCTTTCAAATAATGTTCCTTATTTCAACCTTTGTCTCATATCACCTCAGAATTCTACAGAGACAGCTTGAGATCTTCTGTATATTTTTTTAAAAATGGTATGTGAAGAGATGCAAGTGTTCTCTTTTCTTTGAAGAGCCCATAATTTCGATGAGGAGCAGGATGAATATATTTAATAGTTAAATAGTGGAACAATGTGAAAAGACATGTGACACAAAGTGCTAGTGCAACATTCCCAACCATAACCACTCCTCTGCAAAGTTATCAGCTAAGTTGCATTCTCCTACCACCCATCCCTGCTATCTCTTCCATAGTTATACCATGTGCACTGATCTTGAGAGATCAGTGGCATGGCCCTGAAATTTGGTCAAAAATGTGGATAAAAAGACAAGGGAAACACAAAATTAACCAATCATTTGCTTTCTTCTAGACAAGGAACAATTATTGTAAGCCACTACTGCCACCATCAGGATGTTTCTAAATAGTAAACATAATTACAGATAGATGGAACATCAAAGAGCAGTGGCTGAAAAATTGGACAAAGATGTAAAAATATCTAGCACCATTTTTCAAAAGCCCCTTTTGAAGAACACTTTCTCATATGCTAAATAATTCAACTGCCACCATGCTACCCTCACATGTGCATACACACATCATGGGAGAAGTGACTTCCCTATCATTAGCCATATCTTTAGTGCCAGATCCCTACTGTGAAACCACATCTGTGAGTTTAAAATTGGGTTAGCTGCAATCATGCAGAAAGCAGAGGGTGTGCATTGCATTTTTTATTTTAAAAAAACAAAACAGATGCACAGGAGAAGGATGCCAAAATGCCCTTTGCCTGCTGCTCATCTCTCTCTCATACTCAAGATATGCACACAAGCATTGTGGATTGCACAAAAACTTAACAAAATGGCAATGCTGGCTAAAACAGTGAGTTGTAGTTAAGCATGAAAAAAATGAATTGTTTGTAAGCTCTAAGCTAGATGTAAAACCTAGTACCAAAGTTGAACAACATGAGTTTAGTAGGAGAGGTTGTGAGAGGGTAAGACAGAAATTTTAAGGCCCTTACCCACGTACCACTTTCGTTGTTAAAACAAGACATCAATGTGTTTAAGGAATAACCATATTTTAAACCATGCCTATCTGATACAACTACTTCCAGCTTGGCTCTTACTCCAACCTTAACGAAAGTACGACAAAACTTCCTTTTAATATTTTCTTAGCCATAACACAGATGTCCTCTGGAGAAAACAAAGCAGGCCCCCAAGACCTGAATCACAATCCTGGACATCTTTATCAAGAAGTAAGTCTCTGAGAATTTGAGGGGCCTTATTCTCAAACTACAAGGTGTAGGACTGTAGCCATAAGTGCTTCACTTTCACTAGATTATGTCCTGACTTCTATGGTAAGCTTTTGAAACTACCAAGATGATGTTTTTCCATATATCACGCCTTAGTGTAATTAGAAGACCTTACTGTAGCTAAATCCTGTTGCTTGTGTTCATTTTGTTAAATAAAGAAAATACCTTGTGTTTATCAAATATAATCCAGTGTTGGTAGGCTTTAACTGAAATGGGATTTTATCCACTGTGTTCAATCATTATAGCAAATTCTATGTAAAAATCCTCTTAAACTCAATTAAATATGCAAGCACATGCTTATTTAACAACAGCTCTGTTTTGCCATTTTGAACATTAACAAAATATTTTTTCAAACATGTATTTTGAAAAAAGAAATCTCTTCAAGGGCATCTGAAAGTGCTGAAAATTTGTGTGTCATTTTTTCTTCTACAAAAGGAGTGCTTTTGATCTACAATATCCCATTGTATGACCAGTTCTGGTAAGACAATCGTAATCATCTAGTCCTCCCATACTTTAGAGTATCAAAGCCATCTGTTTGCCATGAAAACAAAACAAGAATCCCACTAGACCTTTGGCTAAAGGAATGTAAATCCTCTCTATGCTAATCCATTAAAATAAGGGGGGCAGAGAGAGAGAGAGAGAGAGGATTGCAGATTTTAGATTAAATATGGTCTTACATGAACATAAACATAATTAACCAACACTAGAACCTCTCTAAATGCTTGGACTAAATGTATTATTTAGTAACAAAATATGATAAAGCGCATATGGAACATCACTGTATATTTTAATTTGATGTTCATTTTTATCACCCTCATTACATCAACACTTTGGAATTTAAAAGAAAAGTCAATGCAGCACTGTTTATTCCAAACAATAAATTATTAGTATTGGGAGATTTTAGAGCAGCACCTTGCTATTATAAATCTTTCAGGGGAAAGGGAAAGGATTTGCCTATTTTTTTTTCATGGGTTGCCAGGCATTAGGTTAGTCAGATTCTACTGTGTGGGTAGGAATTATGTATTTCTCTAATGTTTACTTCATTGAGGTGGTTAAATTCACATGACAGCATGCAAGTAACTTCTACTCTACATTTGATGTACTCTTTAGCAAAAAGGGGAGGCAGAGTCATTTTTTAGATAATCCAGTATCTTCTCTTCTCAGGCTCCACATTTGTATCCCTTTCCAAACATTTTCCTTATTGGCGAAAAGAAGCTGGCAATTTCTAGAGCTCTCCTCTAAAGGCCTGGTAGCTATTATGTCTGGAATATCACTATCAACATAAATCAATATTAAATACAGTATCGAAAGTTAAAAGATGCAGTATTTTTTTTAAAAAATCTCATTGCTCTAACCGGCCTATGCAATACGTGTAGAGTGAAATCGCTCTAACACACTAACAACACACACACACACACACACACAGAGAGAGGGGGGGGGGTTATAAGCAAAACTGACAAAGTAATTTAAAATATATCAACTTGTAAACATATTTAAAAGGACTGTAAATCACATTTCTTTTTTGCTTTTTTGGATGTACAAAGCCAGATTTTTTTTAAAAAAGAGTTAGTTTCAGGGTATTGAAATGGTATCACTGCTCAGAACATGGGTGTTGCTTATATATTATGGTCCATATACATATATATGTTGAATTTCTTCCTTCAGGAGAAATTTGTAGGTGAAGTTTGGGGAAGATAAATGAGTAAATACATTATAACAGCTGTAGTTATTCCCCTTCCAAACTTCTAAAATCATGCAGATTCCAATTATCACAGGTAATCCTTGACACCTGTCTTAATTAAATCTCCTCTCATACAACTTGTTATAAAGGGATCAAAATTATCAATATCAGGATGTCAAAAATGTCTCTTTCCTTTTTGCTGCCTATAAGTCAATCATGGATGGCAACTGTGGCTTCAGGAACACAATAACTATTATGGTCTACTATTGCAAAAAGAATACAATTCTTTCCCATTGCCTTTTCTTCACTGGCTAGAGCTTCCCTGCTTCTCTGCCCTCTGTTAGGCACAGAGATTTGGAGATTAAGAATTTTGCATTTAGTTTACAGGAAGATATGTTGTGTTTATAAATGGTAAAAAGAATGTTCTGCACTTTGTGCACATAAACAGGTATGAAAATGCAATTTTGCTGAACGTTTAACACAGTAAGAAAGCTTGACATGTTTTAACTGGGCACATGATTCAAAGGGGTTGTTCTTACTAGGGAGAGCCATGCAAGCAGAAATCTGTAAATTCTAAACAGAGCTTCCCCTATTAATATTTTGTATCTGGATACAAAATAGCCTTATATATTCCAGTTGTCCCACCTTTCCTTTGCTGTCCGTGGCTGATAAGGGATCCTGCATCTCTGGTTGAGATTCTACCGCACAACTAAACAGGCGACACATAATTTTGAAGGGCCTATGCAGTCATCATGGCAGAAGGCGCCACAGCCTTTGCACACTATCATGGCTTTCAGCCTGCAAGAGCACTTCAGTTCCAGCTCATCTGCACTGCTGCTGTCAGCAAATTTCTGAACTGGAATCTGAGTGTTCTGAATAGATAGGCTCGCGGCTGTGTTTGAACTACTTCCTAACATTCCAATGGATTTTTCAATTGCAGATGCTGCCCTTTTGAAGCTTGTGCTACCAAAGTGTATCGTAGGATAATTTCCACAGAGCTGCTGCTGCTGCTGCTGAGACGGCGGCTGCTGTTGTTGCTGAGTCTGTATTTTCTGAGCAGTTAATTGGGCAAAAGGCTTCTGTGGCTCAGAAAGTAAATAGGAAGGGAAGTCGGCATTTTTCAGCGCAAAGGCTTTCAACTGTTCTTTCACTTCGTTCTGATCGTAAGAAGCTTGTTTCATGCCCAGCTCACAGCTGCTGCTTAAACCTTCCTCAAAAGAAACAGGTTCAGATTTTATATTGCTACAGACGCTTGCTGGCTGAGACCAACTAAGTCTTTTAGTGGTTTCCATAGGAACTGCCGGTTGCTTGTGATCTGATGGAGCTTCTGCATTGGGAAGAGGAGGAGGAGGTGGTGGTGGTGGTGGTGGTAGAGGGGGAGGAGGATGTACTAAGGACTTACTCTGTAGAGTCTGTGAGGCACTCGAGATGTCATCACCTTCCTTAATCTGAATATTAGAGGAAAAAACACTAGCAAGCCTCAGTTGGTGAGGAGCTGGGGACATGCTGACCTCTCCCAATGCCTTCTGTTCTAGGTGCCTGCTGAAAGCAAAGGTGTTGCAGCCAGATGGGGCCTTTACGTTTGCCTGCATCAGAGCTGCTGTAGTAGGAATGGGACCTCTGGCAGTCACTGGCATTTGGTAGAAATGTTGTCTATGTAAGGTGCTGGCTTCTGCGTGGAAACTGCCATTTTTGTCCACACTGAATAAGTTCTGTTGGAAACTGCACGCAGGCAATGGCCTCTTCTGCTGCTTGATCTCTGGGCTGTGGGCAATCCTGCTCTGAATGGTATGTTTGCTTGGCCATTCTTGCTTAAACAGCTGACCATGTCCAAGTTGATTCATGCTGGAAGTGATGATACAGGGGCCCACTTTAACATCAGCATCTACTGATGGTTTCCCAGGCTCACATTTAACATCCCCTGCTATTCTGGCCACTCTCTTTTTGGGATGGTTCTCACGTTTTCTGATTTGTAGTGGGGCTATGCTGCCTGCAGCAAATCCTCTGCCATCTGGGTTTGGAGAGTTGGAAGGATTTTCAGCTACATTTCTCTCAGCTGCTGCTGACTTACATACTGAGGTAGTCTGCAAAGGCAAGGGAAGCCTGTTAATTTCTAACTTGGCTCCTAACCTGGGCTGTGGCAACACTTTCTCCAATGGCAGGTTGCCTTGCAGTAGCTGTGTCACAAGAGGATTGTTGGCTTCTACCGATGACAAACGACAGCTTGTGCTTCCAATATTTGTAACTTTTTTTAATGTTTCTGTTGTCAGTGACAAAGAGTTTTCCATGGAATTTGGAACAGATGTCTTGGAGCCTTGTGCAGTCTGTGTATTTGTGGTGATGGCTGCAGCCTGGAGAGGTATTTCAGGTCTTGGAAAATCTTCAGTGTCCATCCTAAAGCATTTGTCAGATTCATTAACTTCTGACTTAACAGGCATTGCAATGCTTGTCACAATGTTACTTGAATGCATTTCATTCATATGTACGAAGTTTGAAGGCTCTGTTTTGACATTTTTTAAACAGTTTTGCTCAGTATATTCCTTATGCTTATTTGGGTTATGATGACCGATGAAAGACGGGTCAGTGTTCATTGCTTCATCCTCATTCCAGCAGATTCTGCTATTAGAGTTATAAGGGTTGGCACAGATATTTTCTACTTCACTTTTGAAAGCCAAAGGACCTCGCAATTGTTCCGAAAAACCTTGGCCAGGAGAAACATCCTCAAGTCGTTTATCCTGAGGCACAAGAGGCACTTCTCGAAGACCGGTGCATGCTGTCTGCAAATGTTTGCCATCTTGCTTTGTTGGAACAGTACTGAAGCCAGAACCATGCTCAAGATTTTCATTAGTAAGCAACTCTGGCCTGCTTATTACAGACACTTGAGGACATGCTATATTTTTTAAGGCAGTTTCTGTCCTAATGGGCTTCGTCTGCATATTTGTGCTGTTTTCAGAGGAAATACTCAGTGACAAGTTTGAATTTATAGTTGTTGTTGTATGGTCAACAATGACTTTACAAGGTATAGATCTATTCATAGGTGTCTGTGCGTAACCTCCTGAGGATTTTCCAGACATATCTAAATGATTTCGCACTCCAGAATTTCTCTCCATGACATCAGAACCCACTTTGGTGGGATTTTCATAAGAACCTACTGTCATCATATTACCTGCAAAAACTGAAATGGAAGTCCTGCCGATAGGATCTGGTACTGGAAGTGCTTCATTGCAATGTAAAGTTGCCCTAATTGGGGTGGTATTTGACAAAGAGCATGGGTCACTGGATCCAGTTATGGCTATCTTATCAGAAGAATATCTATTTGTTGATCCCACTGGAGGAATCAAAACAGAGCTACCAACCAGATGATTTGGCAAATTACTTGAAATAGTTGAAGTTGGCACGGTGGTATATTGGCTGGAGATGGCATTATTGGCATTGCTGCTTGGCATTGGCAATCTTTTTTCATCTAAGGAATTTGTCAAGACTGTACTATCTACTGTGGCTGGAGCAGTGGGGTTCTCAACAGATTTTGGCAGGAGAGCAATGCATGGAGTGTCAGCCCCATGGATGGATTTCATCATGGTTATATTGCATGCCTTTGTATCTGTACTTTCAATAGACATTAAGACGGAGGACTTATCAACAGAAACTGCAAAGGAAAGTTCCTTAATTGCTCCTGACATAGCAGTGCTACACACAGACATGGGTACTGAATTTTTATTATATAGCACTGACACACTGTTACTTTCTGTAGAGGTAGATGAAAGCATTTTCTCACACAACTGAGACACAGGTATATTTTCATCAGAATTGTGAACAGAGATGTCAGTACTAGTTTCTGGTAAAGTAGTGGCATTAAGTGACTGCTGCAATAAAGCAGAAGCTTCACGGAGGTGAGCAGACTTGTTGCTAGGAGACCTGCAGTTAGGATTAACTATAATTACACCAGTAGAACCTTCAATTTTTGTTTCAGAAGAAGCAGGAATCTCCACTGTTTGTGGACCTTCCTTGGTGGCATGTTGAGACTTGGTTTCTTTATTATTCTGGAGCAAGTGGGCTCTGGCTTGGTGTTTTGCAAACAATTTGGCCTTTGTCTGCTCCTTGATATGTGCCAATGTCCTGGTTTTTCCTCCTTCACAGGGGCTCCCTAAACTGCCAGACACGATGCTTGCAGCTGCAGCAACTGCAGCTGCAGCTGCTGCCTCCCTTTGGGCTCGAGCTTGTTGGGCTCTTGCTTTGATATCTGCCAGCGTTCTTGCCCCAGTGTTCCTCCCACTGCTGACTGAGGTACTCTGAGAAGCTCTAGGTTCTGGTTTGGAAACAGGCTGGCTCTTGATGATAAAAGGTGGGCCAATTTTTGAAAGCTGAATCTGAAAAGAGGGGAAAAAAATCAAATTAAAGAATCCTTACATGCAATTCTTGTTTTTATAGCTCATAAAAGACTCCACAGCAGGACAATAGAAAATCACCATCTAGTGAAAGGACAAAGTTATTATTATTATATACACTTTACTAATTAACTCCCATCATTAATGAACTCTGTCACTAAAGGAGAAAACTAGTTACCTGTCAAGAGAAGCCCTTCAATGTCCTATTATATATGCATACGCCTAGACAGAATCCAATGCTCTGCTTCCATATGTAGAAGTGGGTGAGGGTAACCCCCTTCTCTACAATGCCCACCACCATATCCCCTAATAATCTGCTCCTGACAGAACACTTTTTAAAATAGGTTTTCAGTGGCATAGAGGGTTGCAAGGAAAAGGAGAGAAAATTTCAACACTGCTATCAGTCTAGCATTCCACCTAGACCTTTGTGTGTATTAGGGTAGGAAAAAAACCTCACTGAAGATTGTTTCTACAGTCAAACTGCATACTGCAGAAGTGTATTCACTGTGGGATGTTGGCTCTGTGTAGGTAACACGCAGAACAGTAGGTGGCATAGAAAGTCAATTTCCAAATTGGAAGCCATGTCTGAGTAAAAATGATTTTTCACCCCTAAGGTATTTTCTCTTAATTTGCTGGTGATGTTTCACTGCGTCTCAGTTAAATAAAGTGTAAATAGGGCAGTGCTTATGATTTTGGCAAATCCCAAATCTCAGACCCAATCAGGCTGATTCTGGATTGAAGCAGGAGTCCTTTGAACAGGACTAAATTTGTGTTTGACATTCCAGAAGATCTGTTAGCAGCTTGGATTCAAAAGGACATCGAGCTATAGCCAGTGGATCTTGAAAAACTTATTCATTTCTCTGCACTCTCTTCATAAATGGAAAACACAGGGCGAGGAGATAGGAATGGGAGAAATAGCGTACAGTTTTATCACTGGAAGGTTCCACTTCAAATTACAGTGAATTATTTTAACAGGGTTTTCAAAGCCCAGTTTAGGGAAGGATGTTGAAAGAACAAATTTCAGGACTAATTTAGGGTCCAATATTCTTTGCTAGTCCTCTATCCTAAGAGCAGGAACGTTAAAAGAATGTTTTGGGGGTTTGGGGGAACCTGGTGTGAGGTGCTACTGGGTGTTTCCTTCTCATTCTGCAACTGGATATTCCACATCTGTCATCCATGCCTATCATGTTGTAGTATGACTCTAGTCAAAACTGAGGGGGAAAAAACCCAAAACTAAAACTATATCTCTTTCCATAGCTGCCCAGTTCTTGCATTGTCCTTTTGTTATTTTACATGCTTCGCTAGGTATTTCTGCGATATATGCCAAGTTCATACAGATCCATCCCAAAATCATAAAGATAAACTGGAGAAAGAAAATCAGTCGCTGCCTCCAAAAAACAAAACAAAAACCTCTTACCCAAACTCTCCAGATATCCTTCTTAACCTTTTTGTGGGGAATGCTCTTTTTTCTTTTTTAATACTTAGAACCACTACTCTTCTAGATATCATTGCCACAACAGTTACCCATGAAAACCTTTTTTTTTTTGAAGTTCTCAAACTATAACTCTACTCTTGCATAAAGTTACTTGCACCTATTCTTCTGACACTTGGCAACCTTGATACTGTCAAAAGAAGTAACAATCTCAGTAAATTACATCCAATTCTGTCAAGAAAAATAAAGATTATTGGCAATTCCATTTTAGGAGGGGAAAAACAAATTTAAAATATGAAACTCCTACTGATATTTGCTTGAAAACTAAGGGGTTAAACAGACCGGCATGAAGCGCAGGTGTGGGGGCAGCGTCGGGGTGTGGTGTTTGGATGACACATGCTCCCACGCTGCCCCCATGCCAGCATCACACCACCCACCTGACCACACAGCAGGCAGCATCATGGCACTCCTTTGGCATGGCGTTCAGATGAAACATGCCAAAAGGAGCACCAGAAAGTGCTGCCACAGCAGCAAGGGTGCCCTTTTTGCCGGCTCTAAAAGGAGCAACATTCTGCTGCTTCTTTTAGAGCCAGCAAAGCAGTGGACCAGCTGGGGCCACAGCGTGAGGTTGCTGCGGCCTGATCCAGCACTGAAAGGGGCGGCATCAAGCCGCTGCTTTGGGACTGTCTGTTTTGCCCCTTAGAGATATAATCTGCTCTTCAGGGGCTATTCTGCCTGATCATTTCATCCAGTTATAGAATTCAAGAGATAAAAACCATTTGAATTAAAGTGATAAAAACCAGTTCTCTGTCAGTTAGACATGGACCAGAACTGAATCAGGTTACCTTCATATTTAATTTTTCTTGTTTTCCAAATCTTGAAACCAGGGTTCTGCAGAATTAAAGCAGTCTGATATCATTTTAACGGCCATAACTCATTCCTACAGAATCCTGGGATTTGTCATTTGGTGAGGTATTCAGGTTCATCTGTCAGAGTTTGAATGCCTTACCAAACTATACATTGTAGGATTCTGTAGGACAGGGTCATGGCAGTTAAAGTGGTGACAAACTGCTTTAATTCTTCAGTGTGGATATACCCTCAGTCTTGTGCTTGGTGCACATCCCTAGCTGTGAGACCATTTGCAATATTTTCAGTATCAATTTCAGCCTGAGCATTTGCAATAGATGATGTGGTTCATGATCCAAATTGTTGTATGATAAGGAAATGATACACAGAATAGGTCAACATAGCAAACAGGTATTGTTCATGCATTTAGTTTTGAACATTTATATCTGACTCTTAGCATACACTCTCTGGTCATGAAGGGGGGGAAATGCCAAACACACCCTAACTACATGCGGTGGCTTTCTTAACTGCACACATGACTTCTTCCATAATGTCCACTGACTCTGTTAGTTTAAGAATAAAGAAACCTTTTCAAAATCAATGTGGCAGAAACATATGACATGAATCTTATACACAGTTTAAGTTCCAGTGTGGGTGTAGTGTAAATTACTTGGCCGCCCTGTCCACAAATGAATGACACAACAAAGTCAATATTCAGAAAGCTCTATCAATATTCTTTAGAACTGTTTTCTAATAAAATACAGTATTTCATATTGGTAGTATGCCAATTCAGTTAATAGTGTGTCATTTAATCATATTATATGGAAATCTTACTATTGGCAGCTTCCAATGAAACTGGCACCCCTCTGTGGGTAACAATAAATAGCTGTTAGATGCCAGTTACTTACTGGCAAAAACCAGTTGTAGTTTTAAGTGGAAACTGATGTAAGAAGGGATTAATTCTCCTGAGCTTTTCTCTTAAATGAGCTAAACATTCAATATATTTCAGATATTGGATACCATGGGTTTTGTTTTATTGTTCCCCTCCTGCAACTGTTTACCTTAAGAGGTGGAACTCTGGGCTCTTCTCTAGGTGGTGGTTCTCTTTCAGATGAACTTGCTGATGTATTACGATGAGATTGGTCATCTTCGATCCTTGCTCGCTTCTCTTTGCAGATTCCAAAACCATAGTGTTCAGCAGTCTTCCTCTTTGGAATCTCCAAGTCCCTGTTTTCACCTCTTACTTCTGGTGATTTTGTAGTTTCAGAGGACTTTGAAGAATGGGAACCTTCAAATCGAATCTGTGCAGTTCCTTGAAGTTTGTGAGACTTACTTCGACCCACTTCTGAGAACTTTTCCAATGATGATGAGGTATATAGCTTATCATGAGATTTAGATGGAAGAGATTCAGTATTTTTGCACGCCCCAGCTTCCGTTAGAACAGATACTTCCAGCTGAGAGACTGTGCCTTTCTTTTCAGTTCTGTGTTGGACACCATGGTTTCTGGTTTTTATTACTTCTGGAGAAGAATGTTCTGCAGCAGAAGAAATGAAAGGTTTTTCTGTTTCAGTATGCAACCTACATGCTTGATTTGTAAAGTTTCTAGATTCTTCCACTGTTGAAGCATCAGGTGTGACAGCTTTCACAGTTTCAGATGCACCATGGGGCTGCTTCTCTTGTGACTCAAGATTCTCTTCTTGAGAAGCATTAGAAATGGCAAAGGTTTCTTCTCTCACTGATGACATAGATTCTTCAGATGAACATGGAGATTTTCTTTGCTGAATAAATCTTTCACTCAATGGGGAATCAGAAAGTGGAGATGCTTCAGAAGCTAACAGTAAACTATTTGAATGAGATGTTTCAGAAGCTAAAAGAACAGAAGATACTGAGGAAGTTTCAGATGTTAAGGGCAAATCAGACATTGGTGATGTTTCTGATGGTAAAGGTAAATTAGAAACAGGTGATGCCTCTGAAGTTAGAGGTAAATTTGACATCAGAGATGCTTCGGAGGTTACAGGTGAGGCAGGCATAGGAGATACTTCAGACATTAAAGATGCATTCAAATGATCATCAATAAGTTTTTGTTCACTATCAGCTTCAGGATTTTCAGTGCAAGATATATCAGATGAACAAGCTGTTTCCAGAGATACTGGAGTACAAGGTTCTTCTGAAGTAGACTGTGTGTCACCTCCTGGAGATGCAATACTGACAGATGGCTCCTCTGGGCTTTCAGAGGAAAAGGAAGTTTCAGAAATGCAAGCATTTTCTGATGATTGTTCATCAGGGTCACTTTGCAGTTCCATATGTACAGCAACACTTCCACCAGTGAACAAAGACCCATTGAGGGCAGGGGAATATTTTTCATGAAGACCTAGCTCTTTTGTGGAGTCTAGATCTTTTTCTTCCATGTTACTTATAGAGTTTGTAGATGAAGCAGACTGTGGAGATAAACTGCTTTCTAGCTGATCATTCATGACTGACATTTCTTCCTGGGAATAATCCACTCTTTCTTCTACCTTAATTTCAACATGAGACAATGTACTCATTACATCATTCATCACAACGCAGGATTCAGAGTTCCCTGTGAGTGGTAGAGTATCTGTTTCTTCCTTTGTATCATCTGGGCTGACTGGTTGTTCAGAACTCACAGGTTCTGGTTTATGGTTCTCCTCTTGACATTCACAGATACTTGTTTCAACCTCCTCAGCAATCTCTTCTTGAATAACTGATTCTTCTGGTATCAAAATGTCTTCAGCTTCTGCTATTAGATCCTTGGATGGAATATGCTCCATATTGCAAAGTGACTGACAGAAATCTCTCTCAGCCAGAATTGGTTGCTGGCTGCTTTTCTCTTCATGATCATCAAAAGTTGACTCTCTTGAAGGACCAGGCAAATCTGAAGACTCACAGAGTGAACTATCTTCATCTGTGTTGTTGTTCTGGACAGATGTAAGCTTCATAGACTCATCTATTGACATGCCCAGCCTAGTCAGAAATTAGAGAGTTAAATTACCAAATCATTGTACTTAAAATATCTACCTGTATTTTAGAAAGAAAAAGCCCCAATCAACTTCACCATATCATACAAAAGTAAAAACCCCTAGTGAGTAATGTAGAAGCAAGATGAAGCAGCCATTTTGGCTATAGCAGAAGATTTCCATGGATATCCAAATTCTGAGTTGGAAGCTCATCCCATTAAACAATCCACTCTAATCTGGATGCACAAAAATACAGTTGGCCCCCTGTATCCACAAATTGTGTACCCATGAATTCAACCACCCACAGCTTGAAAATATATTTTTTTAAAATTCCAGAAAACAAACATTAATTTTGCCATTTTATACAAGGGACACCATTTTACTACCCCATCATATATAATGGTACAGCATCCACAGATTTTGGTATCCATGGGGGGAACCAAACCCTAGCAGATATCAAGGGCCAACTGTACTATTTTTTAAAAAAGCAAACATTAACAAAATTATTTAATTAATTTTGCAATAATGACTGTAAGACATGTCTATCCAAACACAGAGTTAAAATTTTAATTGATACTGAGCAACAATCTAGACACTACATTAATAGTACTGTATTCCAGAATCCCAACCTGAAAATTAAAACAAAACAACACAGCACAGAAATTTCGATCTGGTGAAAAATCAACCAAACATTGTTATAAAATTGCATGCTGACATAAGTAAAGTGGTTGAATGACATAAGTAAACTGGTTCATTCTTTTTGAAAAGCTGGCACAAACTCTCTAATTTTACACTGCATCTATTTTAAACACTAACAAGTAATTTAACTTGGATCATGTTAATTTCAACAAGGCAGCTTGTTTCAACTTGTTGAATGAAAGACAATTTCAACTATTTTAAAACGTTGAAAATAAACTAGCATTAACAAAAGGGGCTGTACAAACAGTAATGAAGGGGCAGCCTCCAGCTGTCTCTTCTTCAGCTGGATCAGGGCTGCAGCAACCACACGCCGTAGCCCCAATCTGGCCTTTCCAGGGAGCAATAGCCATGGCTATACAGCACTCATTTGGTGCTGGGTCATCTGGACACAGTGTCAGAGGAGCGCTGAGACAACAGGTGCTGTGTGTAGCAGCGTGTGGCGTAATGGCACCCTGGGGGTGGACTGGAGGTGTGTGTCATGTGGATGTGATGCCCTGATTCTGCCCTCAGGCCAGCCTTATTGGCCAGTCTGAAGAGCCCCTAACTTGAGGCTTTTGGAAAAATCAAGCATGGTCTTCTTTAAACTTTGCAGCATAAAATACATTTGACATGGTTGTGGGAGGTCCACAGGCTAAACCCCATATTAATTCCAATTAGAGTAGAATCACTGAAATGAATGGGAGTTATTAGACAATCCCTTTAAATGCTGGTCCGTCCTGGTCACATTTAAAATTACAGGTTGGGAAGAAGAACATATGTCCTCATTACAATAGGAATGTGAGGCATATGTTAATATTTGCATCTTCAGTAGATTTCTGGTTTCTTGACACTTCAGGTCTCCCACAAACCCCAGAAACTGGGCTTTGATAGCAGAGGCAACTATTGCTAGCAGGAATACAATGAGAAAATAAGAAAAGCTGTGGGTGGTGAAAGGTTCAGTTCTCCTAACCCTTTTATATTTTCAACTGCACACCACCCCTAACTTTAAACATGATTGGAACAGAGCAGCATATTAGGGAAGTGCTGGGATGGTGCTATAATTTTATCCAATGTATGCAACAGAATTGCTACTGCTAGCTCCCCCCTCCCCACATTTATTCCCAAAATTTTACATAGCAATACAGAAATAGAACTGTTCCAGCATATACAACTGCACTTAACATAAGTAAGACAGGATAAAGATTTGATAAATGAGTAGTGAATATGAAAGCAGAGAGAGAAAAGGCTATAGTGATCCAGGAAGGCATTTCTAAATTAATGGGGTTTGAGGTGACTGGACAAAGTCCTCTAAAAAGATTGCTAGACCTGCTGCCTTTATCAGTGAGACAGTTTATATTTAAACCATGCAAATGTTCTATATGAAAGACAAATTTTATATATTAATGTGCATCTTATGCTGATCCTTTTCTTTTAACTTCACTTTTGATACTTACTTTTCTCCATAAAACCTTTCAAAGAACCTCTCTTTCCAGGGTTCAGTTTTCTTTTCCTTTTCAATTTCTTGTCTGATGCGCAATTGCATTTCAGGAGTAAATTCACCTAAAAGACAGAAGCAGTGGAATATTGAATATAGACTTCAAGAGTTTCAGGTAAGGGTGCAGCTGTATTTGGGGTAGGATTCTCTGCAGAAACTCCACTGGAAAAAAGTTTGGACAAACATCACTTGGATGTACAGAGATCTTGTAGCACCTTTGAGACTAATTGAAAGAAAGAAGTTGGCAGCATGAGCTTTCCTACGTTGCAGTCTACTTCCTTAGAAGTAGACTAAAGTCTACAAAAGCTCATGCTGCCAACTTCTTTCTCTCAATTAGTTTCAAAGGTGCTACAAGATCTCTCGACATACTGATTCCACAGACTAATACGGCTATATCTTTGAATGGTTTGGATGATTATGCTATAACATTTCACAGATTGGCCAAATTCCAAAAACTCCAGTGTACGTATCTAAGGACGTGCATCATCTTTTCCAAAACATCATCATTCAAATATATTTCCCTGAGAATTATGGGATGATGTTCCAAATGGTCACCTAACTTGGGGAGTAGGTCTTCAAGTGTCATGGAGGCATGAAAGTAGATAAGAAGCTTCAAAAGCTCCTTTTTTGGCTGTTACGTTCTTACTTGTTATATTTATATTCATACATATATTGATAGGTATAATTTATTTTTCTTTACATTACACCTTCAGTCTTCCAAAAAAGTATTTCAATGCAAAGTAAATTTAAGAGAAACCACTGACAAGCCATTAGATTTATATTATTATATTTAGTATTTCTAAGATATATTGGTGGGATTTAGTCACATGCATTTAGTTTTCTAAAGTTGACACTGATGAAAATGCTTGTTCAGATTTTAAATAAGGCCAACCAAATGGCCTTCTGGGGTCAGGTATAAATAAGCAAAAGCGCTCAAATCAATTTGAAGATGAACTAGTGTATATAATTTTTAAAGTCTTGTCACATTACATTTGCTTTTACAAAAGTATTGTCAGTGTGAGTATTCTTGATAATCATATAAGAAGTCATCTCTTCAGGAAAGAAAATAAATCACTATTTGGTTAAATCTAATAACAAGTAGAAAATTACCTTCTGCCAATCGCTGTTTCCACCCTTGTGCTGCATATGCAAAGAATTCATTATTTAAAGCGGAACTACTGAGGCGCAAAACTCCATCACTTCCCATCTAGAAAATAAGCCAGTGGTAGCAGAAGACACTGTCAGAGAATGCGTCAACTAAGAGTACATAAGAATAGAGCTCCAGTTATGTGGAAGAGGGAAGAATAGAGAGTGGGAATAACAAAAGGGAATAATCTGCTAATATTTAAATAGCATTTTCATTATAGTCATCATATTAAATGCAAGTGGCTCAATCCAGAATTGGTGTACCTACATTAATTATAACAATATATTGCTAATTATCACAGTGAAACCTATTATTATTATTATTATTATTATTATTATTATTATTATTATTATATTTGTATCCTGCTCTTTTCCCAGAACAGGGACTCTAAGGCCCTTGGAAGCAATATACAAGAGAGATAAAATATATGTATGTATAGATGTATTTGAATATTTCCAAGCCATGGATGGTTGAATCCATGGACGCAGAATCCGTGGATACTAAGAGCTGACTGTACAGAGAGAGAGAAAAGGGGGGGGGGGGAAATCACAAAATGATATATAAAATTAAATTCAATGGATAATTTTCTTCTATGGCCTTTTACATGACTTAAATTCTACATCATTTCTACTCAGGTTTATAATATCAGGGAGATTGAAGTGTTTCAGATACTTTCAGCCAGGAGAGGCAAAGTGCTGTCCTCTAGAGGTAACTTCCAGCATTCTTTACCACTGGCTATGCTGGTTAAGACTGATGAGAGTTGTAGTTTGATCACATACAGAGGGCTACACTTTGCCCACCTTTGGCTTAGTATTTTCATCCAGAATGAAAAAGTTCAAGAAAGGAAAAATTTTAAGTCTTGGTGATGAAGTAAATATTTACTTCAGTAGACCATGGGCACAGAGATGGCATCATTAACCAATAAAGCTAAATGAGAATTTGGAGAAACATGCCAATAAAGCACTTTTAAAATACACTATTAATTTTTATGGGCATCAAGAAATGCTGTCCAGCAGAGACAACGTTTTAATGAGCCAGAACAACAAATGTTTTTGAAAGCTTTTTATTATTATTATTGTTATAATTCTCTTGGGTTTGGAATTCTGCTTTTATCTGATTAAGCACTATGGAAGTATCAATTTCCAAACACGAGCAATTATTTTATGATGAATCCACACCAGAAACATTTATGTAACTATTTTTAAATTTTATTTAAAGGAGAAAAACATTTGCCATAGCCCAGTGGCTATTTTTATAAACCATGAAAATGTCAAACGATAGTGAACAAAATAAGTCAGTTAATTTCCTATTTAATTTAACTCCTTTGTTTCGAAAGCCCACATTATATCAGATGAGTTAAATGTGGAAGTATGATATACACCTCCTCCTCAAATATTCAGAAAGGATCCGACTTTATTTTACAGGTGATCAGACTCTTTAACATGGTTAATACATTAAAAGGAACTCAACCATCTAAATCCATTATCGCTCCACCTCCCCTTGGCTCAATCCAATACTTCTGTTGCTCTCATATAAAGCTACTGTTCAAGCTTTCTGCATAATTGATATGCAGAAGATATATTTCTCAAATAAAGATTTTGTTGATATAGGCAGTGATTCTACTATTAACACAGGCATCAATAAATTCTACATGGTTTGATTATAGTATTTTGCAGCAGTAAGGCTTTAACATCAAATCACTGAAGGCTTACCTCAATATACACTGAAGGCTTACCTCAATAAATTAAAAATACATCATTCAACATGGA
Organism: Sceloporus undulatus; assembly: GCF_019175285.1. NCBI lineage: Eukaryota > Metazoa > Chordata > Lepidosauria > Squamata > Phrynosomatidae > Sceloporus > Sceloporus undulatus. The sequence continues at coordinate 194,255,231 of NC_056525.1, read as the reverse complement.
TTTTCTATCTTTAATAGAAAGTATTAAAAGTTCTGTTGCATGTTTAGAGGAGTATGAAGCAAAGAAGATTCTACATAATATATTGAAGACATTTAAAAGGGGAAGACATCAGTAAAGAAAATTAATGTTGAAAATATTGGGTATTAGCAAGTGGTTTTTCAGTTTATTCGAAATATAGTATCACAGAAAAATTAAAACCATTCGTATTATTAGGATATTAGGGAACAGCCTGTAAAATAATGTACAGCAATTATCATTCTTTGGCTTCACAGTTTGGGCAGATCTCCTGGGAGCCAATTTGTCAGACCTACAAGATGTGAGCTCTCCATGTCATACCAAAGCACGGCCACTACAAAGTTTGACCTTTAATCTAGTATACCTTCATCATGTGTTTATGAGGCAAGAAAAGAACTGGTGTTGTGCTATCACATTTGACTATTATAATAAATTAAGTCATTTATACCACAGCCCTTCTTTTTCTGCCTGTCAGTTCATTCTCTATTCTCTCATTCTTGTTCTAAAGGATAATAATGCTAGTGTCATGGCTGGTCCAGGACACTCCTCTCCGCATGACATACACACACAACCAGTGATCCACAAAGAAGATTGAAAAATGATGCACAAATTATGATCTATCAATAGCTAGACTAAACATCTTCTAAATCTCTTCACTGGATAAAAGACCAGGAAAGTCATATTAATCATTTGCAAAGATATAGCTGTGTTAGTCTGGATCGGTATGCAACGGGTTCTTCTAGCACCTTTGAAACTAACTGAAAGAAATAAGTTGGTAGCATCAAATTTTGTAGACTTAAGTCTACTTCCTCAGATGCATCTTGCTCAGTGAAGCCATTCAGGGAGCAAAATGAATAGGGAAAACCCTGTAAGTTAAAAGGTAAGCAAGGACAAATGAACATAGTGTGTATATATGATACTGCTGTGTACTGAATCAGAACATCTAACTCGGTATTGTCAATGTTGGCTGGAAAGTCTTAGGCAGGGCTGCTCCCTAGTTCTTGCTTCTTGACACCCTTTCAGTCAAGTTATCAACACAGGCCCTTCCACTTACAGAGCATGTTCTGACCCAAATTATGACCACTTTAAAAGCAATTGAATGATGATGTCCTCTGTCTACACAACTCACTGCAATGCATATCCGACTGAATCTTTTAAGTGGATACCAGTCACAAAATGTCCCATACTAGGAAACCATTCTCAGTCCTTCATCCAGTTTGGAAACTGGAGAGAAAATAACTAGGATGTGCCTAAGAAAATGTGCAAATAATCATAATGGCACTGTCCCATGAGGAATGAAAAGGAGATCAGCTCAAAGAGCAATTTCTTAAACATATTGGCCACGATCCAGAAAAGCAGAAACAAGAAATCCATCTGTTCAGTGGAAGAGCAGCTTACTATGTGGAACAGGCTGGGTAGGGAGCTGACGTATCAAAATAGAGTCCCTTTGACACATTCTGGATGGCAGCCAACATTTTAAATACTTTACATTATATTACTCTAACTGAATGATTTATAAAAACATCATACATAAAAATTAACTTTCAGTATTAGCTAAGCATAAAAGCTCTTATAGCACTGCTGCTCCATTTTTTTTTTTTAAAGTGGAAAGCACACTGCTTCTTGACAATACATTAGGGACAAAAATCTATCTTGTGTACTCATATTGATTTGTAATCACTCAGTAGTCTAAATGCTCTTGGAAACCAAGCAATCAGACTATTACATTAAGTGAGTCTATTTACATTAAGTGAACTGATACTATGGAGATTATCACAAGGGAGATGGGATAGGGATGGGATTGCTTCCCCTTCCTTATTCCAGCCATGACCTGAGTGAAAGTGACTGTGCAAATCACTTTCACACTGCAGCCGTCTGAAAAGCACTTTCAGCCATCAGCTGAAAGTTCTTTCAGCCGTTGTGGTATTAACTGGTTAAGCTGTTAATACAAAAGACTGCAAATGATGGCTGAAAGCACTTTTTAGCCCCCTGCAGTGTGAAAGTGATTTGCACAATCTCTCTTACTTGCGCTTACCTGCCAGGTCAAGTGTGGGTCAAGTGTGAAAGTGCTTTCCATGATCAGGCAGGAAGAATGGGACGGGGCAGGGACAGAACATGAGGGACATCATTGTCCAGTCCCTCATGTGATCATCTCCTATGTCACCATACAAAAGAATACATAGAGAGATCTTGTAGCATCTTTGAGACTAACTGAAAGAAATAAATTGCCAGTGTGAGCTTTCATAGACTTCAGTCTACTTTCTCAGATGAATTTGGCTCAAATGCATCTGAGGAGGTAGACTGAAGTCTACGAAAGCTCATGCTGCCAATTTATTTCTTTCAGTTAGTCTCAAAGGTGCTACAAGATCACTCTGCATACTGATTCTACAGACTAGCACTATATCTTTATCTCTGAATTCTGCCATAGTAGAAAAGAGTAACTTTAGTTCAAAAGCAGAGAAGATTGGACATTGCATGCAATGTTTTACTCTCCTCTCCTTTTCTCTAAAAGAAGCTCATAATGTTTTTCTGCTCTGCTTCATGCTCCCTGACACACAGGCTCTCCTGCTACTTCCAAAATGTTCTATACTTTAAGGCTGAGGTTCAAGATTTTATCTGACCCATTCCTACCATTCATCACCTAAGTGAAAAGAATTGAAAGAAACCTCATTTCTTGATGAAGGGCAGAGATAAGCAGCTGACTATTGTTTCAGGGTCTTGGGAGTACACATAAAGAACCCAGAGATCTAAACCTGCCACACACACATACACACACACCAACTGTCATGGCTGCATACTATGATATCTTGGAATTTGCAGTATAGGAGGGACACTTAACACTATGAAAGCAAAATTATGTTTAAAAAACTGCAACAAAGATTCCAGTCACACATGGACCGAGAAAACCCAAAAGACCAAGCAAGGGTCAGGAAAGGTAGAGGCACAAGGGACCATACTGCAAATATTCACTGGCTAATGGAACACATCAAGTAATTCCAAAAGAAAATCAGCATGTACTTTATAGACTACAGCAAAGCCTTTAACTGCATTGATCAGGAAAAGGCACTGAATGCTCTCAAAGACATGGGAGTTCCATAACACTTGATAGTTCTGATGAGAAATCAGAAGATTAGGCAAAGCTGCACCCTACTTGTTCAACTTGTACATAGAAAACATCATTTGAGGAGCAGGATTACACATAGTGTTGTGGTATCCTTAAAAGCCTGGACTTTCTCTCAATAAGTCCACCAGCTTGACAGAGCAGAGGGACAAAAGGACTCAGAACACTGAGAATCCAAAACAATTTATTTGCCGGCAAAGTCCCCAGTGGAAATAAACTTTTCCAAATGCTGAGGCGAAGAACAAGAGAAAATGGCTGATCATGTAGTAATTCAAACAAGGAGGTCCCTAACATACATTCTATTGGCTGGCTCAAAGTGCAAATGTACAAAACTTTCATACAATCAGAGCACAGATTTTTTTAATATTAAAATACACTTTAGGCACATTTGGAATATTCCATCACTCCTTATCACCAATGTGTTGTTTCCTCATCCAAGGATGCTGCTCCTAATTGTTTTGGCTTTCAAAGAAACTAGACGATCAGCCTCCAAAGGTCAACTTGTTCTCTAAACATTTCTACTGCAAATCCTGTTCAGCATTTTTTTCTCTCACAAAGCCTTGACTCCAAAAGCTCATTTCTATATGTCCACAGTACAACCATTTCTATAAATCTATTGCGGGGCTATTAATCATTAAAATCCATCCATCTCAATAGAAGAAGGAGTGAAGATTGGAGGAAGAAACACGATCTATCTAAAGAGATTATCAGACCGGGGGGGGGGGGGGCTAGGGGTAAAAGGCATACTCCCAGCAAAGCTGTGTGACTGCCTTGAATATTTTCAGATGATGTCATGCGCATCCAGGATTTTATCCATCTAAATCCAGGAATGCTCCAGCAACAAACCATTCACTGGGAAGTCCCAGGAATGGTTTATTGCTAGAGCATTCCTGGATTTTCATGGGTAAAGTCCTGGATAAGTGCAACATCATCTGAAAATCGTCAGTAAAATCATGTGACTTTGCTGGGAGTATGTCCCCCCCCCCCCAATTTTCTCCCATCTGATCAGCTCCAATGCTAGGCAGATGACACAATATTACTAGCAGAAAACATCATGGACTTGGAACAATCGTTGAGGAACATCAATGAAGAAAGTGCAAAGGCAGGCTTCCTGCTGAACACAAAGAAAACAAAAATATTGAACATGGAGGACCTACATACATTCAAATTAGAAAACTGAATAGTTAAAAGATTTCTCAAACCCTGGATCTTGACACTGCAGTCAAGAAATCAGAGGAAGACTAGGAATGGGAAGGGCAACTGTGAAAGAGAAAGAAAAGATTCTAAAAAGTAAAGACAACCAAACCATGGTAACCCCAATCTCTATGTAGCCACGTTGAATCCCAGTTTCGGAGAAAGGTAGGATATAAATCCCCTAAATAAAATAAATACATAAATATGTATGAATGTGAGAGCTGGACAGTGAAAAAACTAGATAAAAGAAAATCAACTAATTTGAAATGTACTGGAGAAGAGTGCTGAGGATACTGTGGATAGCCAAAAAGACAAACAAATAGGTCCTTGAACAAATCAAGCCTGAAATACCCCCAGAAGCCAAGATGATCAAACTGAGGCTGTTGTACTTTGGCCACATCATGAGAAAGCATGACTTAAAAGACAATAATGCCGGGAAAAGTTGATGGTAGAAGAAAGAGTGGAAGACTGCACACCAAATGACTAGACTTAAGAAGAGAGGACACAAGTCTGAAAAAGTTAAGCAGAACAGTTGAAAGACAGGGAGTTTTGGAGATATAAATGTCTCATCCACAGGACTGCCATGAGTCAAGGTTGGCTTGGGGGCACTTAGCACTCTCAGCCAGAAAGCTTGGGTGCCTCACCAAACTAAAAACCTCTGGTGCAGAACCTTTTTATGATCTTAATCATCACCCACTATAGAGGCCAATAGGTCGTGCAAATATGAAAAGCACCAGGTTCTCCTGTCAGGGAATAAGGAGATATGGGAAGAAAGGGGTATTATTTGAACATTCCTAGTTGCTGTTCTAATAACATCCCAGGAAAACTCTGAATTGATCCAGGCCAGACTCTGTGTAATTCTTTCTGCACTAACCCCCTGTAACTAATATTTGTGTCAAGGGTAGTGGTGCCCCCGACATTGGTGTCACCTGGTGTAGTGCGGGGGGGGGGGGGAGCACCAGCCACCCAACTGCCCACCTTGGACTACAGGAGGAGGAGGCAGATGGATAAGTAAGGCATTGGGAAAGGTGGGAAGAGTGTGCGTGTGCTCGCCCCTCCTTCCTCCCCTGCTGGGCCCAGGGTAATGGGGAAGGTAAGGGGTGTGTGTGTATTCCTCCTTTCTCTGCCACTTTGGCTCCCTTGAAAGCCATGGCAGCAGACAAATGACAGGGCCTGCACCCTCCTCTTCCACACTGGGAGGAGGGACCAACCGGGTGTCACCCCTGCACTATGGTGTGATCCACTCCTCCTGCCACTGGTCAAGGGTACTCCTTCAGCTGCCTAGGGTGCTTTCCAGCCATAATAGAGCCCACTCACATTACACAATTATAGCTCTATGATTCTATACATTCTGTCCTATGAAATCCTGTGGTTTGCAATTTGGTGAGGCACTGGAATGCTGTGGCTGAGAATTCTAGTTGCTCCTCTTAAGCTGCCAATTCCAAGATCCCATAGGATTTCATAGCAGTTAAAGTGGAATAATAACACTATAATTCTGTAGTGTGAATGGGCTCCTGGACTCAAACATTAGATATGTGGTTCCAAATAAGCTATGTAGGCTGGTCTGGTAAGGTAAAGGAAAATAGCTCCAACAGTCTTGGCCCTTTTTTCATATTTTGGTGTTTGTGTGGAATATGTGGATCTTCTTGTTGTGATTACTTAGGCCCTGTACAGATGGGCAGGAAGGGACGGCAATATGCTGCCCATTTCTGCTGCGGATCATTGCCGCAGCAACCACATGTGCACGGCAACAATCCACTGTAAGAAGGAGCTGCGAAACTCAGCTCTTTCCCATACTGCTGCCAAGGTGCCACTAGTGCCCTGGAGCGGTGCAGTGACGTCTCTTGTGAGCTGCCCCGTTTGGATGCAGAGCACAAGGCATGTCATCGGCACGCACTGTCTGAACACCTGCATGCCCAAAATGGCGCCGGGAGAGCACAGAGTGTGGGGATGCTCAGCACTCCTGAGCCATAATTTCAGCCCCAGGTCACTACAAAGCAGTGGTCTGTACCAGACCTTATATAACCATCCTTCCTTTTGACTATTGGAATCATATTTATGATGTTTAGCTATGGCTGTTCTATCCTCCAGCTCATAAAATATTTTCTAGCCATCTAAGCAAAGCTTGGAAAAGTTGCTTATTCAACCCCCACCAGCATGCCAAATGGCTGGGACATTCTGGGAGTAGTAGCTCATAAAAAGTAACTTCCTATTTCTGAACAGAATGTATGTATGTATGAATGACTGATTAATTAAATTAGTCTACTGACCATTTCAAACCATTACAAATAATAAAACAATGCAAATAAAAATACTGCAATGTAATAAACATGGCAGAGATTGACTGGTATGTGTATACATGCCTCCTTTTGAAAAGCTGACCCACTTCCATTATTTTCCTGTCTATTTTTTGTAAGGAGAAATGCATATTTTAATTATTCTTGTAGGGCACAGCATCCTTAGAGTATGCAAGGAAGATTGTGTTGTAGTGAATCTGAACTCAGAGGAATATTACACAGCTCAAAAAACGAAGAAGGGAAAAGGCCTAAAAGAAGACAACACGGACTTCAATTTCTAGACACAATGGGGTGTCATTTTAATGATTTCTTGATGTTCCCAATTGAGCCTTTGGTGCAAGGAGATATATGGCCTATCTATTCCCTTTTGTATTCAGATTTTTTTCCTGGTTTCTGTGACCTAAAAGTTATTTCACTATAGATTTATAGGTTGGATAAACATTCCTGCAGACCATTAAAGTGAATTTCAGTGGACCAAAAAGAACCTTCTTAATGATACAGAGCTAAAATAGGTTAGAAGAGCAACATTAATGCAACTAACAGTATAAATAGGTGTCCAGATAGCAATAGTAAGCAAGTACATTTTTATACCGCTTATCAGTGCACTTAAGCACTCCCTAAGCGCTTTACAATGTGTAAGCTAATTGCCCCCAACAAGCTGAATACTCATTTTAGCGACCTCAGAAGGATGCAAGCCTGAGTCGAGCTTGAGCCCTTGGCTGGTATTGAACTTGCAACTTTGTGGTTTGTGAGCAAGTGGCTGAAGTACAGGCATTTCACCACTGCACCACCAGGGCTCATCAAACTGTATCTTCAGTTTTCTGGAAGGATAAAACTTCAGTAATGTAGACATCACGCAATTGCTAAAGCTGCTTGTGGCAGGGGCAGCAGGAACTGATCGCCTGGTCTATAGCAGCCTGGAGTTTACAAAGCTCTCTTCCTCTACTGGTATTACAAGAAGAAGAAAAATGTAAAGTAATAAAGGAAAGAGAGAGAGAGAAAAAAGCTGTCATCCCCACCTCCCAACATAATCAAGGGACTCCCCCTACCATTTAGAATCAGCCTTTTGTGTGTGTGTGTGTGCTTCAAAAACTCTTTGGGAGGAATTCATTTGGCTAAATTGAGTCCCGCTTTGTAACCTTAAATTCTACAACTGATACTTTGAGATTACTAAACATATTTGAGGCACAAAGGTTAGGGCATATTCACACTGCAGAATTAAAGCAGTTTGACACTACTTTAACTACTATGACTCTGTCCTACAGAAACCTGGGATTTGTAGTTTGGTGAGGCACTCAAGCTCTCTGACAGACTAAGCTAATTACTTTGCCGAACTACAAATCTCAGGATTCCACAGGATGGAGCCATGACAGTTAAAGTGATGTCAAACTGCTTTATTTCTGCACTGTAGAAGAACTGTTAATAACTGATGGATATCAGCGAGGGAGGAATGGCAACTGGTCAAGAAACATAATTACAATTTATCGGAATTTATCTGGCAAGGAAAAAAAACTAGAATTAAATTTGCGGTTATGCAAGATAGAAAAGAAAAAGGTGGGATAGGGCTTCCTAATTTTAAATTATATTATAATGCATACACACGTCTGTGGATAAAAGACTGGATCCTGCTAGATAATAAAACATTGCTAGAATTAGCGCACACTAGTATGAAACAAGGCTGGCATGCATATTTGTGTTATAATACTGTTCAAATTGATAAAGAATTTAATTCGCATGCTATTAGAAACGCCTTATTTAAAGTATGGAAACAGTATAAAAACTGTGAAATCGAAGGCTTTCATGGCCGTCATCCATAGTTTTTTGTGGGTTTTTCAGACTATGTGGCCCCCCAGTTATTCCTTCTCCTCATTTGAATTACACTCCATTAGACTCTTTTTTCCTCTGCAACTTCGGGTTACCATCATCTATTGTCCTCCTGGTTCAGCGTCTCAATTTTTCACAGATTTTGAGTCTTGGTTGACATTTTTTCTTTCAGATACTGTCCCCTCCTTGATCTTAGGTGACTTTAACATCCACCTCGACGATCCCCAGAATTCCTCAACCTCTCGCTTCAGCTCTCTCTTAGCTTCCTTCGGTCTCCAACCCCATTCCAACTCTCCAACCCATTCCTTTGGTCACTGTCTCGACTTAGTTCTCCCCTCCAAGTGTGTCGTGTGTGACTACTTGGCTTCTGATTTCCCACTATCTGACCATCACCTACTTTCCTTTACTCTTACCTACATCCCTCCTCCCTGTCATACCGTCCTCCGCCAGTTCCGCGATCTTCATTCTCTTAACCTTAACCATCTCACTCAATACTTGGATTCATCCTTCGCTTCTCTCAATCTTGGGAACTCTGCTGACTCAGCTATGTCTTTACTGAATTCTACTCTCTCCTCAACTCTTGACAGCTTTGCCCCAGTTTCTACGCGCGTGTCCTCCTCTTCCTCTACGACTAGGCCTCAGCCCTGGATCACTCCCACTGTTAGATTTCTCCAGTCCTGCTCCCGAGCAGCCGAACGTCTCTGGAGAAAGTCCAGGGAGTGGGCCGACTTTATCCATTTTAAGTTCGTTCTTTTATCCTTTTCACGCACCCTGTCGATGGCAAAACAAGACTACTTCAAATCATTGATCTGCGCCAATGAGAGGCGCCCGCAGCGTTTGTTCTCCTGTTTCAACACACTGTTAAAACCCTCTCCTCCCTCCGTCTCTCCATTATTTTCTCCCTCCGACTTCGCCAATTACTTCATTACAAAGATCACTACCATTCGTTCTGAGTTAACTCCTCATGATTTGGCTCCCACCATTAATCTCCTCGCCCCATCCTACTAATAAACTCTCTGTGTTTCCTCCTGTTTCTTTGGAAGAACTCTCTTCGCTGCTGAACTCATCCAAACCTACCACCTGTTCTCTTGACCCACTTCCTTCTCATCTTCTAATCTCTATAGCCCCCTCTTTATTACCCTCCCTCCTCTATATCTTTAATCTCTCTCTCTCCTCGGGTTCCTTCCCCTCAGTCTTCAAACATGCCTTAGTTTCCCCTATCCTGAAAAAACCCTCTCTCGACCCCTCTTCCTTGGCTAGCTATCGTCCAATCTCTCTTCTTCCTTTTCTCTCCAAGGTGTTGGAACGAGTTGTCTATTCACGCTGTCTTGAGTTTCTTGAAACCAACTCCATTCTGGATCTCTTCCAGTCTGGTTTTCGCCCACGGCACTCCACAGAGACGGCCCTTACTAAGATCTCAAATGATCTTTTGCGGGCCAAGGCGAATGGCCTTTATTCTATCCTTGTCCTACTCGATCTGTCTGCGGCCTTCGACACCGTGGACCACTGTCTCCTGATAGATGTACTCGCTGACCTTGGTTTCTCGGGCCTTGTTCTCAATTGGTTCACATCTTACTTGTCAGATCGATCTTTTTCAGTGGTCTCAGGTGGTCAGACCTCGTCTTCTGTCCCCTTATCTGTTGGAGTTCCTCAGGGCTCTGTTTTGGGTCCCCTTCTGTTCTCTCTATACACACTCTCCCTTGGCAAACTTATCAGTTCTTTTGGTTTCTCCTACCATCTTTACGCCGATGATACCCAGCTGTACCTTTCCACCCCTAATCTTTCATCAGAGCTAGAGCAGCAAGTGTCATCCTGTTTAACAGCTGTCTCCCACTGGATGCACCATCGGCGTCTGAAGCTCAATATGTCCAAGACTGAGCTTCTTGTTTTCCCTCCTAAGCCCACCCTTCACTATTCCTTTTCTATTTCCGTCAATAACATCTCGATCCAGCCGGTCCAGGAAGCCCGCAGTCTCGGTTTCATCTTTGACTCCTCTTTGTCATTTATCCCACAGATCCAGACTACAGCCAAAGTCTGTAGATTTTTTCTCTATAATATCGCCAAAATCCGTCCATATCTCTCAGCTTCTACCACAAAAACACTGGTCCATGCCCTAGTGGTCTCACGATTAGACTACTGTAACCTCCTCCTGGCAGGGCTTCCTCTCTCTCACCTCCACCCATTAATTTCTGTTCAGCATTCAGCTGCACACATTATTTCACTCGCTCGCCGTTATGATCATGTCTCCCCTCTGTTGTCTTCCCTTCACTGGCTCCCTCTTCCTTTCCGCATCAGGTACAAACTTTTGCTACTCACCTTTAAAGCCCTGCATGGGCTGGCCCCTCTTTATTTAACTGATCTTCTCTCTCCCTACATTCCTACTCGCACTCTCCGCTCTGGTAGCCAAAATCTCCTCTCTCAGCCCAGGATCTTCTCTGCCCCGTCCCGGATCCGTCCCTTCTCTCTAGCTGCCCCTCATTCCTGGAACCTTCTTCCTCTGCATGCACAGCTCATCACTTCCCTAACCAGCTTTAAAGCTGAGCTGAAAACCATATTGTTTAGGGAAGCGTTCTCAGGGAATTTGTGATTGTTATCTGGCTGTCTGACAATATTTGATGTGATGTGATTTGTTTGATATTTGATGTTTTTAATCTGTTTTTTCCTTTCTATATGGTAATTTTATCTATTCCTCTTTTAATTGTTATTATCTTAGAATGTACGCCTTGGGCAGGCTTTTATTTACTCCTAATTTTACCGACTTTGTACAGTGCTGTGTATAATTACAGCGCTATAGAAATAAAGTTTAATAATAATAATAATAGTAATAATGTTCTAGAAGAGTTTCTTCCTGATGTTTTGCCAGCATCTGTGGCTGGCATCATCAGAGAATGCTTGCCTGGAAAGGGCTTGGGTATGTATATTGTGTGACCTGGAGAGGCAGGAGTGATTTGCATGTGTATTGTTCTGTTGCTAATGGCAGGCCTCAGGGTGGGAGGGTCTACAAAAGAGATTAGTATCTGCTTGATAGTGCTTATTGTCTGCTGGGAGATTTCTCATTTGCATTTGTTGAGTCTTTATCTTGTTATTTTTCAGGACTGATAGCCAAACCTTGTTTACTTTAAGGGTTTCCTCTTTCCTTTGAAATTGTCCAGGTGTTTGTGGATTTTAATGGCTTCCCTGTGCATCCTGACATGGTAGTGGTTGGCATGGTCCAAAATTTCAGTGTTTTCAAACAGTATTTTATGCCCAGGGTGGTTTGTAGCATGTTCTGCTACTGCTGATTTTTCTGGATGGCCCAGTCTGCAGTGTCTCTCGTGTTCCTTGATTCTTGTTTGCACACTGTGTTTGGTGGTCCCTATTTAGACTTGTCTGCATGGTATAGGGTAAAATCTTGTGGCTGTGAGAGGGTCTCTCTGGTCTTTGGCTGAGCGAAGCATTTGCTGAATTTTCTTCGTCAGTTTGTTAAGTTGTGCTTCCTCACCACTTTGCCTATTCTGTCTGTGACTCCTTTGATGTATGGTAAAAATACCTTTACTTTGGGTGGCTGCTTGTCTTCACTCCTCTGGGTTTACCTGAGCCAGGTCACACAATATATATACCCAACTTATTTCCAGGCAAGCATTCTCTGAAAATGCCAGCCACAGATGGCGAAATATCAGGAAGAAATTCTTCTAGAACATGGCCACATAGCCCGAAAAACCCACAAAAAAGTATAACAACTTCTTTTATTCAAAAATCCCTAAATGGACTTTTCCACAAGAAGCCTTTCATATAAATGAATATCCAAGGAACACGTCCTGGATTAAATATGAAGACCTACTGATATTTACAGAAGAAGTAATAAAAATTAAATCCAGAAGATTACACTAATTACAGTTTAGCATGGATAATGTCTACAATATTTAATAATAACAATTCTGGAAGGAGGAGGATGTTTATTTTTAAAACAGCTTGCATTTCCTTGTGTATTTTTACCCAATATATTTTACCCAGCTATAAGAAGAAGGGAAACCAATTGACTTGTTTCATTATTTGCAAATAAAAGTAGAATTTAATAAAGATATAAAATTAAATGGAATAGAAAATGACTGGAAGGATTTTGATAAAATCTTAATGGGAGGAGTAAAAGGATTTATTGAAAAAACTTATAAAATTATTCTAGGTCAGGGGTAGGCAACCTGCGGCCCGCAGGCTGGATGCGGCCCAGCGAGGCCTTGGGACCAGCCCCAGCCCAGTCCTGCCACTGATTGCCACTGAGGCCTTTGGGGGGCAATTGTCTATAGAAGCCTCAGAAACATGCATTTAAATTAACATTTTTAAAAAAATCAGCAAATTTTTTCGCGTGTCCTCCATTTTTTTAAAAAAAAAGTATTTTCGGGGCTTTATTTTGCCCTACATTTGTCCTGGTTTATTTATATATTTAATTGTTTAAAAATTATTTAATTATTTATTTTTTGGCTTAGGCCCCCCCAGTTGTCTGAGGGACAGCAACCCGGCCCCCGGCTCAAAAAGGTTGCCTACCCCTGTTCTAGGTATTGAATAAAAGGAAAAGACCATTAAAGAATGCATGATTAAGTGGATGCAAAATATAGGAAGACTGATACTTGGGAACATACTTAGGAAAACAACCAAAAATTCACCAAATGTAATACATTAAAAGAAAACTATCTAAAGATTTTAAATAGATTTTACCTAACCCCATCCAGATTAGCTAAAACGAATAAACAATGCAATAGTCATTGTTGGAAATGTAAAGGAAAACTCGGTACCATGTACCACGTTTGGTGGCAATGCAACAAAGTTAAAAAATATTGGGTAAAAATACACTAGGAAATGCAAGCTGTTTTAAAAATAAACATCCTCCTCCTTCCAGAATTGTTATTATTAAATATTGTAGACATTATCCATGCTAAACTGACACAAAATGTAATTAGTGTAATCTTATATATGTTATAGGCAGCACAAATAGTGTTTGCTAAACATTGGAAATCCATGGTGATCCCAACAATAGAGGAATCGAAAGAATGGATATATGACTACTTTATTATGGACAGACTGACTATGCACGCTACAGGGAAAACAAGCCAAGAATTTGAAAGTAAATGGCAGAAGATTGAAAAAATGTGGGATAAAGACTAGACAAGGACACATGCATATAACTACGAAGAACTTTATTATTTAGAAACATAGTGGTTATTATATATTTATAGATATAGATACTATGACAAAACAGAACAACTTACTTAAATTTTCTGGTTTATTATGTTATACACTTAAACAATGTTGGTATATAAAGAGACAAATCTAATTTTATAAATACATATACATCCCTTCCCTTCCCTTCCCTTTTCCCTTCCCCCCTCTCCTCCCTTTCACCTTTACTGTAACTCTCAAACTTCAATACAAATTATTAAGAATTTTTAAAAAAGAAACACAATTACAACTGGACAGAGGAGTTTGTGGTCTTCTGGATCTTATTGGAGTCCAATTCCTACCAATTTCATCAGCCTCAACAATGGTGAGGGATGATGGAAGTAGTAGTTTATCAGCTTGATTAACAAAACTGCCAAGACACTGCTATAGAGAGGATCCAAATGGTGGTTTAAATTGATTACTTAGGTAGTTTGGTTTAGGAAATGTGGAAAGATCTTGTTACAGGTATTTAATATTGGTCTTTTCTCAATTGTTATTAGTCTCAATTGTCTATAGCTGATCTCAAAGAACACTCCCACTTCTGACTTTGATAGCATGGAAAACAGACGACAATTTGGTCATTTTAATGATTGGTAGTAGTTTGTTCTATTGATTGTATTTTTAGATAATACTGTATCTTGTATTTTATTGTTGATTTTATTCTCTGTTGTAATCCCACCTCAATCCACCGGGAGAGGCGGGAAATTCAAATAAATTTACATCTATCTGGTGAATCTGGATATAAAACCACAGCAACTGAACTGTCAAGGAATACAGATAACCAAATAGTGCTGTGGCAAATGAACACTGAGGGAGGTAAATGCAAACTGAATGGTTTAAAAGATTTTCATCTGATTATTCTGGCCAACTGCATGTTTGTTCAATTAAGCCTGCTGGAATTCATTATGTCATTGAATCAGGACCTGGATTTGACTCCTAACTTACAATTTTTGTACCCTCCTTCAATTATATTCTGAGAATAGTATATGACTATTTAGTACTGTATAGAGATAGCCTTACATTGTTTACACAAGTTTTATTATTTGCCCAAAATTATTAAATTTGTGTGATATTTGTACAAAATTACTGTGAACTAAAAATACCTCACTAAAAGTCTGCTTTTCTCAAGGGAAGGACAGTTGGCAGTGGAAAAAAAATCCAGTCTCCCAGGTCATTTCTAGGAAAGGAGTTTTATTGCTGAACCCACTATGAAATTAAGGTATCATAACAAACTATTACACATTCCACCCACAAAAACTGAACTAACTGACAGAAATTAATGAACAAAATAGCAGCAGCAGCAACAACAACAAGAGGAAGACAATGCAGAGAAACAGGAGAGTCATGAGGGAACCAATGTGAAATGAACAAAATCATGTTCCCAGAGAAGGTTGGGAGTGTGTGTTTCCCTATTCCAAAGAATGTGGAGAAAACCTTAAAAATGTAGTTGCCCAGCATTACATTACAAATAACAGCATAATGAAGAGAGAAAACCATCAAACCCCTTTGTAAGGAAGGCAAACCACACTAAACTTGAAAAAGTGAGCCCTAACAAATAACTGGACAAAAGATGGAAGGCTTAACTTCTTTTCCTTTAGATTCTAAAATTCAGAAGAAGCAGAAATTAACTGTTAAGAACTTGTCTTTCTCTCGTTGCATGGGAAAGACAGTGCAGGAATGGTAAACAAATAAACCAACAGTGTATCCAAAGATAGGATCCCAAGGCCAATAGTTGAACTGAGTCTTTCTAGGGCTACAAAAGCCTAGGCTTGTGAACTACCCATTCTGTTGAATGTACAGTTTAAAATGTAGGTGTGTATGGATAATATGGTGGCTAATCTTGCATTCAAGAACATTGAAACTCTATGGGAATTATAGACTAAGGCAGTATGCTGTGTCAGTATCATAAAAACAGTCACGGAGAACTTAGAGGTGGATTCCTGGAGGACACAGTAATGATGCTGTGCAGATAGTGTGGCCTCATAATATAGAATTTGATAGCTCTGCATACATGTAAGGCAAGGCTCCTCCAAATGCCATTAAGACTGAAACTCCTCATCTTCCTCACCATTGGCTCTGCTGGCTGAAGATGCAGATACTTCCAGCCAAACATCACCTGTGGGGCTGAATGACTCCCACATCCTGTTAACCAATACCATTCTCTTTTTAAGAACTGTAGTGTGTCCGTTACTGTTATGAAAAGCTGGAGTAATATTATATCTTCTATGTGGGGCAACAGATTTGCTACCACTCTAGTAGTTTTCTCAAAACTGAGGATGGAAACAATGAATCTACTCTATATAGGTGATCTTTCTCTAGATCAGGGGCAGGGAACTTTCGATGGATAAGGAACTGCATTAGGGCCCCCATGGACTTTGAAGAGCCATACCCCACACTGTATCCCTCTCCCACTGTATCCCTCTCTTGTGCCAAATCCTGGGTATATTTTTCTTCCCCCCTTGACTTTTGGGGGGAGCACATTTAAAATTCTTATTTTTTTCCCCTGGGTTTTGCTTGAAAAGTGAAGATAGCAATCTGGTGACCTTCATCCCTTTGTTATAGGAATAGACATCCTGTATCCTATAGTGGCCAGTCCAAAGGGAGCATCTCTGTTTGCTCCAATGACTTATGGAACTGTTTGTTGACTGGTGGAAATTTGCTATGAAGCGGTGGTGTTTACATGGACTTCCAACAAGCTATAATCCTGCTGGGACCTGCTTGATCACAGTAAGGACAGGTCATCTAGAGGTGGGAGGCAGAAATGATTTGAAGATTGCCTTTCATGGGAGGTACATTTCCATTTGCATTTCTACTTTAAGAGAGAACCATTTGTTTATAAATGAGATCTTAGTTATGACAACTTTTTAAAATGTTAAGTAACACATAGAAAGTTTGGTTAAATATTGATACTCTAATAGATAATATGATTTAAATTCAAAGAAATATAAAATGGGTTTCTCAAGCCCATGGTAACTTGCTTTTCTGAAATAGTTTCCTGCTCCACAGCTCAATTTTTTTACAGCAAGTGCAAAGGGTCTGTGGGGGGGGGGGGGGGGGGCTTCAAGAGAAAATGCAAAGTGGTTCCACAATTATTAAACAGATGTTATAATAGTGATGGCGGTTTAAAAAAGCAACTCCTGTGTCACTGCTATAACATCTATAAGGCAACAGAGCCAGATGGAGATTTCAGCCTTTGTTATGGCTAACAGCTTTTGTTGCACTTTTCCTACTGGAATGTGTGTCTAATCCTTTTAAAAAGCTACCTTTACTAGCACCCATCACAATTTCTCCTGACAACGAATTCCATAAGTTGGTTATGCATGGTATAAGATAGGAATTTACTTGTGTCAGTAAGTCTGTACAATATGCATCTGTTTAAGCTGTAGAAAAGCAACAATTACAAAAGAATTACTACAGAAGCAATTATAGTATGCTTTTACTCACCTGTCTATCTACTTCTGGAAGCAAAAGCAAGAGGTACTGCTGGAAATGCTGAGGTAAGGAAAGAAATGTGTGTTTGTTTATTAAAGCCCTCAGATTAGTATTCACAAGAATAGATCCTGGTGTTTCTATGTCAATATCCTCAGCTTTGGTCCATTTCAAATGTCCTGAATTAAAAAACAAAACAAAAACAATTTTAATATTACAACAAAAACATGGTGAGGAATGGTTTTTTTTTTAAAAAAAACACTTTGAAGCCTCATTTCAGGTGGTACAGCAAGATTTTCAAGAGTTTTATCGTTGTTGCTGTGTGTCTTTGTTGTTTCCAACTTATGGCGACACTAAGGTGACCCTATAATGGTGATTTCTTGGCAAGATATGTTCAGAGAATTGTTGCCTTGCTCTCCTCTGAGGATGAGAGAGTGTGACTTGCCCAAGATCACCGAGTTGGCTTCCATAGCTGAATGAGGATTCAAACCCTGGTCTCCCGAGTCATAGTCCAATACTCAAACCACTATGCCACATCAGCTCACTTTCTTTGATTAATCTCACAGTTTTTTCCCTCTCATATTTATGCAACATCTGTCTTTTTACTCTAATTGAAAAGAAACACTTTGTATCTTATTTCAAAGAAAAAACTGTCAAAATAAAGGGAATGAGTCAATTTCTAGTCTTATGGGTCAATTTCTAATATCATTGATTGGTCGAACTATAGTGTCCAAATGCCAGTTGCTAAACAAAACTTGTCAAAAGCAAACAACAAGTAAATTATGCTTTAAAAAATTCTGGTTGCTTGAATGCTTTTCAAGCCAATGGCCTAGTTCAAAAATATACCTTTCCTCCACATTCTCTCTTCATTCTTTTTACAACCTGTTTCAGACTATAAGCTTCTGAATTAATCTGTAAAATTTTAAATCCTCTCTATTTTTATCCTTTAGCAAAACATAAAGAAAAATATCCTTAAAACTATAAATAAATATTTTTAATGCCTGAAAGACAGTCTAAAATATTAATGACGTGGGTAACTAATATTAGCTTTTTATACTATATCACATTGCAGTACATTGGGTTGCATGTTTATAGTCATAACTTTTTATTGCATTCCTCTCCCCCCATCTTTTCCAGTTCCGTAATATCTTTGAGGTATAGCGACAACACATAGGATAGACAGTATTCCAAAGATGAACAAACCACAGATTTGTATAAGATAAATGTGATATAGAAATTTTATTTCGGATTCCTTTTTGAAATGATCCTCAACACTGAATCCAGACTTTTCCTATTGCACTTAAGTTGTGTCTACTTGTCAGTTAAAGGCTGCTCAGATCCCATCAGATTCAATGCAGAGGTGTTTTTTTTTAAAAAAAACAAACAAACACCCTAAAATGTATCAGTTTAAACTGGTTTATGTTGGGCGACATTTAACATTCTAATGCCCATTTCCCAAGTTTGGAAAGATCCTTTGGATACTCTTTGCATTTCACTTTTTGTTTTAATCATCCTAAATGACTTGGTGTTGTCAACAAACATGATGATGCCCCTTTTTGCCCCTAAAATCCTTCATTTTACTGCAGTCCCGTGTTCCTGAAAAGTGGGAATCTATCCTGATAGCATGGACTAGGTATGGCGGCTCTAGGTAAGGGAATCAGCCAAAACTGAGCAGAGGCAGATCAAGTAGTCCTGCCACTTGATTTTGAACCTCTCTCTTCCTGCATTTCTTTGTGACATAATTCAAGCTGTTCAGAAAGGTCTCCAACCCTCCAAAGATATTTTGCAGGAGCAGAGAGGAGAGGGAGGATCAGTTGCATGTGACCTTCCATTCAACAACAGTGTGCAGACTTACAAGAACTGTACTGGCTTCCAATTTGTTTCCAAGCCATACTAGTCTTGATCCCCTCCTACATGAGCCTGCCTGAAATCAAACCATTAGTGGGGGGCCTGCTACATATCAGAACACTATAACCTCCAAATAGATCAAGGGAAGTGTTTTTATACGCGGGTGGGGGGGTATTTGTGTGCGTGCGTGCAAGAATAAAAAACTTAATAAAACCTCAAATTGACCAATTGTAGGTGTTTCAAAGAAACATGTAGCATACAAGAGAAAATTATAACAAGTAGTACACCAGTATATTCACTTATTTTGGAATTTCTTGTTCTAATTTTTTATTGTGTGCTGTATGTTTCTTTTGAAACACTTACAATTGGTCACTTTGAGGATTTATAAATAGTTTTTATTATTGCGCACACACACATATTTTTGGTACCTTTATAAATTAAAAGTCCTTGATCTATTTGGAGGTTATAGGGTTCTTACTGTCGCGGGGGGGGGGGATGGTTGTATTAAATCTGCTGGGGGTTTCCCCTTATGGTTGAATTAAACCTGCTACATATGTCACCAATCCCATGAGCCTAGGCTAGTTGGTAAACTAGACAGAACTTTCTCTGTAGCAGCACCCTTTCTGTGGAACTCCCTCCCAAGAGAGGCCATGCTGGATCCATCCTTTCTCAGCTTTCAGTAGAGTCTTAAAATTAGGGATGCCAATTCTGACTGCTTTTAAACTATTTGTCTGATTTTACACCTGCTTTTATAGAGGTGGCTAAATTGCCTTTGTTTTTTAAATGATTTATTTACTGTTTTTAAAATGTTTTATCCACTGTGCATCACCCCAGGGGCCAAGTGGGTCAAGAGGTAATAAATAAAGGCATTGAAAAATAAACGAACAAAATAAACACAACTGCAGAACATAATCCTGGGTTTTCAGAACAGAGAAAGAATTCTAAGGTCAGCTGTTGCAGGTGTTCAGATTAATTCATTTAAAAAACATATTTATTTATTTAATTTCTAATATGTCCTAAAGATCTATCACCCCTTCCGTCCTCTCTCTCTCTCTCTCTCTCTCACACACACACAGTCACCTCACCAGGTTAAACTTCTGAAAGTCCCCAAGAGCCAAAGAGGAACTCACTAACTGTTACCCTTAAATTGCATTGAAACTGAAGACCTCTCAGCATTTCAACACAGAAAAGAGCTATTTCTTGTATATAAGAGAGCTAAGGAATTGACCCAAGGGCCCATATAGTAATATTTCTAGTTAATAGAACATGTTGTCAATTAAACAAAAAACCATTCACTTTAATTTTTCCAGTTCTGCATCAGAAAAACACTCATAGCTTTTCAGATAACATTATATCTTACTTTTTCATCCAAAACAACAGCTTAATATGTCATACAGTTGGAAGACACAGTAATAACTAAAACTAAACACATTTCCACCTAATCTTCATTATGGACTTTGATGGAGATTGAAAATAGGCCAGAAAAAACTCTTGGAAATATTTGATGTAACAAAGCATCACAATCACTGTTACAGAAAAGGTTTTCCACCCCCATTCATTTATAGCCCCTTGTTAATATTCTCAGGTCAAAGCAATGCCACTTGAGTTCAGTGAATCAACCACACTCCAAATATTGATTATGGGCTATTAAAAACCTTTGCTGCAGAAACTTAATGACTGAATTTTATCCAAATGAACTAAAAGAACATTTGGTACTTTAAAGAATTGTACTTGATGATGTACTTGACAATTAAACCAGGTTTAATTATCAGGCAAAACATACATTCTTTAGGAAACAGAGGTGTTTGTTTGGTGCATAATTCAGAAGCAACTTACAAAAAAGAAGATGTCACAAACAGATTTTAAAAAAAGAATAAATAATCTTGTTGTGAGTTCATTTTTCACTTATCTGATACGACCATTCTGTTAGATTGCTACAAACAAGGTAAAGTATTCAATGGACATCTAAATGTGCCCATTGCTCTAAGGAGGTTAAAAAATAGTTATATGGATATCAGTTTTGAAAAGATCAGATACTAGACAGCTGGAAGGATGCAATGCAGTTGAAAACAATAAAAAGTAAAAAAATACTGCCAACATTTAGTTGGAAGTATTATATTTCTTAAGGGAGCAGAGAACCTCTCCTTCACAAAGCAAGAAATGTTTGTTCTGTCACATGACTTATTTAGACATGTTGTCACCCAAGATAACTAGTTGCATATAAATCAGCAACAAGGTAAAAAAAAAATCCAACATAGTGCTTAGACGTCTAACAACAGGAAAGTAATATATTTGTTCTGGAAAAAAATGTTTTAAAACTCGTAACAAGAAAGGAGAGGCAATATAAGTGTTTCACTAAGAGAAATATGCAACATTATGCTATTCCATTCAGGAATGAGTAGAAATATAATAGGAAGCAAGAATATGTCTCTCTTAGAAGAAGATGAAGCAAGAAACAGTTGGCTGCAAAATGGCCAATTTAAGATAGCATGGGTCTGTCAGATTGAAAAGGTCAACAGCAGAAAAGCATGCTGGGGGAAAGGTCCCAATAAGAGGGCACCCCTGCAGAGTTCAGAGGGACAAAGGAAACAGCCAAGGAAGGCACTTAAGCACTTAAAATATCCAAAAACATCAGAGAGACAATATAAAAACTTTCTATAGCAAGAGTAAAATATGTATATATTCTATAATCTAAAATAACTGACAAAAAAGAGGACATTTTAGAAACCTACTCACCTAAACCAGATTTTTTTAATCTCTTTAAGTGCTGGCTCATTTGTTTTCCAGTTGGAGACTTTTGCCCATGTTTCATTTCTTTATCAGAACTGTCTGCTTCACCATTTTTAGATTCAGACCCTTTAAAAAACAAACATTATACTGAAGTGCTTCCCCACTTGGGAAAAATAAAACAAAAGCAAAAGGTAGGGTTTTTTTTTAGTTTTGTTTATAAACTGAGAGTGACATCTTCATCAGCTACTCTATTTAAAGGTAATGCTTTCTGCTTGACAATTTGATTCCCTGTCACTGGCCGCAATGATGCAAAGGCTCATAAATCCATTAAGTGGTGAAAACAAGTTTCTTGAATGTAGCAGTCAATAAAGATGTTTGCTAATCCAATATAAATAATCCTCTTCTGTGATAGCTGAAGGACATCTTTAAAAAAACAATCAGGTTTCCATTCTATAGGGATAAAGAAATAAAAGAAAGAAGGGAATGTCCTCCCTTTGTAAAGTTAATTTTCTCCCACGTTTGGAGAGGAAAAATCTACAATAAAAAGTGACCCAGATCTCAGTACAATCTATCCACAGTGAAGCATTTAACAGCCACAACTAAAGGTTAGGGTTGCACTGTGGTGATTAGCATGGAACCAGAACACAAAATCGTATTAAAAGGACAACTATTATTGCAAGACACAACCAAGAGAGACATTCATACTCCCAGAGGAGCTGTGATGGTGATTTATTTTGCCCCCTGATGGGATTGCATGTCAGTCTCTAGTTGTCCCATTAGGAATCAGCATTCAAAGTGCTATTTTGCATTCCTTTATAACAGAACTAGTAATGTTGACTTTACAAAAAACAGAACACAACACCTCTTTCCTTTATTCTTCATCTTACAAAAACAGAATTAAATTCCCTTTCCTTTTAATTTATAACATTGTTCAAGGAATAAGAATAAAACTCCAGTATACAGAAACAGCAGCATTAATTTCACCCACCCTATTTTTTTACATTATAGCTTCACCCACAAGGATTGCTTTTTGACTAGAAACTCTAGTTGCAGATTGTCTTTTAGCTATTTACCTGAAGGTGAATCCGACTGCTCATCAGACACCTTTAATGGTGTCAAAACAACACGAGGAACAGTCTTGTTTACCATCATTGAGACTCCATTTCTTCTTTTCTGCTGCTGTCTCAAAGCCTACAAAGAACAAAATAGAAAAATATAACACAAAATGCTGCTTACATGAGACATTCAACAACAATCCAATTGATCCATAAAATAAATATTGTTATCCACCTACAAGTTTTCCAGGCTTCATATTACCTTCTTTTCATGCCGTTTAACTTAAACATTTTCTACACACATAACTACAACAGCAACAACAACACACACATATATACAGGGATAAGGGAAATGCACCTTTAAAACAATTACCTAAAACAATTTTGACAACAAAGAAGCACTCATTACTGTATGTTCTACCTTAGCAGCAGATACATGGGAACCCATGGAATTTGATACTAATACTTCCAAGTAAAAGAAATATTTTTAAACCCAGGCTAAAATGTGTCTCTGTACATCTCTTGCAGGTGCATCTTCTCCCGTATACTGCTCAGTCAATCAAGTTAACACAGTGTCATCAGTATGTACAGCATGTAAGGGCTACAGTATTGATGCACTCACTCAGCCGTGAGTAGTGCTGCACAAAATCACTGCACATGGCAGGAATCATTTATTTCTGTGAAGGGAATCGGTCCTAATCTTGGAAAACCTTGCAGCACTTGGCTTCTGTCTGCTTGACTTTGGGCATTAACCTTCAGAACATGAATATGATGGTATTCTGGAAAATCTGCGGGGAAATGATACAAGAATAAATATCTACAAATGGGAGGGGGGATTGTGTCTGTTTTATAACTGGATCTGCTACGGGGATGATAATGCAATACAAAATACGAACAGAAAACTGAATAGCTGCCAGGATATTTTAGACAGTAAATGAGCCCAGACTGGAAGGTCAGGAAACATATTAATGTGAGAATTTGCTGGTTAAAGAATTTATAAGCAAAAATATGCAAGCTGAACAAGTCACAACACATCAGCTCATTGCTGATTATCAAGTACTCGCCTGTAATCTTCATTTTATCCTCTCATCTTTGATTCGTGTATGTGTGTGCACGCACACATACACACACACACGAACAACTCCATATCACTAAGGGAGATAATTCCTACTATGAAATATTATCCTCTGTCTTCTTGTCATCACAAATGACTAATGATTTGTGAGGTTAATGCTGTAATTGTAATACAGCTGTAGTCTATTTAGAAGACATTGCTTTGCATAACACTTTGAAAGCCAAAAGAATTGAAAGCAATTAATTTCAATTCCTTTACATAACAATGCTTGATGCCACAAATTCAGCCACATTTAAAAACACACACTCACAACAAAAAGCATAGTCAAATTATTTTATGGCTATTTCATTACAGAGTACGTATGTACATGGAAAGGAGGGTTTACAAAATGGCTGTCAACCAACTAAATTTTTTAAAACTAATAATTGCTTTTAATCAACTCAATTTACATACATTTGTACTTTGTCAAAACACCAATGGAGATATCTTTTAAAGTTTATTAAAACTTCTCTTGTCTTCTCAGCTTCTCTTAACTGCAAGATAATATAAAAATGAACAAAAATGAACAAACACTACCATTCATTAGCAGATGGAAAGGCTACCTTTAATACTTCTTTTTCATCACCTTGGGAAGCTGAACTACAATACATTCCTGTTACACTGACATAACACAGAGAAGCAGTTTCAAATATGAATGTTCAAATCCCATCAGTATTGTGGCAGATCTTGGTTTAAAAGACATATTGACATTGATTTCAGCTGAGTGCTGTCAGCTTTAGTTGCCTGTGGTTCCTATTGCTAGAAGATAAACCACTCTGGTTTCACCCTGAAATGCAAAATATCTGCAATCCTTAGAAGCAAACTGAAATTTTAAGTTTTTTCTCTATATCTGACCAAGGGAAGAAGTTATATGTCTACAGTGCCTACACAAAAATGTGCCCTTCAGTGCCAGGTCCTATATGTGTGTCTTAACCCCTTCCTCTCCTTGTACTGCCTGCAAATTAGTGGTGGAAAGAATATTTGAAACACTTGGAAAATGGACCAAAATATGTTTCTCAAGTATTGAGAAACCCTAATGAGAAAATCCTGCACTACCAAGAATTTCTGAAATTTGGAACTTATTTCTACACAAAATTTCCAAATGGTTGCTTTCTGTAGAAAACATGTTCTGTAGAAGGAACAGAAATTTTGGTGCAGAAAATAATGTATATAATCTTCTGTGCAGAAAATGCTATTTTCATACAGAAAATGTTTTCTGTACAGAACAGAAACATTTGAAATTTGCACAGAATAAGTCCTAAATTGCAGTCTTCAAAAATCATGCAGTTTTCAAAGACTTTCTTGCAGTGCGAAGTAAGTAGACAAAATTACTCATTACCTCCTTCAAGAAGAAAATCAGTGAAGAATTAAATCCATACCACAAACAGGATGTGATGACACACTACCAGTGCGGTCTGTGCTAGAAACCAGACCTACTGTTCTCAGAATCTCCCATTCTGCATGGCTGTAGTCCCTAAAAATGGCTTTTTCAAGGTCTTCTAAAAAGCATTATTGACAGGGAGCATGTACAGCTAGCTTAAGACATTCTGATGCCTCTAGCAGAGAAGCAGGCAAAGGGTCTGTTCTCAGGCTGATCATGCTATTTTGGCACTTGTGTCCCTTGACAACAACAACCTAAAAGGACTTATTCTCTTGCTTTCAGTTAAAACAAAACAAAACAACTATTTAAAAAAAAGAAGAAATACACCAAATTTAATTTTTAAAACCCCCCAAAGTAATGTATAATAAAAGCAAAATAGATTAAACAAACCCAATTGCTAAAAATAATAGAATAGTGATAAAATATTTAAAACAATTTAAAAATCCATTAAAATTATTATTACCAGTGAGAACACAACCAGGAAAAGGAGTTGAATGCTTCTCAAGACAAGGTTTTACTTACAATGCCATGATTGTGAAAAATTTGTATGTGAGGCAGTCTATAAAATTAGATTAAGTTCATTTATATGTGTACATTAGACATATACAACATTCAAATCTAATGTGTATTTTTACACCTAGTGCGATACAGGTAAATCTGCCATCTTCTTGAAAAGCTAGGAGCCTTCATTGCTTGTGAAAAGGAGAAAAGGGATAGAGAGAGAGAAGAAAAAAGGGGAATCTAACAGCACTACAAAGCATGCCGATTTTCTGGGGCACATTTACCTAAGTTAACCAAAACTAGGCTGACAACTGTTACCCAGAGGACATTTTCTTTGACTGCCCCAAGATTGTGGAATGATCTGCTGGAGGAGATTCATCAGCTGGATATATTTTCAGAGTTTAAAAAAGCAGTAAAGACAGTCTCTTTTAGCACACCTACCCATATTATTTTTAAATGGTGTAATTTAAATTACGTATTGATGATTTTGCAATACATACAGTATGTGTACAAAATAAATAAATAAATGCAAATATGAAAAAGTAAAAATAAAATAAAAGCGAATAAAGTATGTATTGACTATTTTCTCATTAATGGCACTACTATTCTGTGGTGGTAGGACTGTGTGATCCTGTGAGACAAGAGCCTATGCTGATGGCAGCAGTGCTACTGGTACAGTCTCCCATGTTAGATAGGCTTTTGCTGAGGAGTCAAGACTAAATGTGCCAAATAGCTCCTGGATAGCCGTGGTGGGGTGTGTGTGGGGGTGACACAGGCGGTTGATGTCTCAGAGAAGGCTTCAGCAGTACCCTAGCTAATGCTTGTTAGTAGAGGGAGGAACAGTAAACCTCTCTTTGAGGATCTTTTACCATGACAATCGTATAATGAGACAATCCAAAAACGTTGCTGGGCTACAACAGAGGACAACTACAAGTAGCACTGTGGCTAATGACACAACTGAACTCAAGCTGAAAGGATGTTCATCTACTGACCTGCTCAGAGGTAAAGGAAATGTCCAAAGCTTCACAACATGTATTATGGGAACATGGAATGTAAGAAGCATGAATCAGGAAAAACTAGACATGGGTGCAGGACAGACCATCCAAAAAGGATGGTCTCCCAGCACCTAGTTTTGGTTCACGGAGAAGCTGCAGCCTCCAGACTGTGGGACTTCCTCACAGACCAAAAAGAACCCACAAAAAACAGGTTCTCCTTGTGACACCATTACAACGTCACAGTGCACCAATGGCGCACTCGCAATGTCTTAATGGTGCCGCAACATGCGGATGCTATGCGTCTGGCACGTCATAATGGCAGCGCCATTTTGACGCCCTCGTCACGGGCGAGGGGCGTGGGGCATCTAGAAGCGCCACCCCTCGTACATGATGAGGGTGTCCTTTCCCATCCGTCTGGACTGGGTCATGGCAAACAAGAAATGGAACATATAAACATTGCAGTACTTGAGGTGAGAGAGCTAAAGTGGACAGGAATGGGACATTTTGACTCAGATAATTTCACAGTGTTTTTATTCAGGAAATGAAACTCCAATAAGAAATGGGCATTTATAGTGAGGAGAGATGTAGCAAAATCAGTCAAAGGATATAATGCCAAGTCTGAGGAAATCATGTCAATAAGACTTCAGGGAAAACCCACCAACATAGTTGTAATCCAAGCTTATGCTCCAACTACGGAGACAGAAGAAAAAGAAATGAAAAATTCTATGATCCAATCTAGGTGGAAATTGACCATACACCAAAACAAGACTTCTTATTAATAATAGGTCATTGGAATGCAAAAATAGGACACAAAGTAGAATCAAAGATTGTAGGAAAACTTGACCAAGGATCAGGAAATGAAGCAGGAGTTTGGGGTTGTTTGAATAATGTGTTTGGAATTAACAAACTGTTGGCCTCACAGAATTCAGTCAGTCAGTCACATTATTCGAACAACCCCAAAAGTGACTGTATATATAGTTATCACTTGATGGCCAATACACTGCTCCCTCGGGTTACGAAATTAATTCGTTCCGCGGCCGCTTTCGTAACCCGAAAAGCCTTCGTAAGCCGAATTGCCATAGGCGCTAATGGGGAAAAGCCGCGTTTCGTGCGAAAAAGCGCCGAAAAGCACCAAAAAATTTTTTCGTAACCCGAAAAACATTCGTAACCCGGAACAATTATTTCCAATGGGATTTTTTCGTATCCCGGAAATTTCGTAACCTGGGTATTTCGTATCCCGGGGTACCACTGTATAGCAATCAAATAGATTACATAATTGGAAACAAAGAACCTCCATTCTCTCTGCCAAAACAAGACCAGGAACAGATTGTGTCAAAAATCATGAATGACTCATACTAAAAGTTAGATTAAAGAAAAACACTAAATGAACCATCATGATGAAATACAACCTGAACAACATCCCAGTAAAATGTATAAGTAATATAACTGATCATAGAGTCAGATGAAGTCTGAACTGAAGACAGGGACATCATCAGGGAGGAATGCAAAAAGCAGCAGCCTTTCTTTTCCCCAACTCCACCAGGGGCCAAAGGAAGGCAGCAGAGGCGGGGCAGCAGCCAGAGGGCGTGGCCAGGAGTGGTGAGCTACTAAAGCCACTCCCCCAGCCCTCAAGAAGACCAGCCAGCTAGGCAGAGGAGCTGAGCCAGCCAAGCAGCAGCCTGCACCTGAGGACCTCCAGGGCCCTACAAGAACTTTGGTCCCGCGCCCACGTGGCACTGCCGGGGGAAGGGAAGCCGGTGGGAGCGGCAACCCTTTAAAAGCCAGCCTGCCGGCCCCTGGGAAGAAGCCTGCGCCTGAGGATCTCCAGGGCCCTACAAGAACTTTGGCCCCACGCAGCGCTGCCGGGGGGAAGGGAAGCCGGTGGGAGCGGCAACCCTTTAAAAGCCAGCCCGCTGGCCCCTGGGAAGACGCCTGCGCCTGAGGACCTCCAGGGCCCTACAAGAACTCTTGCCCCGCACCCATGCGACACTGCCGGGGGGAAGGGAAGCCGGTGGGAGTGGCAACCCTTTAAAAGCCGGCCCGCCGGCCCCTGGGAAGACACCTGTGCATGAGGACCTCCAGGGCCCTAGAAGAACTTGGCCCCGCGCCCGCGTGGCGCTTGCCAGGGGGAGGGAAGCTGGTGGGAGTGGCAGCCCTTTAAAACTGTCATCATGCCCGTACCATCTCAGTGCTAAGAGCAGGGGGCTGTGGTTGGGTTAGCTGATACGATCAACAAGGGAATGACGTTTTTCTTTGTCTCCCTTTGTTTTGGGATGTTGCTGTCTTTGACGGGTATGGGGGTGGATATGGGATGTGGGCTGCTTGATGATGTGGTGGATGCTTATGTCAACGTAATGGGAGCTCCTATTGAGGTAGTGCGGGGCAAGGGGAGGTATGGCGGTAGGAGAGTGGAGTTACAACGGAAAGGAAGGCGAGATCGATGTGTAATATCTGTCTCTCCTTCCATCCACTCTCCTAACCAAAGAGATCTGAGGGTCAGTCCAGTTGTACCACAAACCCTGTTTCTGCTCCTGTGCAACGCCAGGTCTGTAAAAAAACAAGACCCACATAATTTACGATTTATTGTAGGATAAAAACTGTGACCTGGCGTGCTTTACTGAGACCTGGCTTGGGCCTGAGGGTGAGGCAGTGTGGGCACAGGCCCTCCCAGCTGGGTACTCAGTCAAGGACCAGACCAGGTTAGGTGGGCGGGGGTGGTGGTGTTGCCTTGATCTATAAGAACACCCTTTCCTTAACCAGGAACCCTGTCCAGAAAATGGATCACATTGAGTGTATTTACCTAACCCTGAAGGCCAGAGACAGTCTGGGGATTCTGTTGGTCTACCGGCCACCCCGTGCACTAACAGACTCCCTGGCCGAGCTGACACAGCTGGTCTCGGAACTGGTGTTGGAGTCCCCAAGGCTTCTTGTCCTGGGGGACCTCAACATCCCTTTTGAGGCCGGTCAAAAGCCAACAGGTGCGGCTCGGGAGTTCATGACCACCATGACTGCCATGGGCCTGTCTCAATTGGTTTCAGGGCCCACGCATTGTGCTGGTAATACCCTCGATGTCATCTTTAGTATGGACATGGACACTCCATGGGCAGAGATCTCCAATATCTCTGCCCTGTCATGACCATTTCCTGGTTGAGGCGCGAATCAAGGCTTCTACCTTAAGCCCTCCTGGGGGTGGAGGACCAATTAGGATGGTCCACCCTCGAAAGTTGATGGAACCCAAAAGGTTCCAAGAAGCCCTAGAGGGGTATATGGCTGGAACTGACGGCAATTCTGTTGATGCCCTGACAAACATCTGGGACACTGATCTCTCCAGGGCTATACACAGCATCGCTCCCAAGCGTCCTTTCCGGCCTGCTTCCAAAAAACAACCCTGGTATACGGAAGACCTCAGGGAAAGGAAGCGGGCTGTACAACGACTAGAGCGCAACTGGCGAAGACACCAGCACTTAGCCGACAAGGCACTCCTAGAGTCCCTTTTGAAGGCCTACGGAGTGGCAATAAGTGCAGCTAAATATTCTTTCTATGCTGCACGTATTGCGTCCACAGAGTCGGGTCCGTCAGAGCTGTTCAGGGTAGTGAGGGAGCTTACACAGCTGCACCCATCCCTGAACTCTATTCTAGAGCCATCTAAAGCCTGCTGTGACAAATTTAACAACTTCTTTGTGGACAAAATCTCTCGGATAAGGGCTGAGATCGACACCAGTATTTCTTCAGAATCTATTAGAGAGGTGTCCAGAGATTCCGTGGACCCTGTTAAACTGGATCACTTTGAGTTTGTTAGTACCGAGGAAGTGGACAAGATCCTTCAAAGTGTTAGGAAGACGACATGCTCTCTTGATCCCTGTCCCTCATGGCTGGCAGCTCAGGGGAGGGGGATGCGGTGCTAACTATGTTGCACCGCATAATTAACACATCTCTAAGAGAGGGACAATTTCCATCTAAACTGAAATTAGCAGTTGTGAAACCCCTGCTAAAAAAACCCTCCTTAGACCCCCTGATTTATAAGAACTATCACCCTGTATCGCTGCGGCCTTTCTTGGGGAAGGTGATTGAGAGAGATGTCACTTTCCAGCTTAAATCAATCTTGGATGAAACGGATTTTCTAGACCCATTTCAAACCGGCTTCCGGGCGGGCTATGGAGTTGAGACTGCCATGGTCGCCTTAGTCGATGATCTCCGTCTGGGCATGGACAGGGGAAGTGTGTCCCTGTTAGTGCTTTTGGATATCTCAGTGGCTTTCGATACCATTGACCATGGTATCCTTCTGGAACGCCTGAGGGAGTTAGGTATCAGGAGCACTGCGCTCCAGTGGTTCCGTTCCTACCTCTCGGGTAGATTCCAGATGGTGAAACTGGGGGACGTCTGCTCCGATAAGAGGGAACTGACATCTGGTGTCCCTCAAGGAGCTATTCTGTCGCCCACGCTATTTAACATTTACATGAAACCGCTGGGAGAGATCATCCAGAGATACGGGGCGCAGTGTTATCAGTACACTGATGACACCCAAATTTGTTTCTCTGTGACTCCGACTGATGCAGTGACTAGGGATGGCATCTTGCCTCTAAATGCCTGTTTGGAGTTGGTAATGGGCTGGATGAGGGAAAACAAACTCAGTTTGAATCCAGAGAAAACGGAAGTACTGGTGATAGGTTCCCCGGGTCCGGGTGGTGAGATTTGCCATCCTGTCCTGAACGGGGTCACGCTCCCCTTGAAGGACTCAGTTTGCAGCTTGGGAGTGCTCCTGGACTCGTCGCTCCAGCTGTGATCTCAGGTGGATGCGGTGGTCAGGAGCGCTTGTTATCAGCTTTGGCTGATACACCAGCTACGCCCCTACCTGGACTGGAGGGACCTTGAAACTGTAGTACATGCTCTGGTAACCTCTCGATTGGATTTCTGCAATGCGCTCTACATGGGGCAACCCTTGTACCAAACCCGGAAGCTACAGTTAGTGCAAAATATGGCAGCGAGACTGTTCGCTGGGTGTTCCAGGTCAGACCACATAACACCTATCTTGAAAGATCTCCATTGGCTGCCAATTTGCTTCCGGGCGCAATACAAGGTGCTGGTAATGACCTATAAAGCCCTAAATGGCTTGGGCCCAGGGTACTTGGACGATTGCCTATCCCCATATAATCCGCCCCGCACACTCAGGTTGGCAGGGAAGAACTTGCTGGAGGTCCCAATGGCACGTTATGTGAGGACCTCGCAACAGGCCTTTTCTATCTCGGCCCCTAGAATATGGAATAATCTCCCAGACGAGCTCCACTCCACCACATCTTTAGATCTCTTTAAGAAGAATCTTAACACCTTTATCTTCTCCCAAGCCTTCCCCCCATGAGATGTCATTTTATGTTTTACCCCCTCTGTCGATGACCTTGCAATGTTATGGATTCCCCCCCCCCCACTCAGCTGACCCTATTGTTGTTATTGTGATTGTTTTTAAATGCTGTTTTAATTGTTTTATCTTGATGTATTTTTTATCTAAATCTGTACGTCGCTTTGATCAAAGTTGGAAACAGCAGGTTTATAGATACCCTCCAAGGGGACCTCAGTCAAAAAAGGCAGTCACATTTTCGGTTCCGAGTAGCATTGGAAAAGTCTCTCGGAATGGCTCGAACCCGCAGTTCTGTCCAAATAGAAGGCCAAAGCCCTCTGAACATCCAAGGTGTACAAACTGCATTTGGCATAAGTGGTTGGGTTCGAAGCCAGGGTTGGTAGAACAATGTCTTGACACATATGGAAGGCAGACACTACATTAGGCAAAAAGGTAATGTCGCTATGGAGGACAACCTTATCCTTATGGAATCTAAGGAAAGGCTTATCCCTCCGCAAGGCACAGAGTTCACCCACACGGCGGACAGAGGTGATGGCCACAAGGAAGGTTGTCCTCCAAGTCAAAAGTCTCAAGTCCGAAGTGGCCATCGGTTCAAAAGGCTTGGATTGGAAGGCAGATGACACGTCGTCCAAACTCCAAGCAGGCGTCAGTACCAAGACCCGGGGATGGAGGTTGTTACAACCTTTCAGGAAACTCTTCACCAGAGGGTCCCTGAAAAAAGAAGGTCTGCCATCAAACTGAAACTGGGAACAAATGGCAGAAAGGTAGCACTTAAAGAAAGGTGAGGCACAGCCCCGTCTCCAAAAGTGCCATCAAGAATTCCAAAACAACCGGTGTCGTCACTTGGGATGGAGCAAGGCCTCTTACAGAGAGGAAATCCAGGAACATCTTGCATTTGGAAGCACTTTTTAGTGGATGATTTCTGGGCAGCCAAGATCACCATCCGTACAAAGGGAGGTAACGAGTCTAAGGCCGAAGCCTCTATGCCACCATCGGTAGGTTGATAACGTCCGGATGTCAAACTCTCCCATCCTGAAGAGTGAAAAGGTCCGGACAGAACTCGAGGCAGAGAAACTGTCTCCTGGAGAGGTGGAGCAGGGATGGAAACCACGGCTGTCTTGGCCACCAGGGTGTGATCAGGATGGCATCTGAGCAGTCTCTTGTCATCTTGGACACCACTCTTGGTTATCAATGGGAATGGAGGGAAGGCGTACAGCATCTCTCCTGACCAAATGAAGGCAAACGCGTCTCCGATGGAGTTCTTGTTGCGTGTTCGGGAACAGAACTGGGGATAGTGGCTGTTGAGAGCAGTCACGAAGAGGTTGATCTGAGGAGTTCCCCACCAACTGAAGAGGTCGTTGACCATCTCGGGATGGAACCTCCCCTCATGGCAGATTGAAGAAGATCTGCTGAGGTGGTCGGCAAAGTCGTTCTCCTCTCTGGGCAAGTGAATTGCTTGGAGCAGAATCCCTCTCGGAATGCACCAGTTCCAGATGCAAAGCGTGATCTCCAGCAAGGTCTGTGACTTGGTTCCCCCTTGCTTGTTGAGGTAGTACATGACAGTGGTGTTGTCCATCAGCAGAAGTACTACCTTGTTGGTTAGGTTTGTCTCAAAGGCTCTCAAGGCTTTTTCCATGGCCAGCATCTCCAGGCCATTGATGTGGAGGGACAGTTCCTCGAGAGACTGCTTGTCCTTGATGAGGAGATTTGACATGTGGGCGCCCCAACCTTCCATAGAAGCACCCATTGTCAGGGTGACTTGAGGCTGCAGAGGAGAAAAAGGCATGCCAATGCAGATGTTCTGGGAGTTGAACCACCAAAGGAAGGATTGGGCGATGGGCCTCGGAATGGTGATACACCTGGACGGAGGATCCTCTAGTACACTGAAGGCCGACAGGAACCATGACTGGAGGGGTCCGAACCGCGATCTTCCCCATGGGGTCACAAACGTTGTGGATGCTATGTGTCCTAGGGCCTTCTGGACATCACTGGCCCTCACTCTCCTGTGTGTGAGTCAAGTCCTGACTGAGGAACAGAGAGTGTGGAAACGGTCTTGAGAAAGATGGGTGGTGCAGTCTTCGGAATCAAGGATGGTACCAATGAACTGCTTGGATGGGGTGAGCTGAGATTTCTCCAAGTTCACCACAAGGCTGAGGGATGCAATGAGGGACAAGGCAAAGTCAACCTCTCTCTACAGTTGGTCTGTGGAAGGGGCAGCAAAAAGCCATTCGTCCAG
Organism: Sceloporus undulatus; assembly: GCF_019175285.1. Lineage (NCBI taxonomy): Eukaryota > Metazoa > Chordata > Lepidosauria > Squamata > Phrynosomatidae > Sceloporus > Sceloporus undulatus. The sequence goes on along the minus strand of NC_056525.1, from coordinate 194,220,945 downwards.
GTATGGAAAGACTCTGCAGTCTCTTTGGTGGAGGTAGGTGATGACTGGAGCCATGCACTTGGTGAAGACTCTCGGAGCTGTGGAGAGACCGAAGGGAAGGACATTGTAGTGGTACATGTCGGATCCAACGGTGAAGGATAGGAACCTTCAATGGCTTTCTCGAATCCCAATGTGGAAACAGGCATCCTTCAGGTCGATCGTCGTGAACCACAGGCCCTGGTGTAGTAAGGGCATAATAGAGACAAGAGCTACCATATGGAAATGACGGTAGGCCAGATAAGAGTTAAGGAGTCTCAAGTTCAAAATTGGCCTAATGCCTCCATCGGCCTTGGGAACCGTAAAGTATCTAGAAAAGAAGGATCTAGGGATTTGAGAAGGATCAATGGGTGAGATTGCGCCCTTCGTTGAGAAGGTTGTCCGAGGGGGGGGGGGGACAACAGCTCCAGTTGGTGGGAGCTCTTCGAACTTGAGGGCATAACCCCTACAGACAATGTCTATGACCCAAGAGTTGGTAGTCAACAAGGCCCAGGTATTAGCAAAGGGCCTCAAAATGTTGAAAAAGGAGGGGGAGAGAGAAAGGGTGATGGAGCATGCAGCGATCAATGCGACGGCCAGAAGAAGAAGAGGACTGGGAGGGATAACATTGCCTCTGATGCTCCTGCTGCTGATAGGGATGGTCTTGTTGAAAGGACAGCTGCCCCTGGCTGTACTACTGGCGCTGGCCTCCAAAATGCCTACGGGACGAGGACTGAGATGGCGTGGATATACCATGCTTTTTAGCCATGGCCTTCATCCTGTATTTAAAATTCAGGCACTCATCTGTCTCCTTGTTAAACAGGCCAGCCTCGTCGAAGAGCATATCTTCGACTGTGGCCTTCACATTCTGATTAAGGTCCGAGGACCGTAGCCAAGCATGCCTCCTGAGTGCAATGGCCGCTGCCATGGATTTCGCTGAGCAATCCATAGAGTGGCGGGCCGAGGTGATGAGCCAACTGCCTATAGAGTGTGCTTCGTCCCTGATTTCTGTTAGGACACCCTGGATGTCATCTGGGACGTCTGGGATAAGCGGGGAGATCCGTTCCATGAGGCACTGGATATAGGCTCCCATGCAGCCATTATAATTGGCCACCTTAAGGCCCAACACCGAAGAGGCGTAGGCCTTCTTGGCAAGGCCATCGATCTTTTTGGCCTCCCTATCAGCAGGTGAGGTGGAGGTCTTTGGGATGAACGCTTGCTGCGAGCCCTCCACTATGGCAGAGTTCTGTCGGGGTGAGAAAAAAGCCAGGCAGACGGAGATGGAGTGATCCTATATAAGGATTCAATTTTCCTCGTGGTAGTAGAGACAGAAGCAGGAGTGTCCCAGGAGCGCCTAGCGATTCGTTCCAGGGACGGCACTAAGGGAATAGTGGCCAGGGTGGGGAACTTGCCATGGATTCGTTTCTCTACAGGGTCAGCAGCGTCATCCTCCATCTGGGTTATTTGAAGGCTGAGTGCATTGCCCATCTTGATGATGTGCTCCACGAAGGAACTCACATCATCCGTTGGCAAGGAAGAGCCGGATTGGTAGAATTCCTGGGGAGACTGATGACCGGTCTCATCCCAAGAACCAGGGTCGAGGAGGGAAGCCCAAGGGAAAAGCTGTTTGGAACCGTCCTGGTCAGAATCAGAGGCATCACCAACTTCAGAAGGCAAGGCCTGAGGTGAGGCGGTGACGGCAGGCAGAGATTTCGGTACTGAAGGCTCCTGCGGAATGGGGGTCAGTTTCGAGACCGGCACCGGCTTAGGCCTGGAGGAAGTGGCAGATGTAGTTAGGCGATGTCGAACGGAGTCGTGACTAATAGCAACATAATATCTATTAGTCTCGCTATCATAGAAGAGGTCCGAATCTTCGTGGTCTCGACTACGTGTAGGCTGGTGGACCTCAGCCTGATGAACCACCTTAGGGATCGGAGCCGGAAATGCCAATGTTGCAGGTGGAGAGGACAGCGAGGCTGAGACCGGTGTGCGCCGGGAGTCGGAGATGGCCGATACTGACAGTGTACGTTTGGGCTTGATGGGGTCGGCATGGCCCTTAGAAGTCAACTGGGAGCCTTCAGGAGACTTTGTGTGGGCCTTTTTGGAAGAGCCGTGAAGGGAGTGCTCCGGAGATTTCATGTGCGCCTTCTTGGAAGAGCCACGGAGGCAGCCCTCCTCCGATTTCGAAGGCCTCTTCCTAGAGGACCTGAAGGATTTGGAGCCCGAATCCTTACGGGAGCTCGAATTCTTAGCCTGAGCCAAAGCTGACTTCTTGGAGCCTAAGTCCTTGTGCTTGGCCTTGTCCTTTTTGGAGGACTTGGATTTGAACTTGTTGGATGATTTTTTGAGCCCTATGTCCCTAGATGGGACAATGGCACTAGGCTCGGTCATGAAGCTCTGGACCATGGCTGCCGACGGTGCAGGTGTTGATTCCAAGGGTGCCGACACAGAGGCGGGACGGGAGGCAGAAGAGGGCCAAAGAGCCTGCTGGGACAGGGCAGCCTTCAGGTGGGAGTCCCGATTTTTCCTCGCCTGAGGAGTGAGGGATTTGCAGAGGGCACAGGACTTTGGCCTTGTGAGCCTCGCCGCGGCATAGGAGGCAGGAGGAGTGCAGGTCCTGGCTAGGAATCTTGCCCCCACAGACATCACATTTTTTAAATGGTGCCAGAGACATCTTAGCCGAGTCGGAATCCAAACCGTAGTCGAGGAAGGAGCTGAGAGAAGCCAAGAAACACGAGGGTGACAGATTGAGGAAGGTCAAACAGTCTTGAGGTCAAGGGGCCAGAGATAGTTCAGAATGGTCAACGGTCCGAGGTCAGGTATACCAGTGAAAGAAGCGAAAGCACAGAGCGAAGTTCCCCAAGTAGCTAACGCGATGGAAAGAAGGAACTAGGGAAAGAGCGGGAACGCAGGGGGCTTATAAGGGATGGGTGGAGCTACCGCCAAAAAGTTGCAAAGTTAACTTTGCCCAGTGATTCTAGAAGTTTTCTGAGCAGAACTGCGCAGGCGCAGTACAATCCATTTGTATGATTCACAGAGACCACAAAGAAGAAGTATTGTTATGAATAATCTCTTTTCTAATACAAAATATTTTAAATTGACATGCTCTTGAGTGGGCAAGAATCATTCGCACAACAAAAGACTTGCTTCTCATGGATTTTTTGACAAATCAACACAGCTTTCTGCATTTGGGGGCTCTACTTGGCGGTATCACTATAGGGGCTGTGATGATGAACCACTACACTTCAACATTTATCATTACACTACTGTTGGAAACTAATTTTGTTTTTAAAAAAGTAGAGGACAGAGGACAGATAAGACAGATATATTTCACAATGGAGAAAAACAAACACTAGAGTCCACTGTGAATCAATGAAGAACATAGCTAAGAAATAACTTTTTAGAAGAATGAATTTAATGACACACTGAAGCCATCCATAATTCAGCTGTGGTTGGGTCTCATAGCATTATCCTATCACTGCTTTTGTATGTCATTATATTCTGAAAAGTAACCTTCCAACGTCTGGACTACTATTCATAACAGGTCATGCTCAAAACCAATACCAGTCTGGAGATACAGTTGGCCCTCCATATCCACAGATTCTGCATCCATGAATTCAAGCATCCATGGCTCAAAAATATTCTGAGAATATATAAATTCCCAAACGCAAACCTTGATTTTGCCATTTTATATAAGATACAAAATTTTATTACACCATTGTATTTAATGGGACTTGAGCATCCATGGGTTTTGGTATCCACAGGTGGTCCTGGAACCAAACCCCAGAGGATACCAAGGTCCCATTGCACTTATGCACTCATCCACTCCAGGTCTAAATTAACAACTGAAATAAGAAAGAAACAAATGACATTTTCTTGGGCAAAAAGTGAGTACGGGAGGTACTTTCCATCACAAGTCCCACATTATGAAATATCAAGTGTTATGTTTGCTAAGAAGTACTACAAACAACATTTATATTTGAAACTCATAGAATCATAAAATCATAGAATCGTAGAGTTGGAAAAGACCACAAGGGGCATCCAGTTCAACCCCCTTGCCATGCAGGAACTCTCAATAAAAGCATCCCTGACAGATGGCCATCCAGCCTCTGCTTAAAGACCTCCAAAGAAGGAGACCCCACCACACTCCGAAGTAGTGTGTTCCACTGTTGAACAGAATGATCTTCCTGTTTTACATAATATGTACTGTATTAGTCAGTATCATATACATAAATTGAAAATACATACCATTTAGCACACATCCATAGAAACATCCAGATCTACATCTGTTTAACATCTAATTATTTCATGCATATACAGTATAACAGCAGATTAGCTTATATTTGGCACAAAACTCTCAGGACCACACAGTTTATAAATGGCCTGCCTACATGTTGAAAGAGATAGTACAAAAATGGTACAGATCAATCCCACTCTAAGAAACAAAATAAAGACAACCCCTCCCACAAAACATTCATGTATTATCTTCAATGGAAATTTTGCTCCACAAAAGACTGAGTCAATATCATTCTCAAATACCACAAATTAAAGCAAGTGTCTGATTTATCATTATCATCAATAATTCATTCTGCATCCAAGATCTTCACTAATAACATTATGTCTGAATATCATTTATTCCCATTTCTTCCTTAAAATTTTCTACAGAACAGCATGTTTTATGTGGCAAAGAATTATAGTACTGAACATAAAAGCTGGATATGTCTGCAAACCTAAAACCATTTTATTTAACACAGCTTAATAAAACATGCTGACTTACAAAATGACTAAAGCATCTGTACCCTTAAATATTTATTTCATAAAACAAGCTTTAATGCAGTAAACTCACATCCCAAGTAAATACAATCAATTTGTTTATAATAAGCTGAACTAGTTTCAGGAGCTGATATTTTACACTAAAAAACAACAACATAGAAACAAAAACAAAAAACACACCAGAATATTTGGGATATACAACTCAAGCTAAGGAGGACAAGATGGGATAGCACTTCAGATGAGATGGGATCTATTTGCAATTTCTGCCTTTGGTCAACTGAACAGTCTTTGACAATTAGTTCATCAACATGACGTCTATAGTCTTCCTCAAACCAGTACTTTCTTAGCAGATGCCTTATCTTTCAGTTCACATTACTGTTATGGTTCAGAAACTTAGAGATACAGGAGGCTGTCTTACAGCAGGTCAGAACATTCATCCAACTAGTCAGTATTGTTTATAGAGTACCAGGGCTGCAAATAGTGTATACAGCCCGCAGTCACACTTAGCCCACAAACGATGTTACTCCAAAGCCCTCTTCCCATCATTCCCTGAGTCTCCTCATTATAAAAAGAAAAATAATCAAGCTTCTGTAAGTTTCCAGTGGGCACAATTCTTAGTTAAAATCAAGTTTGGGATGTGCCCTCAAACTACTTTCTCTAAATACTAAATAACCTTGTGGCCACTTGGACTCTTCATGGCCACCCCTTCTACTCAACACTGATGGCAGCAAGTCCCCATGGTTTCCAAGTATTACTTGGAGATGGCAGGGTCTTAATATGTGACCTTCCTCAAACAAGTGACAGACTTCCCATTCTCTTATCTTTAGCATTGCTTTTTTCTCCATCTCAAAGGAAATGTCAAAAACTGGAACAAATGGGAAAAATCTGACATTCCTCCTCATGCTAGTCTTCCATTTGTCAGGAATGGAGACAACATTGGCCTGGGGAATACCCACAATTCACAAGTGAAGTTCAGGTTTATGATCGTACATTTGTAACAGGGAAAAAAAGTGTAGGACAAATAGTTCCCATGCCATAGACTTAATATTCCTAGGATTCTAAGAGCTAACCTATCCATTATGTAATTGCAGAATTAGACTGAGGAATTTTGTGATGGAATAATTATTGTACCATTTCAAATTGTGGTCAGATATATTTTAAAAACATAATATTTTAAAAGTCACAGGAACAACTGTTTCATTTGTAGCTGTGTGTGTATGCCTGCAACTGATGACTAATGGTGAACCCATGAATTTCATAGGTTTTTAAGGCAGTGACTCAGATGTGGTTTTGCCAGTTTCTTCCGCTGAAATATAACCTACAGCACCCAATATTCATTGGTGGGCTCCCATCCAAGTACTGAGCAGGGCTGACCCTGCATAGCTTCCAAGATCAGAAAAGATCTCATGCCTTTATAGTATTTAATATATACTTCCTGTTAATTCATTAGTTTACTGTATATAAGGAACTTACTACTGTACTTCAGCACTGGAAGGTTGAAACAGCAAGTCTACAATTTTGCCATCAAGCCTTCTCTTTCATTCTCTGTAATGCACAGAATAGCTCTAAGTTGTTTAATGGAGTGCATCTCAAACTATCTCATGTCAGGGACTGGTATAGTCTTTTCCCAGTATGCCAGGGACTGGTACCATATTTGTGTCACTTGCTACAACTGTGTCTTTTCTTTCCTCGAAACCCTTCAGAGAATAGAGTCAATGGCACATCAGTCTGTACCAGTTCATGGACCATCACTTTGAGTCATATTGGTTTAATACCGTGATTCCTAAACGAAGGTCCTCCAGGTGCTTTGGACTTCAGCTACCAGAAGCCCCAGACAGTTTGGCCAATAGTCAGGAATTCTGGGAGCTGAAGTCCAAAATATCTGGATGACCAAAGTTTTGGAATCACTGGTTTAATGCATGTGTTTTCTTGACATAGAAATACAGTGTCTACCAGGAAATTACCTGAAAGTGTGTGTGAGAGAGTGTGTGTGTATCATCACTCTTAACTACAACTGAATATTCTGTAAACATGTTAGCTCAATTTGGAAGAGTTATACTAAATAAGCTAAAGGCACCAGATCCAGTCTATTATGGAAGTTAAGCAAGATCAGTACTTGGATGGTAGACTATCACCCAATACCACCAGGTAGTATAGGCTATATTTCAAAGGCAGGAACTGACAAAATCACCTTTGAGTATTCCTTGCCTAAGAAAACCCTATGAAGATCATGGAGGTGCCAGAAGTTGACAGGTGATTTGAAGGCACATACACTACACATACATACAGATGTCTAAATGTTTAAGCGATATTTCTTTCATTGTATGTTCACAGCTACATATTTGTCTTATCTTAACAGAAATCACCTGTTGGTTGCTTTCAAACAGCAGGAAAAATAAATTCAGGCGAAAGCTTGGATGTGTTGTTTAAGTAGTTATGCCAACTTTCACATCAACAAGAACAAGAAAGGCAGGGTATATAAACTTATTAATTTTTTTTTGTTTTAAAAAGACAGAAATTCTGTCTTGAAAAATGGTTTTAGTATTAAGCCGTTAATGTGGTCAATTGAAAAATGTCCTGTGGGGAAATATTATCTCTCTTCCATCACAGCACAAAAGCAAACAAGCTAACTAGGAAGCAGATTGCACCCTGCTGCTTTTAATGGCACTGCTGTTTGTTATTTCAACAGTAAAACAAGTTTAGAATCAAAACATCACCCCCCCCAAACCAATGCTGTCAAACAAGTGGTGCAGATCATGAGGGAAAGACCCTCTAGTTTCTCCTTAGTTAACATGCAGACTCAGCCAACATTCAGTAAACAGGTCAGGGAGCACATTCTATGGTAAAGTAGAAAGTGTGAACAATATTTACCCTCAACAGCTTGCTAATAGGAGAGACTGCCTATGGCAAAAAAAGAGGTCCTTTGCCTTTTGAGCACATTCTCAGTTCACATGCAATTATATTGAAGTTATACTATTGTATAGCTCCAAATTGTATTTTGCATTAAGGTGATTCAGAATTGAAACCACAGTTTTAAATTCAAAAGGTGGTTGTTGTTGTTGTGTGCCTTCTAATCATTTCTGATTTATGGTGACCCCAAAGTAAACCTATCACAGTGTTTTCTTGGCAAGATTTGTTCAGAAGGTTTTGCTTTTGACCTTAGAGGGGGTTTGCTTTTGTTTTTGACTTCCTTTGGGGCTGAGAGAGTATGAACTGCCCAAGGTCATCCAGTAGGTTTCCATGGCTGAGTGGGGATTCAAAGCCTGGTCTCCAGAGTCCAACAATTAAATCACTACAACAAGCTGCCTCAAAAGCATAGAATTATTCTCTATGCGACAAAGCAAAAACCTTTTGGAAAAAAGTCCAGACGGAAATTAATGAAATTTTGGGAGTTAAATTAAGGTTTAACGCTGTGACAATGATATTATGTATGTTAGATGGGGATGTGGAAGCAAGGTTTGGAAAAATTATATTTTATATGTTAACGGCTGCGAGATTGGTAGTTGCGAGAAGTTGGAAATCAGATAAGACAATAGAAATTGAAGAATGGAGATTAAAGCTATTTCACATGATGGAATTAGATTTAATATCACATAAAGTGGAAAACCAAGATAGCTCTAAATGGAGGTCAAGTTGGGAATCTGTCATAAAGTTTATGGGAAAAAAATGGGGGAAAAGTGCTAATTGGACCTCAAATATGGATGAAATTGTATAAAATTATGTTAGATGATGGGAATTTGTAAGGAAAACAAGGGATAAATCTATATCAATGAAATTGTTAAATAGGCTCTGTTTTTTTCCCCCTCTTTCTTTTTTTGAGATGTGATCCTTTGCAAATTTAAGTAAATAGGGAACAATAAGCCAGAGTTTGTGAGAGAGGAAATACAAGAATTGAAATTCACGAAAAAAGGGGATATACCCTTAAATAGAAGAATCTAAATAATTAATTAGACATTTTCAATAGAAATTGAGGAACAGCACTACATAGGTAATTCAATTGGATATTATTAGAATACAGTCATCAAGAATTGTGAGAATGTGGCGTGGGAGTCAAGCAAGTTTGCTATCTGGTTTTCTTTTGGGTAAGTGTCACAGAAGGGAATGTGTATTGAGAATGTGGAAATCGTTCTAGGTGTCTTAGGGGGATATAGGGAGTGGTATTAAACTACAGACTAAATTAAAATAAGGAATGTTAAATAAGTAGGGAGGGGTTGGGGAATGTATTGTGTAGGTATAAAGCTGAAATTATTGCGAGATGTTTTGTTTGTCGGTTACAGTGTATCGAAATTTAATAAAATATATTTTAAAAAAAGCATAGAATTATTCTCAGGGGTTGAAAGTAGGGTCACATGGGTGAGCCACTGACTGCTGTGCATCCTAGTCACATACCCTACCCTACTTGACCCTGCATGTAGCAGCAACCACGTGTGTATGAATAGTATTCCACCATACAAGAAAGAATTTGACTGGGTACAAGACTTTCTCCTCTTCTTTGTATTGTTCCAATTTTAGTATATGTGTTGCTGAAGCGAGCATGGTACAAGACTTTCTCTTGAATGAAAAAGCTCCATCCACATATGTCTGCGCACATGTTGATCCTTCTTCACATGGACTCTGAATGTACAGCCAACAGATAACATGACGGACACATGACTGGCTGTGTTAACTAGCTTGACCTTCAACAAATGTGGGGGTTCATGTAAATCTTATACTGCTTTCAAGTTTTATCATGGTTTGTTGTTATTGTTATTGTTCTTGCCCCATGTGTCCCTAAAGTAGCTTTTAAATCTATATTTAGGCTTTAAATGGTATGGGCTTTTCTATTCACAAATGTTATATTAAATGACCAACTCTAAGCCTTGGTTTCCAAACTATGGGGCATACATGTTGTAGGGGAGGAGCCACATTTGCTGGGCCCAATGGAGAGGAGACCAGCACTGTGATTCTGAACATGAGGGGGGGGGAGCCAGAAGGTATATATAGTTTTGGTAGTTAGATGAGGGGAAGGAGCTAAGCACATCTTTGTTCCTTGTCCATGGCAGGTAGTGTTGGGGGGTGGTGGAGATAAGTAAACTTTTGGTAAACACCTCTGACATCCATTTAATAAAGGGAAAGGGTCTGGACCTTGAAGGATGGAGACTACCCTTAGGACTGGCCTAGGGTCATGCCTTCACTTTAAATAATGGGATTTGATGGAGGGATCTTTGGATTTGCCTTCCAATGGTAGACTGGCAACCCAGATATTAGATTGTTCTTGGGGTTCAGGTGTTTGCCCAAGTTGAGGAGGAAGTCTGGGGGAGGTGCCCTGCCTCAGTTGCTCCCTCTCCTTGCATCTCACAGGGTTTATACAGTTAAATGGGTTACTATGTTAATAAAGTGGTCTTTATTCAATTCAATCCTTTGTGTCTGGTCTTTATTCTCTTGGTGTGTCAGCAAATGACTTCATATTTTCTTTCCTAACAGTCTGATAGTACAGAGAGGAGACAGAATTAGATTGTTCAAAAGTTCAGATTATTAGACGTGACAGCTAGAAGAGTTAGAACTAGTTTCTCATTGAACATCTTTGGTTGGCTGCTGCCTTCACGTATGTGCTCTCTCATGGGTTCCTTTAAGGAGGATGAGTACAGCTAAAATATTTCCATATATAATCTATTATATAAAATTTCGTTGCAGGTCTATACAGTCTAAAGAGGACTTTTGCCATGCACTGGCACAGCTAATGTTGCACCGGTTTCAAGACAGAAACTAGGTCGCAACAATGCCAGACAGGAATAAGCAAGCCAAGTGGTTCTTCGGGACATGCCCAGGGTGCCACCTTGCATGCTCCTTGCTGCATCAGAGGCCTATGGGAATACAAGAAGGGGGCCTAGCATGTCCACTCTCCCTGCATCTGGGACGTCTCATTACATTTCAGAATGATTCTATTCTGTACATGCTCCTGCCTGGGCTGGCAATAGTGGGTTTGAAAGAGATGCCTACAGATGCTGAATTTGGCATTTTTCATGCAAAATGTAACAAATCTAACTGGTCAGGTAGCAGAATGAACACTGAAAGAGTACATTGGCAACATATTTAGATACACTTTAGAACAGTTCTCAGAAATCATGCCCTCTGGAACGGAGGGAGGACGCAACTGGAACGCCCGACAGCAGCAGCAGCAGCAGCAGCAGCAGCAGCAGCAGCATTCCAGTGTACAGTACAGTAAAATGCGGTCCCTAGCCCCATCCTGTTCTGTATGCACCCATGCCGCATTCATTTTGTAATGCAACGGGCCCGTTTTAGGGCCCGTGCAATAAACTTCACATTACCTTAAAATCTAGCTATACATAGTAACAACTGTGAGTTATAATTACCATTCAATGTTATCTTACCTGTTTAAGTGCCTTTTTGGTGTGCTGTTGGAAGGAAGACACTAGCTTGCTTTGCATTGGTGCATTTGTAAGGCTTGAGTCCCGAATGGAAGACACTTCTTCAGGTGCTTGCTTGGGGCAAACTAAGAATACAGAAATAAATTTTATTTTATTTTATTTTATTTTTATCCCGCCTTTCTCCCAAAGTGGGACCCAAGGCAGCTAAGAACACATATAAAACACATTAAAACAACAATTAAAATTGTAGAATTAAAATATAAAAAATTACAAATATAAAATTTAAAACATGCAATGTTAAAAATAGTAATCTAAAACCAACCCCCTCATCCTCCAATAAAACCAAGCCTGCCAGATCTTAAAAGGCATGTTTAAATAAAAATGTTTTTGCCTGCCAGCGAAAGGCCAGCAGTGAAGGGGTCAGCCTAGTTTCCTATGGAAGGGAGTGCCACAGGTTTGGGAGCAGCCACTAAGAAGGCTCTCTCTCGTGCCCTCACCAAGATGTTTATCACACTATGCTCTTAAAGAGCTGAACTTCTCTGCCTGAGAATTCTAAATACCCCTCCTTAAAACTGCCAATCCCAGCATGCAACAGGAGGCAGCTAGAGGAGTCACACTGGAATAGTACCTCTTTAAGAGCCTGGAATGGTGATAGGACCGAGAGAAAGCCTTCTCCTGAGGATCCTAGGGTTCTAGGTGATTCGTATGGGGAGATACGGCCTCTCTGGACCTAAGCCATGTAGGGCTTTATAGGTCAGCACTAGCACTTTGAATTGTGCTCGAAAATGAACCGGTAGCCAGTGAACAACAATACTGAGAATATAGGAAAGACTACACATTTTAATTTAATTTCACAACTGGGATCTTAAATTGCCACATAACTGGCCTAATAAGAAATAACCTTTTGGCTGATCCTGCTTGTAAGAAAACAAGTGTATTACAGAGAAGCTAGAATATTGTCAAGATTGTTTGCACAGGAGATACTAAGTGAGAGATAACCACCAGAAGCCATTCAAAGAACTGCAGACATATTTACTTAGGAAAACAACAATTATCTTCCTAAATCAGCCTCATTTTTTATTGCTCCTGGTAGAATACAAAAACATTTCTACATCTACATCTACAAAAACATCTGTATGGCCACTGGGAGTGAAACTAGACAAAGCTCAGTTTTGTTGAGATGTACATTTTCAATTGTATGCTGCCAACACAAGCTAAATTCACTGAATGCCTTGATACATACAAATTAACATCTGTGAAATGTCTTCCACTATCATTTGAAAATGTATTGTTACTCTCTGCAATAAAGTTCAGAACTGAATGCAACAAGGATAAAATGACCAATCTAGGGAGCAAAACATAAGGTTGCCCATCAGCTTGAAACATTACAGAAGTTAATGGAATAATAGAATTTAACAGCCTTAACAGATTTCTTGACTAACAGGTTAGTGGTAAAGCTCAACCAGGGAGAAAAATGGACAGCAACACACAAAGCAAATTCTGATCAGTGTTCTGGTTCTTAAATCAAAGGATAATTACATTGTAAAGTTAAATGTTTCTAATTTGTATGGGAGAGCACTGAAAGAGTCTCAGAAACACATGTCTAGGTATTTAGCAATTTAATGATAAATCATTACTATTTACACAGCACATTGAATTATTACATATATTTCACATACACTATCTTATGAAAGTATGAAGCTGTTTAATATGGGGTCAGCCCATTGATCTATCTATTCTAATACATGCAAAAGCTATCCAGGGTCAGCAGATCATCTGCTACCTGGAATCCATTTTTTTGGAATTGACAGGGATTAAGTCTGCAGCTTTCAGCATTCAAAATATATGCCCTACTATTCATCAATGGTTCCTCATCTAAACGCATCTTGTGAATATGACTGGAGAGTGATATAAAAACATCTCAAAGACCAAAAACCAAAACCCTAAGTAATAATCTAAGGGATAGGACAAGATTTCAACTAGAGGTGCTCCTCCTTTCTAATTGGTAAATCTGGAGTACATCATGTTGTGGACTTCCACTGGTCTTCATTTTGTAAAGTAAGATCTAATTTATAATGGGGTGTGTGGGGGAAACAGTAAATAAAATGCTTCAGATCCTTGCAGTATTAGAATATACAGTATAAGCTTGAATATGGCTAATTTTTCCATGATAAAGGATTTTTACTTCTCCAAGTACATAATGAAATTAACTCACCCATATTTGTATCATCTTCTTATTTTTATTAACATAACTGGTGATTCTATGTTTAAAGCAACTGTCTGAGTCTAGCTTGCAAATACTGTATACAACACAGGTATTTTCTTACTTAACTGCTGGGCTAATTCCTAACAGATGTGGTTGTTGTATCAGATGAAAAGTTGTCCAGCTTCTTAAAAACATACAGATTGAATATCATAATATTTGTATTTATTTATAAAAAGCGGCTCTATTTATATTTGATTATTTTTGTGAAGGGAAAAGTAACAAATCTGATACAGATATCATGCTCCCAATCTATGGAGTTTATCGCATGGGAGGCAAAGTGCCCAAATCCCATGGATAAACAGGGTTTAAATCCCGTGAATATCCAGCAAGAGTGGGATTGTTTTCAAACATGTCGGGGCACTTTGGCATTAACCTGACATTAACCCATGCAAAAAGCGGCAAAATCGCACTGCTTTTTAACTTCGGGATTTTCCTCCCATGTGATAAACTCCTATGGCTTGTGATGTCAAAGCCAACATCAAGATCAAACACCCATTCTTCTCTCCCCAGTAATAAACATGGTTTCACATTTCATGCACAACAACTGATATTACAGTTAAGGCTAACTATGGATCCCTTGTAAAGTAGAGATTAAAAATGTTGTTTGAGGGGGATGCAAATCAGACAGAAACTAGTTTGCATTGACGTGGATGTAATACAGGACAATAACAAACACTTTAAAGGGAAGGAAGAAAATAACTACAGACAAGGGATGGGGAGATGCATGCATGCTTAATTGTGGTGTCCCTCAAGGCGCCATCCTGCCCCCGATGCTATTTAACATCTATATGAAGCCGCTGGGAGAAATCATCCGTGGATATGGGCTGGGTGTTATCAATATGCTGATGACACCCAAATATATTTCTCCATGTCCCAGTCATCAGCGACAATGACAGATGGCATCCCTCCCCTCAACCAGTGTCTTCAGGCAGTAATAGATTGGATGAGGGAAAACAAGCTCAAGTTGAATCCAGACAAAACGGAGGTACTTAGGGTAGGGGCCCCCAAACCAGGGATTGGGCTGCAACCTCCAGTCCTAGAGGGGCTCACGCTCCCCTCAAAGGACTGTGTTTGCAGTCTGGGGGTGCTTCTTGACCCGTCGCTTCAGATGAGGAATCAGGGGAATGCGACGGTCAAGAGCGCCTGCTATCAGCTTCGGCTGATACGCCAGCTGCGCCCTTTCCTGGAACAGGGTGACCTCGAAACTGTAGTACATGCACTGGTAACCACAAGACTTGATTTTTGCAATGTGCTCTACATGGGGCTACCCTTGTGCCTAGTCCGGAAACTCCAGTTGGTACAGAATATGGCAGCCAGGTTGGTCACAGGAACAGCAAGGATTGACCATATAACACCAATACTGAAATCACTCCACTGGCTGCCTATCAGTTTCCGGGCACAGTACAAGGTGTTGGTTATCACCTTTAAAGCCTTATATGGCTTGGGCCCAACCTATTATTATTAACCTTTATTTATGAAGCGCTGTAAATTTACACAGCGCTGTACATACAATCTTTTTAGTTAGACGGTTCCCTGCCCTCAGGCTTACAATCTAAAAAGACATGACACAGAAGGAGAAGGGAGTGGTGACGGGAAAGGGTAAGAGGTCCAGCAGTTCCTCTCAACCTCCGAGGTCTGGACCAAGGCAGATGGACTGGAGGGAGGGCAAGGCTTCATAATGGATGGTTAATCATTATCCAGAGAAAATACATAATCACAAGTAGGATAATACATATACAGTACATAGGAATACAGGAAATGGATCGATAAACAGCCAACAACAGAACATCAGATAGTAAGCAACAATTATGCGATGCCTGGGAAAGCTTCTCTGAATAGGATGGTTTTCAGCTCCGTTTTGAAGCTGGTTAAAGAAGTGATGGCTCTTGCTTGTGGAGGAAGAAGGTTCCAGGAGTGAGGGGCAGCAAGTGAAAAGGGGCGAATCCGGGATGGGGCAGAGGAAATCCTGGGCTGAGACAGGAACCCTTGACTACCAGAACGGAGGGCCCTGGTGGGAAGGTGAAGAGAAAGAAGGTCTGATAAGTAAGGAGGGGCCAGTCCATGGAGGGCTTTGAATGTCGACAGCAGGAGCTTATAGTGAATGCGGAAAGGGAGAGGGAGCCAGTGAAGGGATGCCAACACAGGAGAAATGTGGTCAGAGCGGTGGGTGGAAGTGATAATGCGTGCAGCTGAATGCTGGACAGAGATTAAAGGACGGAGGTGAGAAAGAGGAAGCCCAGCCAGGAGGACATTACAGTAATCAAGTCGTGAGATCACTAGGGCATGGACCAGGATCTTGGCAGTAGAGGCGGAGAGATATGGTCGGATTTTGGCAATATTGTACAAAAAGAATCTACAAGCCTTGGCTGTGGTCTGGATCTGAGGGATACACGACAGAGAAGAGTCAAAGATAAAGCCAAGACTGCGGGCTTGCTGGACTGGTTGAATGGAAATGTTGTCCACAGAGACAGAAAAGGAGTGTTGAAGGGTGGGCTTAGGAGGAAAGACAAGAAGCTCCGTCTTGGACATGTTGAGCTTCAAACGCCGATGACGCATCCACTGCGAGACAGCTGTAAGGCAAGATGAGACTTGCTGTTCAAGCCTTGGCGAAAAGTCAGGGGCAGAAAGATACAGCTGGGTGTCATCGGCATACAGATGGTAGGAAAAACCAAAAGAGCTGATGAGTTTTCCTAAGGACAGTGTGTAGAGAGAAAACAGAAGGGGACCCAGAACAGAGCCCTGGGGAACTCCAACAGATAAGGGAACAGGAGAAGAAGTCAGACCCCCTGCAACTACTGCAAAAGATCTGCCAGACAAGTAAGATCTAAACCAGTCGAGAACAGAGTCTGAGAACCCAAGACCAGAGAGTATGTCAATTAGGAGACAGTGATCAACAGTGTCAAAGGCTGCAGACAGATCGAGAAGAATGAGAACAGAGTAAAGGCCATTAGCCTTGGCCTGTAAAAGGTCATTCGAGATCTTAGTGAGATCTAAGGGATCGCCTACTTCCATACAATCTGCCCTGTACCCTCAGGTCCTCTGGGAGAAATTTATTACAGCCCTTAAAGACCAGGTTGACAGCGACCTCCCAGAGGACATACTCTGCAGCCGCTCCCAACTTATGGAATGGCCTGCCGGACGAGATCCATCAAATCACCAATCTAGAGAGCTTTAAAAAGGCCATTAAGACGGCTTTCTTCCGGCAGGCCTTCCCAGAATAAAATGCTCAGCCACAAATAAGACTTCTCGTCTAGTGAACTCTGCCCATGATGATTTTATTTAGCTTAGCCGGTTTAATATGTAGTTTTAATCTTACACTGTTTAATCTTGTTTTAAGAGGGGCATTATGTATATATGGATGTATTTTAACCTGTTGTAAGCCGCTTTGACTGGCTGGCAAAAAGCGGGATAGAAATAATATTATTTTATTTATTTTTTTATTTAAGTCTGGCTTCCAATTTACAAACCAACATCTGCTGGAAAAGCAGCATTACAGAGCTGCTAAAATTGCAGTTGTATGCACACTTAATTGCATGTACAGTAACTGAATTTAATAACCATTGAACTTAATAGTTCTTATTTCATAACTACACACAAACCCAATAAAAATTAAATAAACAACATCATACCCATACTCTTTATAACTGTTACTTAACACTTGGGATACTAAAATAATTTTTAAAATCCATAATAGTTCTATTTATTTGCAAAATAAAATATAATAGATGATGGAGAGGAGAGATAATTTGAGTTTGAAAAGAACCAACTCTCCTTATTTTGGGTAATACTTTGGACATTCATGAAATATACTTGAAAACACATCAAACAATGAATTTATGCATCATGACGATTCATGCAATATCAGCAGCTGTCATTGGAAAATGTGAATATATGAAATTGCTAACAGGGTCAGCTATAACGGATCATTGCTACCTGTGAGACTGGCCATTTGTTGAACAAAAGAAAGGCAGGAAAAAATTATAACTAAAAATACATGAGAGCACAGTAATGCAAAATATACTATTATCTTCCTCCATTATAGTCTCAAACAGGCACTTTTTCATGTGCTCAAGAAAGCCTACCAATAAAAAGGAAAAAAGTGGGTGGGTGGCAAAACTAGGATAAAACACAGAGGCATCAGATTCAAAGGGATATGCAAATATTGTGTGATATATAGAAGAAAGCTTGAACCACCCTATTTTTCCCTCCTCTAAAACAAACTCAACAGTATGAATGAACTTGGCTTGGATTATGATCCTAAAATGCATTTTCTTCTCTTTCTAGTAATTTCAAAATTTTTCAATGAATGGTCATGTTGCAAAACGTGTATTACTATTTCTTTCCTATGCTAACACATGTTGCCTATATCAAGCAGAAAGCTAACAATATTCTTGAGACACTGAATTCTACAAAAGACACCCTAGGGAATAGAATGCAAATATAAACCACTGGTTAAACTATCTTATAAACTCAATACTTTTTATTTGGGTGACATAGATCTATACAAGTATTGACATAAATGGTCCTGCACTGTCAACACACATATATCAAATAATCACCTAAACCATTCCAGTCTCTAGAGCTTCACTTACAAAATCAGAACAATTTTTCTCTATCCAGTGAATTTTTGTTTCTTTTAAAAAGAAACAAAAAGCAATGGGAGAATTAAACTGTATTACTGACAGAAACAGATGTATGCACCCGGGACCAACAAGAGCTTTAAAACAAACTATGTAGCTATTTTGTGCACATTACTAAGCATCTTAATTAACAACACTCAAGTGCCCCTGTGGGAAAATTAATATGGATATTATCTTTAGGATGACATGTTTATATTAAAAGAAACCAATGCTGTAGAACAATATTCTGTAACAGTTGTATGGATAGACAGATATGTACAAACACAGAGAGCGGCTTTTAACTACACTTGCCAGGTGACTACCTACTGGTTTTAACTTTGGAACTTTCTACCAGTCTCTAACATATAGGGTAGGGAGCTGTATTTGGGAAAAGGGAGCTGCTGGAAGCAGTGTCATCTTCCTTTCACACACACTAACATGGTATCTATAAGTGGTGGTCTATGGTGGAAGTCTAGGTCACCAATCCCAATAAAAAATTGAACCCTACTTCTGGGATCAAAATAGAAATCCATGGGTTGAGTATATTGGGAGGGAGAATTAAATCATGCACACACACACACACCACCATCATATCATATCACATCATATCACCAAATTATATTTGACAGTGCCTTCAGTTTCAAAAGAGGCTTGCAGTGTTAACAAACAAGCTTCATTTATATACCGCTTCAAACCGCCTAAGCAGTTTCTAAGCGGTTTACAACTGTAAGCTAATTTGCCCCCAACAATCTGAGTTCTCATTTTAGAGACCTCGGAAGGATGCAAGCCTGAGTGAAGCTTGAGCCCTTTTGCTGGTCTTGAACTCGCAACCTTGTGGTTTTGAGTGGCTACAGTACAGGCATTTAACCACTGTGCTACCAATGGGAGCTGCTCAGGGCCAAAGCTGCCTGAAGCATACAAAAATGACCATGCATTTCTTTGGCTCTTTGGCCAAAAACAGATACCTTCAACAGGACTGAAATGTGGAATTCTGTTTCTGTGTAAATGAAATTATCCAAAACTTACATAGGAGTTTATCATACTAGCAAGATTCAATGGGAAAACGGGAGTTAAACTAGATTTAAACCAAAAAAATCCAGAAAGGCCCAAAGTTTATCACATGATGTTGCAATTAATGTGACAACCTGAAAGTAAAAAAGCTTTCGTTTTTCTCTGCTTCGTGTTCGGATCAATTTCACATTATTTCACTTGGGTAGTTCCTAGTGTGATAAACTAACTGAATTTGCAAGTTTGGTTTAAATTTTAATGTACTTTAAATCGCGTTTAACTCCTGTTTTCCCGTGGGATCTCCCCTAGTGTCATAAAGCTCATAGAAAAGTGACGAAGGATTCTTTTACAATGCCAACAAGTTGTTTACATTGTTGCATTGTAATTATGCAATGTTATATGTTGCATTCATATTTAGTCCTTCTTCTGAAAAGCTTTGGACAGCAAATATATTCGTTATTTTATATTTCATTCACAATAACCTTGTGAGACAGGATACTCTGACACAAAGTGAATGGCCAATGGACCTCCATGGCTGAATGAAGATGTGAAATCACTACTTCCCAAATACAGTCTGCCCTTCACGTTTGTGAGGGATGGGGTGCAAGATCCGCGTGAAAGTAGGGAAAACATGAATATACATAGCCAGTGGCACCCCAGGCCTGGTGTCAGCCAGTGGGGGGACAATGGGGGGATTCCCCTGCCTTCCCCCTCACCTGCTTGCTCAGCTGGCTGGCTACCTGCCTAGGGCTGGCAGGTGGTGGCTCGGCAAGTGAGGCAATGAAAAGGGAGGAGGAGGAGGAGGAGGGTGCAAGCCCTTCCTGGCAGCTCTGTCCTGGACCTTTTGCGGAAAAGAGTGGGATGCAGGAGGAGGAGGAGCATGCAAGAGGAGGAGGAGGAGAATGCATTCCCAGCTGCTCTGTCCTGGGCTTTTTCCCCAGGGGAAAAGACCAGGACAGAGGCGGTGGAGGAGTATAAGCATGCCCTTCCTAGCTTCCCAGCTGCTCCTTCTCAGCTGTTTCATCCTGGTCTTTTCCCCTGGGGAAAGCCCGGGATGAAGAAGGAGCACCACACATGTGCCCTTCCTGGCTTCTCTGTCCTGGGCTTTTCCCTGGGACAGAGAGGAGGAGATGGGCACGCATGGTGGGGAGCACAGCTGCCTTTCACACACAGGCAAAGTCACGAACATTCAAATTCACAAATGGAGGGCCAATTGTATACATAAATATGGGGTACATTTTACCCAATATACCAGTCATAACAAGTTGGCCCTCATGTTCAAAATATGATGAATAACCATTGCAAAAAGTTGCAATT
Source organism: Sceloporus undulatus (assembly GCF_019175285.1). NCBI lineage: Eukaryota > Metazoa > Chordata > Lepidosauria > Squamata > Phrynosomatidae > Sceloporus > Sceloporus undulatus. The sequence goes on along the minus strand of NC_056525.1, from coordinate 194,200,579 downwards.
TCAGGCCAATGTGAGTAATTTAACTTTTAATGTCACACACATGTTCACGCTGATGGGAAAACACACCTTGCTATGGAGGCTTCCAGATCTACAGGGAGGATAATTTGGCCGCACAACCAGCATTCACAACAGGCCAATACAAGCTAGTGCTGTCTGTACACTTCCCCTCCTGTCTTGACAGAGGGCCTGTACAGACAGGCACTTTGTGCCAGCTTGTGGGCGGAGTCAGGGCTCAGCATCTTGACAATGCTTGTCCTAACTCCACCCCATGGTGCCATGATGGCACGCACTACTCCACATAGCACATACCATTGTGACACACCTCTGGCGCTGCATCCAAATGACACAGCACAAAAGGGGCACCATAGAGCCACACCGACCTGGCTATGGCACTCCTTGGGGGGGCGCAAAAAGGAGCCATTTTGCGGCTCCTTTTTGCGCTCTTCAGAGGCCAGATTGGGGCCACAGCATGAGATTTCCATGGCTCCAATCCGGCCAGGAAAGGGGTGGCCTCCCTCTGCCCCTTCGGGGCAATCTGTACAGCCCCTGAGTCCTGTTAAAATGCAGTATGTTTCAGAGGAACTTTCCCAAGTTTAAAGTGACAGTGCTGTGGTGAGAGTTGGAATTTCCAGGTTGAAAGACGTCAGCAGCTTGCTCACCTGAGGATTCCTGCTTCTGACCTCTTCCGCATGCTGCCAATGCTCATCCCCCCCCATCTCTGCACTGGAATGCAGAGGATTCTCCAGCATTTCTGACCTGAATAAGAGCAACTGGGGACTCTTTTTACACTGGAGAATTGTCCATTTGTGTTTTGTCCATTTTGGTTCCATGCGTCATCTAAACAGTAAGGTGTGGGAACCAGATGTGCCAAATCATCTGGCTTTTCCCCAGCTTGGAGTAATCTAGTTTAGATGATGCAGGTCAAACCCTCATGATAAGATAGGACCTGATTCTGCCAGTAAGATTCAGATCTGGAGTATCTGGTCTAACTCTGGAATAAAGCGTCTTTATCTTGGTGTAAAATAGCCTTGGTTTCGCATGAAGTTTCTAAGAAACTCTATGGTAAAACCTGGGATGTTCAGACAGCTCCCCCCATGCTCCTTACCTTGCCAGCGTGTCAACCATCTGAGAAAACCCCCATTCATCCCATGTGAAGGATCTGAGAATTCCCCCCCACCCCCGTCGCTGTCTATGCAGAAATGGGTCATCTGCAATCAGATACCTCATTTCTGCCTCAGACAGGGTGACTGGTGGGCTTCTCAGATGGTTCACATGGCAGTAAAGTAAGGAGCAGCTGTGGCTCACCGGAGTGGGGTGCCCAGCAGCAGAAAAGGGTACCTGTGGGGGGGGGGGGGGGGACCAGCTGGGCCCTCCGCATGCCCCCAGGAGGGCTGGGGCCAAACAGCATGGGATGGGGTGAGGAGAGGGTCCCCTCCACCCCAGGGGGGAATCCCCATGTCTGCTGGTACCAAAGCCAACACCAGATTCGACATGGAAACAGAGCTGCACCCTCCCTCCCTCCCCCTCTCTTTTCCTTCTTCCTCCTCCTCTCCAACCAGCAGCTCTGCTTTTCAAAGAGCGGAGGGTGGGGGGACAGGCTTGTCCCTAATGATGGCAACAATCATGTGCACACACCGCCATTGGGGACATTGAGACTTGAGCATCTTTGAATTTTGGTATCCGTGGGGGGTATGGAACAGATCCCCCATGAATACCAAGGGCCAACTGTATAGTCAATATGATAATTAGTAACTTCTCATTCTTCACTGACTATGATATTTTTAGCAGTTTTCTGATGAAATTAGTGTCTTTTTTTAAAGTATGTAATTTCTAGGGCGCACTGGTAATATGGAGGATCTGAAAACAGGTTTTGGGAATCACATATAGCCCAAAGGTGAAGTTACCTTTGCCCACTCCTGCACTAAAGAAACACAAAGAGAAAGACAAAGATTTGTTTCACCATTCACCCTTGCAAAAGAAGCCAAGCAAAAATAATTGAACAACATGCATCAGTATGCTCGTTTTGTTACAATAGCTAGAATTATTTAGAATTCTGGCTTAGCATCTGTAGTCTGCCTCTACCCCTATATATCAACTGCTGCTGAAAAATGGAATACAGCAACCTTTTATAACCTGATACAACCCCTACACTCATATACTTTGGACTATACAGTACCTCTCATTTGTACTAAAATCCAAGCTAGACTCAAGCATGGCTAATGACTAACATGTCTGGATGACACAGATGCACTTCACAAAGTCTATTTACACAAAATGACACTCAGAATATTAGATAATTATGTTTTATTTATTGTCTACAAAAACTACCATTTTATGTATGGTCAGTATTATTTCCTTCCATAGAATTTCTATCTTAAATACAAAAATCAATAAATAATTAGGTAATCAAATATTTAGCAATTTGTTATAAAACAGAAAATTAATAAATTAATTAATGAAATAAAAGTTAAATATTGAAAGGAAAATGAAATTAATATAAATGATTGTTTCAGAGGATTTTAGTTACATACAGTTATGTTTAATGGAAACATATGAATCACTGACATTTTTAGTTCTTAAATGATACAGCATCAACCTACACTATAGGTAGTTTTAGGTTGGTGGACACTCTTCATATTACGCAAAAGGAAAAGCTTCTATCATATTGCATTTTTAAGAAGCAAACCATGAATGCAAAGACACTAATGAACCCAGAATGATGTGTAGTATTTTGAATTATTGGATTTTCTCTAGAAGCTGGAAATGGCAGAAGTCAAAATATCTTCAACTCCAATTTCCAGAAATAATATTTAAAAACATTATTTCAGAAATAAAATATTAAAGGACCTGGAGCTCAAAATCACTATTTTATACCTTATGACTTCTAGATCCATTAATAAGATTTGAGAACAAAGGTAGATTTTTAAAAAAAAAAACAGTCACTAAAGAAGCAAAATCATTTGCAGTGTTAAAAAATAACATGAGTATAAAATCTGATGTATAGGTGACTTAGCAAATATGTAACTCCGATAAGACTCTTTTTTATAAAAAACAACAAAACAAAACAACCAAAAGCCTACCTCCATTTTCTTCTCCATTGCTATTGCTTGGCTCAGCCATTTCAGTGCCATCCAATTCTGATTCACAACTTAAATCCAACGTTCCATCTGCTGCTGGGCATGTAGAGTCTTCCTTCTATATATAAACAAATGTGATCATGTGTCTTGGCACTTTAGAAAATGAACTCTTTTCTTTTTCTTTTTAAAAGAAAGCTTTACAAGAGTAAAATGTGATTTCTGACAATCTGCAAGATAGAAATAACTATTCTGCCAAGTTCCAATGTGTATCCCTCCTGAAAGTTATATGTAAAAATTCTGCTCATTTCTTTTTTCTGGGCTTAATTCAACTGTCAGTTCCAGCTAAAAGAGACAGAAATCAGCTACTGAATAATAAGTGAAATGTTATATAAATCCCATTGATTCAATGGGTCTACTCTCTTCAGATTAGCAAATGGCTTTAGGCCTCTAGATGGCTGAATTTTTAAACAAGCGAGTTTCTACACAAACAGATGTGAAATATAACAGTATTAATGTAAGACTTTCTAGTTAAATATACATTCCCATTCTACACGAATGCTGCAGGAAAATGCTGCATTCCCATATTTATGTTCTCTTCCTCTCAGTACTCATTTCCTGATTGCCAAAACAATGGAGGATTTACATGGTAGTGAGTGTTTACATTCTAAATGTTTTTTTAATTTGTTTTTACAGTCTCAATAGATCAATAGCTAACCAAATAGGAGAAAACTTCCTTTGAATACCATTAGCAAGCTACAGGAAAAGAGATTCCACCTGAACATTAGGAGGAACTTCCTGACAGTAAGGGCTGTTCCGACAGTGGAATGCACTCCCTCAGAGGGTGATAGAGTCTCCTTCCTTGGAGGTCTTTAAAGAGAGGCTGGATGGCCATCTGTCAGGGATGCTTTGATTTGGATTTCCTGCATGGCAGGGGGTTGAACTGGATGGCCCTAGTGGTCTCTTCCAACTCTACGATTC
>NC_056525.1:194126380-194196499 GCF_019175285.1 Sceloporus undulatus | reverse complement strand
GGCCGCGCGGCGCCGCCGCGCTCCACCAGCAGCTCGCTTCAAAGAGCGGAGGGTGGGGGGACAGGCTTGTCCCAAGGAGGCAACAATCATGGCACACACCGCCATGGGGACATGAGACTTGAGCACTGAATTGGTATCCGTGGGGGGTATGGAACAGATCCCCATGAATACCAAGGGCCAACTGTATAGTCAATATGAAATTAGAACTCTCTCATTCTTCACTGACTAGAATTTTTAGCAGTTTTCTGATGAAATTAGTGTCTTTTTTAAAGTATGTAATTTCTAGGGCGCACTGGTAATATGGAGGATCTGAAAACAGGTTTTGGGAATCACATATAGCCCAAAGGTGAATTACCTTTGCCACTCCTGCCACTAAAGAAACACAAAGAGAAAGACAAAGATTGTTTCACCATTCACCCTTGCAAAAGAAGCCAAGCAAAAATAATTGAACAACATGCATCATAGCTCGTTTGTACAATAGCTAGAATTTAGAATTCTGGCTTAGCATCTGTAGTCTGCCTCTACCCCTATAATCAACTGCTGCTGAAAAATGGAATACAGCAACCTTTATAACCTGATACAACCCCACACTCATATACATTGGCTATACAGTACCTCTCATTTGTACTAAAATCCAAGCTAGACTCAAGCATGGCTAATGACTAACATGTCTGGATGACACAGATGCACTTCACAAAGTCTTTACACAAAAGACACTCAGAATATTAGATAATTATGTTTTATTTTATTGTCTACAAAAACTACCATTTTATGTATGGTCAGTATTATTCCTCCATAGAATTCTATCTTAAATACAAAAACAATAAATAATAGGTAATCAAATATTAGCAATTGTTAAAAACAGAAAATTAATAAATTATTAATGAAATAAAAGTTAAATATTGAAGAAAATGAAATTAATATAAATGATTGTTCAGAGGATTTAGTTACATACGTAGTTTAATGGAAACATAGAATCACTGACATTTTTAGTTCTTAATGATACAGCATCAACCTACACTATAGGTAGTTTTAGGTTGGTGGACACTCTTCATATACGCAAAAGGAAAAGCTTCATCATATTGCATTTTAGAAGCAAACCATGAATGCAAAGACACTAATGAACCCAGAATGATGTGTAGATTGAATTATTGGATTTTCTCTAGAAGCTGGAAATGGCAAAGTCAAAATATCTTCAACTCCAATTTCCAGAAATAATATTAAAAAACATTATTTCAGAAATAAAATATTAAAGACCTGGAGCTCAAAATCACTATTTTATCCTTATGACTTCTAGATCCATAATAAGATTTGAGAACAAAGGTAGATTTTTAAAAAAAACATAGTCACTAAAGAAGCAAAATCATTGCAGTGTTAAAAAATAACATGAGTATAAATCTGATGTATAGGTGACTTAGCAAATATGAACCCGATAAGACTCTTTTTTATAAAAAAAAACAAAAACAAAACAACCAAAAGCCTACCTCCATTTTCTTCTCCATTGCTATTGCTTGGCTCAGCCATTTCAGTGCCATCCAATTCTGATTCACAACTTAAATCCAACGTTCCATCTGCTGCTGGCATGTAGAGTCTTCCTTCATATATAAACAAATGTGATCATGTGTCTTGGCACTTTAGAAATGAACTCTTCTTTTTCTTTTAAAAGAAAGTTTACAAGAGTAAATGTGATTTCTGACAACTGCAAGAAGAAATAACTATTCGCCAAGTTCCAATGTGTATCCCCCTGAAAGTTATATGTAAAAATTCGCTCATTTCTTTTTTCGGCTTAATTCAACTGTCGTTCCAGCTAAAAGAGACAGAAATCAGCTACTGAATAATAAGTGAAATGTTATATAAATCCCATTGATTCAATGGGTCTACTCTCTTCAGATTAGCAAATGGCTTTAGGCCTCTAGATGGCTGAATTTTAAACAAGCGAGTTTCTACACAAACAGATGTGAAATATAACAGTATTAATGTAAGACTTTCTAGTTAAATATACATTCCCATCTACACGAATTGCAGGAAAATGCTGCATTCCCATATTATGTTCTCTTCCTCTCAGTACTCATTCCTGATTGCCAAAACAATGGAGGATTTACATGGTAGTGAGTGTTTACATTCTAAATGTTTTTTAATTTGTTTTTACAGTCTCAATAGATCAATAGCTAACCAAATAGAGAAAACTTCCTTGAATACCATTAGCAAGCTACAGGAAAAGATTCCACCTGAACATTACATTAGGAGGAACTTCCTGACAGTAAGGGCTGTTCCGACAGTGGAATGCACTCCCTCAGAGGGTGATAGAGTCTCCTTCCTTGGAGGTCTTTAAAGAGAGGCTGGATGGCCATCTGTCAGGGATGCTTTGATTTGGATTTCCTGCATGGCAGGGGGTTGGACTGGATGGCCCTAGTGGTCTCTTCCAACTCTACGATTCTATGATTCTATGATTCCATGATTCTAAAAAGCCCATAATTTTAACTCTCTGAAAAATTCTCTGTTCCATATTGATTATGTCACTTTCATTCCTCATTTCAATTTCAAAATTTATAAATTTGAACTAAACACTGTAAGGCTAATCTGTTCCATTAAACATAAATATACTTTTCTGGAGGGTGAGTCTTAGCCTTCTCACTCTCTTTCATGCACTAGTCAAAGAAATGCATTTGATTAAATGTCTCAGAAAGGGATTCTATTAATACACCATAAAGCTGTTATTTGAACCATCGTCATCTAGATTGTAACATGTGGGTGTTCCCCAAGAATAATGCTCATTTTAAATATCATGTACTGTGTTGTAATAATATTAGCAATCATCTTGAGGTTAACAATTAATTAAAAAGAAGGGAAAAAAATTAAATTCTGGAACAATACATTGCTGATGTCAGAGAACAGACAATGTTAAACTTGTACTCCACACTGTCTTATATAATTGCTGGACATGCTCAGAAAGACATGCTCATCTCCCCCAATCCAAATTGTTTACTTGTAACTTTCGGTAGGGTTTTCAGACTTACTTTGAGTGCGTAGAGTCCTGCCTTGCCAGGGATTTTGAAGAATGTCCCATCACCAACACGAGTGTTAGTATGAAGCATTGCATTCAGACAAGCTAGTGGAGAAGTGCCACTGAAACACAAAAATGGGGAAAAAATATAGTTGTCTGAAATGGAGGATTTTCTTGTAAAGCTCTCCCCCCTTACTTTTTTTAAAACTCGTGGTCTCCTTAAAAAAGAAAGAAAGAAGAAAAAACTGCAAGCCTCCCAACCCTGAAAGCATCTACATTACAATAACAGGCCAGTTGAAACTTAATCATATGCATCTGTCCTTTCAGCTTCAGGCAAAAAGTCTGTAAATTATAATTATACAATTTTCACACAGTAAACAGCTCTACATTGAAAAGGAACTGCAGTCCAAATATTTATGTAAAATTACTTTGCAAATAGCACCATGAAGTCTCATTTTTAGAATGTTACAGACAAAGTGGCTGTTGCACATGAATGATCAAAAACCGCACCAAGTTCAAGAGCAGCTGCATCCCATAGGATGGAGAAGCAACAAAAGAATAATAAAAAACCAATTTAAAATTGCCAAGTTAGCTATGAACAAGTAGGAGCAGCATCGCCTTAATACAACCAAAAACAAACATTCATCGTGTATATCCTTTAGACAAGCGCAGTAATTTCAAGCATTTTATGTGATAGACAACTATGCTAAGTACACTTTCTGGGAAGAAAGTCTTTTTGATTTGGACTGACTGCTGCTTAAGAGAGAGTTCCATTTAAGAAAATTATTATATAATCACACAGTCTATGGCAGGAAAGGACATTTTGTAAGTGGTTAAAAATTCAACAGATTTCAAGACTTCAAAATTGGACAAGTAGAGCACAGAGCATCTGTGTTGTATGTTCTTCAGAAAAAGGAGTCTTTATCCACTATATGCACACACGTACGCACACACACACACACACACACACACAGAGGTAAATAATTTGAGACAAATATGTTTGTTGAAGGAGAACCATTAATTTACACAACTCTACTTTATTTACTACAATTGCAGTAACTTAAATTAAATTAAACATAAATTTAAAAGTAAACTGCAGCTCATAACTTTTTCCTCATTCATGTCCTAATTAAACAATGTTCACACCAATATATCATTGATGAAATTATGAAGATAATATTTTCATTCAATAAACAGGAATATCAATTACAACTCTTTAGTTGTTATGAAGTATGCTTATAGGCAAATAAAGTGTCATGAATTAGAAGGAAATTAATCAAAACTAAATGCTGGTGTTAAGACAATATTCTTCAGAGGTTTCATACTACTTCTACTCAGTTATAATTGAATAACTAGTGCTTTCATTTAATAACATTAGCTAGTGGGTATAGGGATTTTTAAAGCTAACAATTAGATTGCTAGCTGCTTTGTCAGGAGCTAGCAAAAAGCAAGATATGAATTGATGATATGTAGCATGTCTGGTGCTGATGGAAGCTATGATCTATAAACGAATGGAGGTCCTCTAATTGCCTGATTCTAATATAAATTATTAAAATAAATATATGAACAAATACAATGCTGTTTGATCCAAATTTACATGAACTACTTTGCTAAGGCAAGACAAGTATCTTTATTACAACAATGAGGTTGTTGTTAATTTTATTTATATCCTGCCTTTCTCCCAGACTGAGATTCAAGGCAGCTTACAAATTGAAATGATTGCAATCTAGTTAAAAACATACAAATAGTCACTACTAAAATAGAAACTATCAGCAATATTATAAACAATTTAAAAACATACACTAAATGATAAAAGCAGTTAAAACAGTGTAATTTAAAAAAAAAAAACACAGTGCCCTCTTAAAAGCCCTTTCCTCAATTTAGGGCCTCAACAGACTGGCATAAAGACTGCAGGAAAAGAGATTCTGCCTCAACATTAGGAGGAACTTCCTGACAGTAAGAGCTGTTCGACAGTGGAACACACTCCCTCGGAGTGTAGTGGAGTCTCCTTCTTTGGAGGTCTTTAAGCAGAGGCTGGATGGCCATCTGTCGGGTATGCTTTGATTGAGATTTCCTGCATGGCAGGGGGTTGGACTGGATGGCCCTTGTGGTCTCTTCCAACTCTACGATTCTATAATTCTATGAAAGAGCTGGTGTGGGGGCGGAGTGGTGGCATGGCGACCACATGCCTGCTGCCCTGACTCCACCCGTAAGCTGGTGTGATGCTGCCCAAGCAAGCACACAGCAGGCGGTGTCACACTGCATCTTTGGTGCAGTGTTTTCTCTGTGCCGAAGAAGCGTGGTGCAAAAAGGAACCACTTTTTGCAGCTTCTTTTTGCACTGCGGAAAGCCCATATCAGGACCGCAGCATGCAGTTGCCGTGGCCCCAATCCAGCAAGGAAAGGGGTGGTATTCTGCCCCATCTGTATAGCCGCTTAGTCTGCCAACTATAGTGAAGACTATAGCCAGGTTAGGGCCTGGCTCTCCCTAGCTCAAGCCCAGCATCTCTTACTTATGTTTTATTATTGACTGATTTATTGCATTCACAGTGGGCAATTCTGTGGAACATTTATTTCTTTTGGGACATATGAGCATTGTCCATTACAGATCCCACAACTCTGCATGTGATATATTATGTGGAACGTCTTAAATATCCATTTGTCACAGACAAGTTTCTCATTTTAAGAGAGAGAGAAAATACCACCGTGAAGAGTATTTGTGATCTGAAATAACACCTGTCTGATTAATGAATCAGATTACCAATGCAGTTAATACAGCACTCATTTTTTTTTAAATTGCATTTTAGTTTTCTGTCAATGTGTGTTAATCTATATTATAACGGCAAAACTCAGAATAAGTGTTCAGAGCTAATGGTACAAAGGCATCCAAAGAGCTTTACTGCATTCTGCCTACAAAAGGGCCTATAGCCTCCCTTGCACAGGATGGACCTGACCCAAATCTCAAAATTAGGTGTTTCACTGCTGGGAATGGAGAAGAAAAATTGTATTGCTTTTCCCTTTACTGCTTTTGCACTAAGGCATCAAACAGACAGTCCAAAAGGGCCACCGCTGGTCCTCTCAGCAGATGGGGAATCACGTGACACACATTCCTGGATCACGCTGGGGCCGACTAATGTGGCCCAAACCCACCCACAAAAGCAGCAGTTTTTTAACCACTCCTTTTCATGGCCCATTTGGGGCAGAGGCTGCCCTTGGGACCATGGTGTCTGATTGCCATGATCCCTGCCTCTGGCCACTCCGTCTTCTCTGTCTGCTTTGCCCCAGGGTTACTCTGTGGTCATGTGGGTGGGGAGCAAGAGTGGCCCAGCTTTTCTGTCCACACACACCCTCCTTTAATAAAATTTCATCCGCAAAAAGATGCAGAACTGTGTCTCCAACACTGTCTCTTTCCTTCTATTTTATGATTTTATTCACCACCTGATGAAGAAGCTTGTGGGCTTCCAAAACTGGCATGTTCAATTTAGCGTCTTTTAGTTGGGCTGGTAAAGATATCATCACAATGTGTACTTTGGATTTTGATTAATAGTCAACAAGACTACCTCTGTGTTTTTGAAGTACCAGTAAGTAGTTACAAATAACTACTTAATTGCCATTAATTCCTTTTCAAACCAATTAAGGAACATCTACATTATATTACAGTTGCAGCCACAAGGCTAACTTCATGTCTTTTATGCAGTAAATATACGTTTAATCATTTTTATAGTAACAGGCCCGTGGCCTCACTGAATGATAGATGAAGGATAGCACATCATTCTTCAAATGATGGTTTGCAGTGGCCATTGTTGCTGGCCTGAAACAGACAGTCCAAATAAAGCAGCTTCCATATGCTTTGGGGGTGTGGTGTTCATACAATGCATACCTCCTCTGTGAGGAGAGTGTGATGAGCCAGGAAAAGCTGGCACAAAAAGGAGCAGCAAAAAGCTACTCCTGTCGGTGTCCCACTGGGGACCATGGCAACAGCCAGCTTTGAGAGCATGTGATCACCATAGTATCCACCTAACCACAGCCGAAGCAGCCTCTGGCTGCTCCTTTTGGCCAGTCTGCTCCGTTGTTTCATGGTCTAATGGTGAAATGAATGAAAAGGACCACATTTTGTGCCACAGGCCTGGTGTTGATACTGTTCAGATTTTCATTTAAAAAGTAGTGTACAGTGGGCCCTCTCCTTACACGGGGGGATCTGTTCCGTATCCCCCCCCCCCGTGTAAGGGAAAGTCTGCCTATGCTCGAGTGCCATTGTTCCCCTCCCCAAGCAGCTTCCGCATAAGCTGGAAGCCGCGTAAAATGCTTCCGCGCTAGGCACGGGCACACTGTATTACTACCGTATATGCTCATATATAAGTTTAGAAATTTTAGTCATAAAATTAACCAGGCATATGTACAAAGAGGCACTCCTTCAAGTTTCAAGTTCCTAGGCTACTTACACTTATGCTTTCCTCTCTCTTCCTCATTGATGAATGAAGACGATAGAAAATTTCAACTTTTGGTTCTGAATAAGCTGCAATTTCCCTTTACATCCAAATTTGGGAATCCATGGTGTGTGTTTTTTAACTCAGCTTAGCTAACAAACCAAGACATGATATTATATTTCAGACTGGGGGTTTATGTTCACTAAATCCATTTTTGCTAAACTCAATGACAATAAACTTCCTTCCTGAAATTGAACACAGTGAGAATGGTAGATGATTCAAAATGGAAGGTATAAGCTTCCAGTTTCCTGTCCTGATGCATGAGAAGGAAAGGAGAGGGGAATGCAAAAGTCCAAATTATGCTCATAATGAAAAGCCATGGTTCCTTACAATTTCCGAAGTGGGATGGGTATTAAGCTGCTTTTGATGTTTGTAACAGAAAACAGCTACTAATACAGTGTGCCCTTCTTCTACACAGGGGATCAGTTCTAGGCCCCCCCCCCACGTAAAAGAAACTGCATGTAATGGGGCTTGTGCTCATGGTGGTGCGTGTGTGCCATAGGTGCACGCGCCATTGTTCCTTCCGACGTGTGGTGCCGCTTCTTCCAGCACCGCTTTCAGCATATGCTGAAAGCAGCGTATAATGCGCCCGCGTATGACACGGGTGCACTGTACAACCATTCTGTGATATGTGTTTGGGTTGTGTGTCTACATATATTGTACCTAATGGGCCAAACCATCACATTGTGCAGGAGCCTGAAGCTCTGTCACATCATTTCTGTTTCCCATTTGGGATTATTTAGGGCTAGGGAGCCTGCCCCATCTTTTTAGGGGAGGCATTTTTAGGGGAGGTATTTGAGATGAAGGAGGACTTGCTATTTGGAAACTTTTTTGTGCGTTTTTACTTGAAAATTGCCAGATTTAAAGAAAAAAAATATTCTGGGTGGTCCAGGATACTTGTGGAATCTTGGGAGGCTTGGGCACCACATGTGGCACACAGGCTACACTTTCACTACAGCTGGCATCCAATGATCTCTGCACTGAAGGTGGTTCATGAAATAATAGCTCTGTTTTCTCCTGACCCCACACCAAACCCTCCACAGAGCTGATGGCCCTTCTGTACAATATGATGGGACAGAAGCGGGCTGTTGGGGACAAGAAGAGTAATTCCAAAGCAGGATGAAGGCATATTTCATGCACAGTAATGCTTCCTGATTTAATTAGATTACCCCCTCTGATAGAAACCACAATGCATCAGTCATATTCAGGATGACATCTGAAACTCCAAAAATGCTTGTCAGCTCTGTAGACAACAGCAGGAATTAAGAGGATTTATTTCTTTTTCTACAGACCTTCTTCTACTCTGGAATTTTAGGATCCAAACTTATGTTTTAACTGTTAGTAATATGTATAGAAAATGCTGAATCTATCAGCCATTGGAGGAAAGGGGTTTGTTTATACAGTTAGAGATTTCTGTATGTGGCATTGTTGTACCACCAATTCACCAACTAGTCAATGTCATTTCTACACTAATATCATGATAGAATTTCTGCCAGAACTGTTTTTTTTTAATCTAAAAATATATTGTTGGTTGTCATAATTCAGAAAAAGAAACAAAATGTTACAAAAAGCATCCATAAAGCCAGAAAATATTTTAATACAAATTTCCCTTCTGTAATTAATAAAAGTTAACAGAATCGCATTAGACTTTTAAAAAACGGGAAAAACAAAACCCAGTGACACAATATTTTCAGAATTTCCTCCTAGTTATAAATATGCCATCATGTGGCAACATCCAGTAGTAGTAACATTTATTCGGTCGTTGATCAGTATACAAAATAACTTGATAAAATAATAATTGCAAAATACAATTATTAATAATTGTTAGACACAATTTCAGATATAAATTCAAGGTCATGTTATACACATCATCTGGCAACATCCATGTTTTTTTAATCCCCTGTTTCAATTTTGAATTACCTTCATTTTAAGTATTCCGTGTGCTTTATTTCTTTGAACTAATTTGTTATTAATTTCAAGCAAAAAAAAATTGGTGCAAAAGTCTCCAACATTTTGGACCTTTGAGCACCCTCTGCTGGGCTCTAAAGCAAGAGTAACAAAATAAAGATAATGGCAGGAACTATACTTCCAGGATTCCATTACACTCCGTATTTTTTTTAAAAGGGGGAAACCATGAGCACAATTAAAGCTTATTTACACATTGAGTTAGTGTATTTTATTATTATTAACCTTTATTTATGAAGCGCTGTAAATTTACACAGCGCTGTACATGCAATCTTTTAGTTAGACGGTTCCCTGCCTTCGGGCTTACAATCCAAAAAGACATGACACAGAAGGAGAAGGGAGTGGTGGTGGGAAAGGGTAAGAGGTCCAGCAGTTCCTCTCTACCTTCGAGGCCTGGACCAAAGCAGATGGACTGGAGGGAGGGCTTGGCTTCAAAATGGAAGGTTAATCTTCATTCAGGGAAAATACATACTCTCAAGTAGGATAATACATATACAATACATAGCAATACAGGAAATGGTTCAATAAACAGGCAACAAAAGAATATCAGATAGTAAGCGACAATTATGCAATGCCTGGAAAGGCTTCTCTGAACAGGATGGTTTTCAACTCCGTTTTGAAGCTAGTTAAAGAAGTGATGGCTCTTGCTTGTGGGGGAAGAAGGTTCCAGGAGTGAGGGCAGCAAGTGAAAAGGGGCAAATCCGGAGGGGGCAGAGGAAATCCTGGGCTGAGACAGAACCCTTGACTACCAGAACGGAGGGCCCAAGTGGGAAGGTGAGGAGAAAGAAGGTCTGATAAGTAAGGAGGGGCCAGTCCATGGAGGGCTTTGAACGTCGACAGCAGGAGCTTATACTGAATGCAGAAAGGGAGAGGGAGCCAGTGAAGGGATGCCAACACAGGAGAGATGTGGTCAGAGCGGTGGTGGAAGTGATAATGCGTGTAGCTGAATGCTGGACAGAGATTAAAGGACGGAGGTGAGAAAGAGGAAGCCCAGCCAGGAGGATGTTACAGTAATTCAGTCGTGAGATCAACTGGGCCATGGACCAGGATCTTGGCAGTAGAGGCAGAGAGATATGGTCGGATTTTGGCAATATTGTACAAGAAGAATCTATAAGCCTTGGCTGTGGTCTGGATCTGAGGGATACACGACAGAGAAGAGTCAAAGATAAAACCAAGACTGCGGGCTTGCTGGACTGGTTGAATAGAAATGTTGTTCACAGAGACAGAAAAGGAGTTTTGAAGGGTGGGCTTAGGAGGAAAGAGAAGAAGCTCCATCTTGGACATGTTGAGCTTCAAACGCTGATGGCGCATCCACTGCGAGACAACTGTCAGGCAAGACGAAACTTGCTGTTCAAGCCTTGGAGAAAGGTCAGGGGTGGAAAGATACAGCTGGGTGTCATCGGCATACAGATGGTAGGAAAAGCCAAAAGAGCTGATGAGTTTACCTAAGGACAGTGTGTAGAGAGAAAACAGAAGGGGACCCAGAACAGAGCCCTGGGGAACTCCAACAGATAAGGGAACAGGAGAAGAAGTCTGACCCCCCTGCAACTACTGCAAAAGATCGGCCAGACAAGTAAGATCTAAACCAGTCGAGAACAGAGTCTGAGAACCCAAGGTCAGAGAGTATGTCAATTAGGAGACAGTGATCAACGGTGTCAAAGGCTGCAGACAAATCGAGAAGGATGAGAACAGAGTAAAGGCCATTAGTGTAAAAAATGATAATGAAATGTATGAAGTTCAAAGTTGCTAGTGTATTCCTATTTTGTCTAATGGTTATCTATCAGCCAACCCAACATTTATTTTAAAATTAAAGCCATCTACCTAATTGGACATCAGACTTTAGTTACAAAGAACTTGCAGTTCTCCTGCACAAAAATAAATGCTACTTCTTGGTTCTGTACAATGTCAAAGTTTATAATACAGTCCTACTCAAATGTAAATCCTATTGTACTGAATGAGGCTTACTCCCAAGAATATGCATGTAGGATTGCAGCCTCAGAGTGCAATCCTAAACATTCTAAGGAGCTACATCCCACTGAACACTGTGAGATCTTAGTAAATATGCCTCGGCTTGTGCTATAAGAGCAACTGGGCATCAACTCACCTTTAGAAATAAGGCTTTCAACATTAAATAAAAAGTCTTATACTCACCCAGCAAAAATATTTTAAAGTTTCTAGCCCAGGCAAACACATAGATTGAGTTTTATTATGGGGGAAGAATCCTAAAAATAATTGTTCTGTGTACTGTGTACAAATATCAATTGACATTTGTTGTTGTGTGCCTTCAAGTAATTTCTGACTTAACAGCAACTCTGAAGTGAATCTGAAGATAGGATTGTCCATTCCACTGTATTTCCCATTTCTATGTATGATCGTAAAAACTGGATAGTGAATAAAGTGGATAGGAAAAGAATCAACTCGTTTGAAATGTGATGCTGGAGAAGAGGGTTCGGATGATACTGTGGTCTGGTAAAAAGACAAAAAATAGGTCCTAGAGCAAATCAAATCTGAACTCTCCCTAGCAGTCAAGATGACACAGAGGCTATCATACTCTGGCTATATCATGAGAAGACATGACTCACTAGAAAAGACAATAATGCTTGGTAAGGTAGATGGCAGTAAGAAAAGAGGAAATCTCTCATTTATAGGGCCACCATAAGTTGAAGTCAACTTGAAGGTAGTTAACTACAACAAAAGTGAACCTAGGAGGGTTTCTGTGAGAGATTTTTTCACAGGAAGAGTTGCCATTATCTTTCTCTGAGGCTGAAGGAGTGTGAGGTCACAAAGTGTCTTTCTGTGACTGAGTGGGGATTTCAACCCTGATCTCATGGAGTACTAGTCAAACTCAAACTGCTATACTACACTGTTATTTCTTTATTCGGGGAAATCAACATTTGTACATCCATAGACATAGTAATGTACAACTGTTGATTTCTCTAAATAAAGGGGTAACACTCTACCCTCAGTGTTGAGTTATGACAACTATTCCTCTCACCCATGATGCTAGTAATCAGCCTCCATTGTAAATCCTCCCCCCCCCCACTGCACACACACGTTCCTCCAATTTGAAACACAAAGCTTGAAAGTTATTCTTTGTACATTATTTTCCAGAATGGCCAAGCTGGCAGGCAGAGAGTTTTGAGAATGGTCACCCCAAAAAATATTTTTTCAAGCCACATCTCCTTTAATGTGCTTGTCCATTTATAGATTATGCCATATACAGTTAAAAGTTTTCAAAAGACTCATAGATGTGGAAGCAACTATTTTGGTGCTACAAAAAGTGGCTGCAGCTACAAGGCTTAAGTACTGGTGTTCCAAGTAGTCTGGAAGCTTCTGTACATACATCTGTATGTGTACTGCCCTATCCCTTGCAGATATTCACACCATATGCATAGACACCAGGGGAAGAGCAACTCCAGAGTACACAATATTAGAAGGCAGAGGTACTTGGTGCAGCCCTATTTTCATGTTGCTGTAGACATTTGTTAGAATTTCTGAAATAGGCTGCTTCCACATTGCAGAATCAATGCAGTTTGACACCATTATAACTGCTGTGGCTCCATCCTATGGAATCCTGTTATTTACAATTTGATGGGCCACCAGAGCTCTCTGACAGAGAAGGCTAGATATATCACAAAACTAGAAATCCCAGAATTCCATAGCACTGAGCCATAACAGTTAAAACAGCACCAAACTGCATAAATTCTGAAGTGTAGATGCACCCTAAGATTACAGTGGCCACTAAATCCACATAAAAAAGTATTAAATCTAGCCTCAGTTGTACAAGGACAACAAGAACAACAACAAATGAGTTCATAGACCAGTTTCCAGCAAAGCTTTATTTTACATCAGATGGTATTAACATGTTTGTTTTTGTGGTCCAGATTACTAGCATTAACATTTATTTATGATGGCTATGATCCAGCCACAGAAAGTATACTGTACCCATTAACTTCAATAGGACAATTGAGCACTTGCAAAAATATCTCTTAATAAAACCAATGGGGCTGAAAAATATTAATGTTGGCTTGACTGTGCTTATGAACACACAAATAGTGTATAAATCCTTTTTAAAATTTTATGTGCTAACTCAATTCCCAAACCCTCAAACTGATTCATAATGAATAGTGAAATATATTTTTTTATTTTTATATAGAAAGCCTCATACAAAATCATATGGTTTCTCCCTTCCATAGATACAGTCATCCCTCTTTATCTATGGATTCTTTATCCTTGGATTCAACCATCCACAGCTTGAAAACATTAAAAAAAATGTAAATTCCAAAAGGCTAACCTTGATTTTGACATTTTATATAAGGGACACCATTTTACTACATCACTGTACATAATGGGACCTAAGCATCCATGGATTTTGGTATCCATGGGTTGTCCTGAAACCAAACCCCAACAGATACTATGGGACCATTGTACTTATAATGTGCTTTGCTAACTGTGCTTTGCTTACTTCCTCAAAAGTTCACAATCCCCCAAACCATGATTTGAGTAACAGAAACCATCTTTCTCCTTTCTCTCTTAAAATTTTCTTTATTTTTCTGGTTAGCATTAAACCGCAGTTGGGAATTTAGTCCAAGTGAGTAAACTGTGGCTGGATTGTGCCTGACCTAAATACTGTTAGAAACAAAACTGCAGTTCTGGTTTAGAAACCAATCATAAACTGCTGATTTCACCAGTACTAAATGCTAAAAGTGAAAGGGGAGTTGCACAGTCCTTCCCCCCATTTATGCAGCACTACAGTTGGAAGTCAACTTTTGTTAGGGTTAGAGGCACAGGATTCTTGCAAAAGTGAAAATACTGCAAATATTTCTAGCCACCCTGTATTAACCCCCCCCCCCCCCAAAAAGTGTACAGTGGATGGCTGGATCTGGCTGTGTGTGCATTCCCTCACTTGCTTGCTCACTCTGGTGGCAGGGTGAGATGGGATGGAACAGGAGATGGGAGGAGAGACAAAGCAGACACTTGTCCCATTTCCCTCCTCCCATCTTTCTGTGTGAGTAAGTGAGCAAGTGAGTGCAGGAATGTGCAAGCCCTCACTCCTCATGCTCCTCAATGCCATACCCTTCCTTCTGCCCAACTAAATGAATGTGAGGGAATGCATGCACAGAGTCCCATCCACCCCATCAGTTTGATTTCCTCCCAGCAACAGTAGGTATTATTGAAGTCCCTGTTAAAAGTGTCATGTGGCATCAGAGGAAGTGGCAGCAAATACAGTAATCCATGAGTAATCAAATCCAAGAATGCTTTGCCCGCAAATGTGGAGGGATGACTGTACTTTCAGTTTTCTGTTTATACTATTGTGTTTTACTTTTTGTTGTTGTTGTTTTTGACTTCTCCAAATGATTTGAACAAATTAGAATTCTCACAAAAACAGAAGACTGCTGTTTAATCACTAGAAAAGAATAGTAGTACAGTATCTACAGATTATACTGTAAACTGTCCTGGGAATACTAATTAGCACAAACGATCAGGATATATAATTTAGAAATAAATGAAAGAAACTGTTTTTTTCACATATGTCATAAAAGCAACACCATTATAGAATGGAGACTGGAGACAAAGAAGAGTACTTGGAAATGCAGGTGGTGCTTGAACAACACGTGAAGAAAAGCACAATTATCCCAGTTAAAAACACTATGCTTTGATGTCATATTTTGTACTAAGATACAATTAGTCCTGGGACATATTTTGTACTAAAATCATGCACACTCTTCTGGCAACTCTGACTCCAACTACTTTCCCCTCTATTGTTTTGGGCAGTAGGTGTAAGAAACAGTGGGGAGGCCTGTGGCCATTGCTATTCTAGAGGCAGGCAGGAAAAATAGATGCTCATCCTACCATGGCCAGCTAGAACCATGGTCTTGGACCCCTCACTCTAAAACAGGCCTGCAGAACATATGGCCATGGGCCACATGCAGCCCGCCAAAGGATTTCTGGCGGCCTGCAAGGATGTGGAATAATTTCAAGGTTCCTCTACAGCTCAGCCTCCTCTTAAAGAGAGGGCCATCCAGAGGAGGAGGGGGGGCAAACACTCGCCCTGCAAGACTCCTCTGCCACCTGGCTTTCTCCTGAGGAGATGGCTGAGAGGAAGAGGATGACAGGCAAACACTTACCCTGCAAGGCTCCTCTACTGCTCAGCTTTCTCCCGAAGAGAAGGCCGGGTGGAGGAAAAGGCAAATGCTAGCTCTCAAGGCTCCTGTGCTGCCTGACTTTCTCCCGAAGAGAAGGCCAGATAGCAGAAGAGAAGAACAGACAAATGCTTGACCTGCAAGGCTCTTCTACCACCCTGTTTTGTCCTAAGGAGAAGGCCAGGCAGCAGTGGAGGAGAACACCCACATTGTAAGGCTTCTACAATGCTTGGCTTTCTCCTGAGAAGAAAGACAGGTGGTGGTGGAGGAGGAGAAGGATGGGCAAATGCTTACCCTGCAAGACTCTTCTTTTGCCTAGCTTTCTCCTAAGGAGGCCTGGCAGCAGAGGAGCAAGAAGGACAAATGTTCACCCTTCAAGCTTCCTCTGTCACTCAGCCTTCTCCTGAGGAGAAGTCCAGGAGATGGAGGAGAAGGACAGGCAAGGATCCTTTGCTGCTTGGTTTTCTCCTGAGGAGAGGGCCGGGCAGAGGAAGATCAAGATGGAATTAATATTATTTAATTCTAATTAATATTATGAATTCATTAATTTTTAATTAAAACCTATCTGTGGCCTGAATAAGTTTAGCCTATTTTTATTTCGGCCCCTACCTTCTGCCAAGTTGTGCAGGTCTGCTCTAAAATGAGAAACTGCAAAGTTTTCTATAAACATCCAAATGAAGCAACCCCTGATGGTAGTGGTGGACAGGAGAGAGAATTTTAACTTGTTGGAGATATTGTGTACAAGTTGCTATTGTGGCACAGTAGTTCATTAGGTTCAGATGTGAGAAGACTTTTCATTAGAAACTTTCACTGAGGTTGAAACATTTTTTCCTAAGTGCTTGAGAGGTTTGTGAAGCTGCAGTTACTCCGGAGGCTGTCTTCCCCTGGGACCTTTGGCCTACTTCCAACTACCTTATTGCAGACTCAGGCCCAAGGACTGCCTTGCCTCACCCAGCTGTGTCCCTGTGAGTATAAAAGCAGGGCAGAACTGCTGCAATATCCTCTCCCAGGGCTGAAGAAACCATCTGCTGCAAAGGCAAGTTTAGTTCCTGAAGCTGCAGTTACTCCAGAGGCTGTTTTCCCCTGGGACCTTTGGCCTATTTCCAACTACTTTACTGTGGACTCAGGGAACATCAGGCAGCAGGCCAGCTGAAAGCCAGCCAGCCAGGATGCTGAACTTCCCTTCTTTCCCCACACGACTGGGACCTGTGGAAGCACCAGCAGATCGGCAGTGAGAGCAGGCGTAACTAGAGCAACACCTGGGGTGCCAAGCAGAGGCTTCTTAGCCACCCCTCCTTCCACCATCCTCAGCAGCTTGGACGTCCGGCAGAGGTTTCTAATGTCACCCTTCTTTATCTATTAGATGTCTTGTGGTGTTCAGGCAATGTTATCAAGCACTGTCGGCTTTATTTTTCTGTTCCTGTCATTGTTATATTTTCTCATGTTGATTATTGGATACTCAAACCTTTCCTTCCCCATGGCTCCATGCATTTCTCCTAATATGATCCCTATTCAACCTCTTCCTATCTCTGTTTCCATTATTTTGTTCACTCTGGAACTGTCGCTCTGTTGGTCCGAAAGCGACAATAATTCACGATCTTTTTCTTTCTAAATCATTTAATTTTCTTGTTCTTATTGAAACCTGGCTCCCAGCCCATGACACTGCTACCTCTGCTGCCCCTTCTTCTGGCCGACTTTCTTTTACCCACACAAACCGCCCTGAGGGTTAAGAAGAAGGGGTTGGTATCTTATTGTCTAATTCCTGCCAGTTTCAAGTTTTTTCTTTTCTCCCTAGCTATTGTTTTTCTTTCTTTGAGTCACACTCTATTAGACTCTTTTTTACTTTACAGCTGCGGGTTACAGTCATCTATCTCCCTCCTGGTTCTGCTACCTAGTTCCTTTCGGACTTTGAGTTTTAACTGACATTTTTTTTCTATCGGATGCAGCCCCTTCTTTGATCCTAGGTGACTTTAATATCCACCTCGATGAATCCTTCAACATCTTGCTTTAGCTCCCTTTTAGCGTCTTTCAGTCTTCAACTTCATTCCAACTCTTCAGCCTATTCTTGGTCACTGCTTTGACCTAGTTCTTGCTGCTAAATGTGTCATTTCTGACTACTTGGCACTTGATTCTCCATTGTCTGATCATCATTTAATTTCTTTTACTCTAACTTATATCTCACCTTCGCGTCAAATTGTTCAACGCTATTTTCATGATCTTCAGTCTGTTAATTGTGGCCATCTCAGTCAATCTTTGGATTCATCTCTCTCTTCTTTATCTCTTGGGGACTTTGCTGATTCAGCTATGTCTTTATTTAACTCTACTTTTTCTTCAACTATTGACAGTATCTGTATGCACGTCTTTCTCTATGACTAGGCCTCAGCCCTGGCTTATTCCCATTGTCAAGTTCCTTCGGTCCTGCTCTTGAGCTGCCGAACATCTTTGGAAAAAGTCCAGGGAGTGGGCCAATTTTATTCATTATAAATTCGTCCTTTTATCCTTCTCATGCACCCTATCCATGGCAAGACAAAATTATTACAAATCATTGATCTGTGCCAACAAGAGGTGTCCACAGTGTTTGTTCTCCTGCTTCAACACTTTGCTAAAACCTTCCTCTCCCCCTGTCCCTTCATTATTTTCCCCTACCAACTTCGCCAACTATTTCATCACTAAGTTCACCACTATTTGATCTGAGATAGTTCTTCCTGATTTGTCTTCTACCACTAATTTTCTGGCACCTTCAACTAAAAAACTGTGTTTCCTCCTGTTTCTTTGGACGAACTCTCTATGCTGATGAACTCTTCCAAACCTGCAACCTGTTCTCTTGATCCAATTCCCTCTCGTCTTCTCATCTTTATAGCCCTTTCTTTTCTGCCCTTACTTCTCTATATCTTTAATCTCTCTCTCTCTCTACAGGCTCCTTTCCTTTGGACTTTAAACATGCTCTTGTTTCCCCAATTCTGAAAAAATCTTCTCTTGATCCTTCTTCTTTGTCTAACTATCATCCAATTCCTCTTCTTCCTTTTCTTTCTAAGGTTTTGGAATGGGTGATTTATTCTTGCTGTCTTGAGTTTCTTGAAGCCAACTCCATTCTAGATGCCTTTCAGTCTGGTTTCCGCCCACAACATTCCACAGAGACGGCCCTCACAAAGATTTCTAACCATCTTTTGCAGGCCAAGGCGACTGGCCTTTACTCTGTTCTTATTCTCCTTGATTTGTCTGTGGCCTTTGACACTGTGGATCACTGTCTCCTAATTAATATACTTTCTGACTTTGGGTTCTCAGACTCTGTTCTTGTTTGGTTTAGATCTTTTGCAGTGGTCATGGGTGGTCAGACTTCGTCCTCGGTTCCATTATCTGTTAGAGTTTTGGGTCCCCTACTGTTCTTTCTTTACACATTGTCTTTAGGAAAACTATCAGCTCTTTTGTTTTTTCCTATCATGTCTTCACTGATGACACTCAGCTATATCTTTCCACCCCTGACCTTACTCCGGGGCTTGAACAACAAGTTTCATCTTGTCTTTCAGCTGTCTCTCAGTGGATGTGCCATCGGTGTTTGAAGCTCAACATGTCCAAGATGGAGCTTCTTGTCTTTCCACCCAAGTCCACCCTTCAATACTCCTTTTCTGTTTCTGTTGACGACATCTCTATTTGATTGGTCCAGGAAGTCCTCAGTCTTGGTTTCATTTTTTATTCTTCTCTGTTGTGAATCCCCCAGATCCAGGCCACAGCCAAGGCCTGTAGATTCTTTCTCTACAATATTGCTAAAATCCGTCCATTTCTTTCAGCCTCTACTGTCAAGACTCTGGACCATGCTCTGGTCATCTCGCGACTAGATTATTGTAACCTCCTTCTGGCAGGGCTTCCTCTCTCTCACCTTCATCCTTTAATTTCTGTCCAGCACTCAGCTACACACATTATTACATCCGCTCGCTGCTTTGACCATGATTGTCCTCTTTATCATCCTTTCACTGGTTCCCCTTCTGTATTCAGTATAAGCTTCTGTTGTTGACTTTTAAAGCCCTGCATGGGCTGGGCCCTCCTTACTTATGTGAGCTTCTTTCTCCTCATATTCCCACTCAGGCCCTCCATTCTGATAGTCAAGTTCTGCTATCCCAGCCTAGGATCTCCACTGCTCCATCTCAGATTCATCCCTTCTCAATTGCTGCTCCTCACTCTTGGAACCTTCTTCCCCCATGAACACAGGTCATCACTTCTTTAACCAGTTTCATATCTGAATTGAAGACTATATTGTTCAGAGATGTGTTCCCAGGCATTGTATGATTGTTTATCCGATTGTTATCTGATATTTGATGCTTTTTTATTTGTTGCCTGCTTATTTTTATCTAATTCTACTTTGTATTATTATCTATTGTTTTATATGTATTTTGTAGAATGTACGCCATTGGCAGGTTTCATTTTTATCGATTTTATTGTTTATATGTACAGCGCTGTGTAAATCTACAGCGCTATATTAATAAAGTATAATAATAATTGAGAGGGAAAACAAGCCAGCCTTCCTCCAATCTGGGGAACTCCAGATGAATTGGGACTGCAGCTCTCATTATATGCATGTTGGCTGGGGATGATGTGAATTCCGAACCAGATAATAGGAAATTATCTCATAATAGGTTGGCTTTCTTAACCATGATTCACTCTCCTAGAACACTCATGTGTTCCAAATGGAATTTAAATTTTATTTCCTGGACTTTAAAATGCTTTGGCACCCAGTACCAGAGTGGTCTGCCTACATTGATATCTCTCCAACACCAACAAAAAATCTTTTCACAACATAAACTCTTGCCAGTCAAACTGTTTCTGTTTTACACTGGAAGAAAATGAAAAAACACCACACACAATGACCTTCTGAACATTCAATGGGTATATACAGAACTATATTGTTGGAGATTCCACAAAGTCCATGAAGCCCATTTCCTTGCCTTCAGACTAGCTACAATGTACATCATTTTCTTTGTCACTCAGAAATTGTTTCTATTTGCCTAGCCTTGCCTTTTAAAAACTAGTAAAAACACAGTGGTGGCTGTTGGCTCCAATACTAATAAATCCATTTTAGGTTGCAGTTGGAAGTCACCAGGATAGGTTTAGCACCTTGGATTGTTGTTGTTGTGTGTCTTCAAGTCATTTATGATTTATGGTGACCCTAAAGCAAACCTATCATGGGGGGTTCTTGGCAGAATTTGTTCAGAGGGAATTTGCCCTTGCCTTTCTTTGAGGCTGAGAGAGTATAACTTGCATAAGGTCATCCAGAATGTTTCCATCGCTGAATGAGGATTTGAACCCTGGTCTCCCAGCATCCTAGTCAGCATTTAAACCACTACGTGATGCTTGCTTTCCACCTTGGATTGCACCTTTACATTTCAGACAAAAACCTGGAACAGATTCACTGCCTCAATAACACCAGAGTCATCATCTGGCACCACAAGTAATGGAAATTTTCCCAATACATGATTAAACATTATTCACTCAACTGACATTTCAAATGATTAAGTTTTAATTATCTAATTTACTTCCAAATATTGCTAAAATGCAATCCCACTGTAGAGTAAGCATTTGTATGAATTCACTTGGTTGGCACTATGAGTATTTTTTTTTTAAATGCAAACATTGGTCAGAATAATCATTGGTGGCAAATGGGTAGCAGTTTTTGCTTTCTATAACCCATTTTCCATAATAAGCACCACTATAGTACACTGTAGAAGGGAATACTTCATTGTTTTAACAATGTATACAATTGCAAACACACACATATTCACCCATAATTTATCAAGTCTTCACCTTATGGCTGGGTAGAAAACAGTCCCACCAGTCCACCACAACAGTATTCACACAAGATCTACAATGCCCACTCCCCCCAAAAAATTATGGACACCATTTTCAAAAGTCTTACTCCATGAAACTTCCCTTCATCTATTTTCCTTCACAATGTCACCTAAAGCGGGGTGGTTTATAGTCCTGCATGGCAAGGCCAGTCCTGTGTGTTTGAGAAATATATCATGGGGGTAGGTATGTACACTGTGAACAGAGTGTTTGGCATATTGAATCTATATTCAATGTAATGTATACTTTAACTGTATGGATGAAAATATCTGGAATTGTCTTAACAATAAGAAGCTATGCCTGGATAAATTTTCTAAATCTTTTATAAATCTCAGTGCTAATATTCCAGATATGTCCATGACCTAGCGAAATACAATATTGGTCTAAATGTTGCATTATTATTTTTTTCAAATCAAATATTTTCAAAGCCAAAATGAAGAAAATTAAATTAAGCAGATCACAAACACCCTGCTCCTCTTGTTACAATGGAAGCTCAGCTCAGCAGCCCAAGAGAAAACAGCTGTGCATATCTGCTTTAGGTTTACAAATTTCATTACCAGCTTCTTGCTGTTTCATTTTCATTTAAGCAAATACACAACATTTCTTTTGTTTGGCATATTAGTGTGGGAATACTGAGAGACCACTATGACTTAGCCTCCACACTTAAAATGAAAAACAAAAAGTTATATAAAGATCTTACAGCTAAAAAAATCATTTCAAAGGATAGCTCATTCTAAGTCTGTAGCCAAAATCACACAATCCACGGTGTTTTAGTATTTTATTCACAAATCTTGCCAGATGCCATACTGTATTACAGTTATGTCTCTGGATCCTCTTCCATCAGGTCATACTTAAGATTAGTGATGATTAATATGGCCACTTTCATCCTAGGGGGGAAAAAAGCAGAAACAAAACACGCTAATGGAAAGTTTAAAAAAAGCAAAAGAAGAAATACAGACTTGTAGATAAATACCTTGCCAGATCTTCCTTTTAAGCCTCATTTTGTCATATGAATACAAAAAGTCATGGTGCTGAGTGAACTATATTTATTTATCTACAGTCCTGTATAATACAGTGTAAACAAGCCCTTCAGCAGATTCTTGTACATATCTGTTCAGCACTAAGCCCCAATGAGTTCAATTGGGTTTACTTCCAAGGCATGGGCATAGGATAGCCGCCTTACCAGACTAGTGTAGTAATGTAGAAATGTTTTATAATAAAATAGAAAAATATAATAATGTACTTTAGTGGAATAACTATGTTCTTTTGATGTAACATAATAGCCAAGATTTAATTTTTTTTGTTCTTAAAGATGGTTGTCTAGACATGGTTATAACCAGACCAAGGAAAAATATTATTTCCAGATATTGGGTGTGATCTAATAATAATACTGTCACAGGTATTTTCTGGTAGTGAAATGAAAACAGCCCTTGCAGCCAGTCATGTGGCATTTATGCATATCTCTCTGAAAATAAAATATCTAATAAAGTACTAAATTAACAACCTTTGCTTGAGATAAGACAGCAGATCTACTACCCAATCCTTTTATATTTAACAACATAGCTTTACAACCTCCTCCACTTCTGTCCAGCTCTCTACATTCAAATGAATCAATTTCTGAATGTGTCTATAGAGTCTATTAGTCTATTCCAGCAAAAACAGAGAATCCTAAAGCACCCTAAGGACTAACAAATTTACTCTTGCATAAGCTGTCATGGCCTAGCGTTCACAAAATTTCATGCTATAATAAATGTGCTAGCCTAGCCTTTAAAGTACCACAGGTCTTTCTGCTGCAGACAACTAAACAGTAAGCATTATAGTTTACAGCACAATCCAATGCATATTAACTCAAAAGTTATCCCTATTGCGTATTAATAGAGAAGATTCCAGACCCCCTTTTACAAAACACAGTTTTTTCAATTTTGTGGATTTATGGCCTGTTACAGACAGGCCAAAATAAAGCTGCTTCGAGTCACTTTGGAGGTATGGTATTTCAATGATGCAAGAGTCCCAAAGCCACACCAAAGCTGCACTCTATATCCTTAGGACCCGGATTGTGGCGTTGTGTGCTTCTTTTGGACTCTTAGCATGCATCATTGAAATACCATACCTCCAAAGTGACTCGAAGCAGCTTTATTTTGGTCAGTCTGTAACAGGCCATTGTTTTTTAAGACACATTAAACAGTTCCAGGCAACTATATGAATGAGAACTAGGAAACCAAGTAATCAGCCTGGAAAAGTAATTGTTAAGAATGTATAAAACGTCTTGGGTGAATTTCAGTGATTGGCTCTTGGCTCTTAAGATAACCTTTTCTTTTCCAAAAATATATAATCTTAGTCTGAAAATTGAATACAAATGTTAACAGCTAAATCAAACTAAACAGGATGTATTAACTTCGTTTTTATATGTATGAGCTAGATTTTTACACAGTTCCCATAAAAAATACAGTCAAACTCAAAAGCTGTGTGCACTCCTGTTTCTGATAAAATCCTGTGTAGAATTAAAGGGGGGAGTATGTTCTCAGCAAGTTATTGCAATGCTTTCATCTTTCAGAATAAGCAGACAGACTAAAGCAATTTGATCTCACAGCAAGAAAAAAAAGCTGCCTGAAAAATCCAGGGAAGTAACATGAATATCCCCTCTAGCAAGCTTTAAATGTAACAAATAACTTGCATTTAAAGTGTCTCATTTGCAGTGAAAGTTGCAAGTGCATATGATCCGTATCAAGATTCTTTTGCTGAAAAGATCTGCATGCATTTTTAAAATGCTAATTCTCCAGAGAAAGAATTAGGGCAGGGCTTTAAAAAAAAGTCTAAATTTTAGGATTCATGTTTATATATGGAAGACATCACAGATTATTCACACTATATATTCAGTTTTCATAGCTAGTTGGTCCACGGATAAATCAAAAGCAGTACTACAGTTCCTTCCAACCAATAAAGTTGGTTGTCATAATACATCTCGTAGTTAACAGATCTTCAAGCTGGTTCTAAAGCTTCACCAGTTTGCCATGGACTATAATTGGGACAGGACTTTATTGGGGCCATGTTTAAATGGCACTCTTAGATTTAAACTTATTAAAATTAAGTTTTAATAAATCCAAAGTATTTTAGTGATTGTTTTATTATGTAGGGGTTTTTATTTTATTTTATTTTGTCTTTTTAAAGCTGTCTTTTATGTTACCTTGGAAATGTTTATCCTAGAGGTTTTGGACGCAATTTAACTCTTTTAATTAAAAATACACTTTATGATAGCTTCCTATTTGCAAGGATCCATATGCCAATTATATAATCCATTGTAGATGGAACAGTAATAATCAACAGGTATATGGACTTTTGAAGAAGATGATAGACTGATCAGGAGACCAAGTTTTTCTAAGTATTTTGCTGTCCCTAACCTCTGTGGATCACAAAATTTTGGATGCTTCACTTGAAAATTGGGATAGCAAAAGCAGATAAAAATCTCTTTCATCCACCAGAAAATGAGATAGGATCATTTATATTAATATTCAAATCCTGGAAATATAAACAGTCATCGGCGGGGTACAGACCGCCGCTTTGCAGCGGTCTGGCGCCGCCGCCAGAAGGTCCGCGGGGGAGCCGGAGCCTTCAAACGGCCCGACTCCCGCGCGGACCGAAAAAAGAAGCTCCAAAATGGAGCTTCTTTTGGCGTCGCGTTTGCGACGTAGCGAGGCGCCAGGGGCGCGCTCGCTACGTCAGCAGCGGCGCGACGCGTCTGGACGCTAAGCGTCCGATACGCAAAGATGGCGGCGCCCATGTAGAAAGGGCGCCGCCATCTTGTACGGACGGAGTCCGTAATAGGCCCAGGGGCGTCTAAAAGAGACGCCCCTTTTTTAAAATGGGACGTCCTCCGGACGTCCCAAAGGGCCGTCTAGAAAGCCCCATCATAAATTACTTTAATTGGTTCATGGGAAACTATTGACAACTACTGCGATTTCCTATGGGTTCATCTCATCTTAATTTTTTTTTTAAAAAAAAAATAGACCTTCATTTATTACTTACTTACAGCATCCTCTTGCCTCTACAGTGGGCCCATGGTATCTGCTGGTGTTTGGTTTCTGGAGCTATCATGGATACCAAAATCGGTAGATGCTCAGGTCCCATTAAATACAATAGCATAGTGCAGTGATGGCAAATTCTTTGGGGGCTGCGTGCTGGGAGTGGGACTTCTGCCCTCTGGGGATGGGGCTTCCAAGGTGGGACCTCTCCCCCTGCCCTTTCCCTTGCTTCCAACTGTCTCTGAGACAGATAGAAGCTGGGGAAGGTCCAGGAAGGGGGGGGCGCGACGGGCACACACTGGTTGCCAAAGCATAATAGAGCAGTACTGTTACTTAGCTGATCTAGACATTATACTTCTATTCTAAGCTAAAGAAGAAGAATAAACTATAATGCCAAAATACAACTTGAAGCACATTCCTGTAGAATTTAAAGACAATGTGGTTAATAGATTTGAACTATTAGGCCTAATTGACAGGAAGGAGAAGAACTATGGATGGAAGCCTGAGCCATAAAAAAAACTTTTTGTAGCCAAAAAGAAAGAGAAGTCTCAACTGATGAAACTCTTGAAGCAGTCAAGGACAGAAGACAAGCAAAAGCAAAAGGTGACAGAAATAGAGCCAGAATCCTGAATACAAAAGTTCAATTACTTGTGCACAGGGATAAGGAGTACTATAATAATCAATGCAGAGAAATAGAAGATGAAAACCAAAAAAAAGGAATACCTTTTCCACAGGATCCCAGAAATCAAAGAGAAATTTAAAACAACTATGTGGGTGCTCTGCAACCAGCAGGAGAACACATTACTTGATCAAATAGAAATAAAAAGATGATGGGGGGAAAGCACAAGAACTTTATAAAAGAGATGAAGGAATAGCAGATTCAATCAAAAAAGAACCATATGAAGATGAACCTGTAATTTTAGGAAGTGAAATGGAAGCTGCACTCAGAGACCATGGAAGAAATAAATCACTTGGAATAGATGGCATACCAGTAGAGCTGCTTCAGGCTACTGAGACAGACTCTACTCTAGTTCGAGGTACATTCCGTCAATAAATATGGAAAACAAAACCATGGTCCACAGAAATGCTCAATATACATTCTGATTCTCAAAAAGGAGATACCAGGGATTACAGTAACTATAGGATCATAGAATCATAGAGTTGGAAGAGACTGCAAGGGCCATCCAGTCCAACCCCCTGCCATATAGGAAATCTAAATCAAAGCATCCCTGACAGATGGCCATCCAGCCTCTGTTTAAAGACCTCTAAGGAAGGAGACTCCACTACAGTCCGAGGCAGTTTGTTCCATTGTCGAACAGCCCTTACTGTCAGGAAGTTCCTCCTAATGTTGAGGTGGAATCTCTTTTCCTGTAGCTTGCACCCACTGCTCCAGGTCTTAGTCTCTGGAGCAGCAGAAAACAAGCTAGCTCCCTCCTCAATATGACATCCCTTCAAGTATTTAAACAGGGCTATCATATTACCCCGTTTCTTCTCCAGGCTAAACATCCCCAGCTTCTTAAGTCGTTCCTCATAGGACATGGTTTCCAGACCCTTCACCATTTTGGTTGCTCTCCTTTGGACACGCTCCAGTTTCTCAATGCCCTTTTTGATTTGTGGTGCCCAGAACTGGACACAGTATTCCAGGTAGGGCCTAACCAGAGCAGAATAGAGTGGTACTATTACTTCCCTTGATCTATACAATATATTTTTATTGATGCGACCTAAAATCGCATTGGCCTTGTTAGCTGCCGCATCGCACTCTTCACTCATGTTCAATTTGTGGTCTACTTGGACTCCAGATCCCTTTCACATGTAGTCTCTCGTTCAGCCAGGTGTCACCCATCTTATATCTGTTCATTTCATTTTTCTGCCCTAAGTGAAGTACCTTACATTTCTCTGTGTTGAAATTCATTTTGTTAGCTTTGGCCCAGCTTTCTAATCTATTAAGATCAGGATGCTTGCATTAATTTCCCATGTAAACAAAGCAATGCTCAAAATTCTACAAAAAAGACTTTTACCATATATGGTCATGCCAGATGTCCAAACTGAGTTCAAGAAAGGAAGAGGCACCAGGGATCATAGTGCAAACGTATGTTGGATAATTAAGATCAAAAAAGAATTTTTTAAAAAAAATCGACTTGTGCTTTATAGATTATAGCAAGGTTTTTGATTGCATAGATCATGAAAAGCTATGGATTGCTCTTAAAGAAACAGATGTGTCACAACATTTGACTGTTCTGATACATAACCTGTACTCAGGACTAGAAGTTCCTTTCAGGACAGAATACAGAGAAAAGAAATGGTTTCCAATTAGCAAGAAGGTCATGCAAGGCTGTATTTTATCACCCTATCTATTTCACTTGTATGCCGAAAAGACCACATTACAAATTGATAGAGTCAGTCAAGGAAGTCATGGTCCTTTGCAAGATTTGAGCAGGTCTCATGATGATAGGGAAATCTGAAGATATCTCATTCATAGGGACACCATAGCTTGAAGTTGACTTGAAGGCTGTTAACAACAACATAGTTTCTGCATAGAAAAACACATTTATTTATTTATTTATTTATTTATGTATTTCACTTCTATGCTGCCTTTCTCCCAGAAGGGACCCAAGGCTGCTCACAGATAAAAACCATTAAAAACAAAAAACAGAAACAAAAAAATACAATAAAATTTAAAACAGTCAAAATCATCTAAAAACAGTATAAAATTACATTAAAATATACAAAATTTAAAAGGCACAACTAAAAGATACATACTTCATAAAAACCTAAACAATGAGTTCTTTGCACAACCATCATGGGTTTTTGTTCATTGTTTTTACAAAAAAAAAAAATGCTGTTTCCAAATATCTGGGTGAGTTTTTGGATGCAAGACTGCTGCTCTGGTGGCACAGTGGTTAAATGCCTGTACTGCAGCCACTCACTCAAAACCACAACGTTGCGAGTTCAAGACCAGCGAAAGGGCTCAAGCTCAATTCAGGCTTGCATCTTTCCGAGGTCGCTAAAATGAGTACCCAGATTGTTGGGGGCAAATTAGCTTACAGTTGTAAACCGCTAAGGGAGTGCTTAGGCGGTATGAAGCGGTATATAAATGAAGCTTGTTTGTTTTGTTTTGTTTTGTTTGAAAAAGCTGAAATCTTAGAGGGAGCGGAAACCACAAATGGCTATTTTTTGTGTGTGCAAGATTGATGTTTTTGAGCAAGATTTGTTTGTGCAAAAATGTATTGTGCATGATTGCAGTTTTTTTTACAGAACACAATGATATTTTAAAAAAACACACATGTGGTTTGGAAACAGTATTTCGTTGTGCAACCCCTCCCCCCCATTATGATTGTCATGGAAAAAACAAAACAAAATCTCCATGAGTAATTCCGTGGAGAATAATTTCCTAAGATACTTCAAGATGTGCAAATACTGAGTAATAAATGTAAAAAAAATAATTGTTTTCTCTACCGAAAACCGAAAATTATTCATCCTCATCTGTGAGGATAAATCTTTTAAGTATCGGAACTAAACAGACATCAACATCTCTCTCACACATTTGCCACTCTTAATCTTCCCAAGCGTTCTGCTTCAGTATTAGAACTGCAAATGCAAAGGGAGTTATGGAACAACTGGGAGTAAAAACAAAATATCTATTAACTATCTACTACTAATATCCAGAAATCAGCTAGCAGAACCATATTCATTTTCTCTCCATCCCTGGTTAAAAGGGCAGACTGCTGTTAACCTCTGGTAACCAAGATCAGTACACCGGGTCCTTGATATCCACTGGTGTTTGGTTCCAGGACCCCCCATGGATAAGAAAATCCATAGATGCTCAAGTCCCATTGAATACAATGGATAATAAAGTGGTGTGTCCCTTATATAAAATGGCAAAATCAAGTTTTGCTTTTTGGGATTTATATATTTTAAAAATATTTTCAAACCATGGGTGATTGAATCCACAGATAAAAAAATCCACTGATAAGGAGGGCTGACTGTCTCTTTCCACAAATTTGGCCCCACATTCCTTTATAGCAAAGAAAGGGCTACAGTGTATGTAGGAACTACAAAGTCCTGAGTGTAAGCAACAAGTGAGTAAGTCTAATTGGCAGACAGCTTAATGGAGAAAACAGAATGGCCACAGAAGAGCATGCTGAAAAGAGTGGATGATCCCTGCCTGACTAGTTTTAACTCCCCTTGTTTTACGTATCCTAGTCAATATGGAATTGGCTTTATATTTCACCTGATTGTTTAGCAACTGTTTACTAATCTGCCATTTCCTCCACCCATCAGCATTTCTTTCTACCTCCTCTCGTTTGCAGCCCTACATAAAGATGAAAGATGTTGCTCCTATCACTACCCAAACAGTCTTATAGCCATGAAGCATGACAGGCCACTATCTTGCAATTTCTCTTCACTACTGCCCACTGTCTTTACCTGTGCTGGCCAGAAGGGACATAGGAAAACCAAGCTGGAGCTGACAACAGGAACCTGAAATGAAACACTGAGTCACTGTTGTCACTTTTTTAACAAAATGTCACCTCATTATGGTCCCTGCACACAAGGCCAAACAACATGCACACTAAGTCTTGTGCACACAAAAGTAACAATTGCCACAGAAGGAGGATCATCTCTAGTTGAGAGTGCTGATCAGAAGGCTGCATCTCAGCCTTTAAGCCTGTACCTACTCAACTCTGATAAAAATGACTAAAGACACATATCAGGGACATTTTCTGCAAAAGAAAACTAGAGATATCTGGCACTGGACAGATTATTACTAGTATTTTACTAGGTTCAACAACCTCATAGTGCTAGTCTGAGACTGTGCAATTAGTCTATATTTAAAGAGTTACACACACTGGAATATGAACTTAAAAGAAGGAATTTAGGATAACATCTGCTTTATTTTATTTTAATTACTTGCAGTTTGGCATGAGCAAATCTGTCAACCTCCAATACAGCCCACAGTCTCATTTTCCCACTACTAAATTGGTTCAGCCCTGTTTCTGCATCAGACTAAAGTTTTCAAAATATACACATTCTAGTAACCTCTTTTGTTTTTTTAAAGTACATACATGAATTTTTGTGCAAACCTTTTCAAATATGCACTTTTAATGTGACTTTTTCAGTAAATAAAGGGTTCTAGATGCTGTTCTCAAATTTTACACAATTTTGTAAAATCTGTTCACTATGCAAATCTTTATACCTTTTTCCTTTATTGTGCACTGCTTTACAAACTTATTTGAAATATGTAATGCACTTTCTTATTTTGGTTTCAGAACTTATAATTTTGTTAGTCTATAAACAGCTTCCTACCATATGTTGCATTGGGTGCAAAATAATTTATGTGCATCCAGGTCAAGTAGATGAGTTATTTTCACACTTGCTGCCAGGAATATCACTTGCATAGATCTCTCCACACAGACCAGATCAACAGGTTCTTTTCCTCTCCTTCCTTCTGCAGTCCTTGGTAGCACTTGAACGTCTTCTCTAGGTTTCCTAGTTCTGGAGATTTTGAGGCTACACTGCATGATGTTATATTTCCTTCCTGGTTTCAGTGATGGAACTGCTTTCATCAGCAGAACAACACAGTTGGATGCTGGCCAACTGCTTTAAATTGCTCAGACTTGTCACACACCATTACTCATTGACACGACACACTTGGACCTCCATCAGCACAGTTGTTTTCATCTGAATAATAGGCTTTAAACCATGATTCATATGTTCGCAAGTGGTGCGTCGACACTCAAACATGAAACTATAGGAGCCTAGCACCATAAGGAAAGTGCTTATATGAAATAGCTTTCAGCACAGAACATAATGGTTCCGTAACTGCCTAGTATCAATGCACATTGTTCCAAGAAGAAATCACTTCATTAACCTCTGAAGCTAACAGAGTTAGCATATGCAGTCCTTGGGCATCACTTATCTGTTATGCCCACACATCTTCCTATTTCAGACTTCCATAGCAACTAATGAGGTATTCAGTTTGACTCAACTTTTAATAGTAATGTTTAATATTAATAGAAAACCTTATGTTGGTAAATTAAAAATAATGTTAGCATATAATATTAAATTGAAACATTCTGTAATATTTGTTTATTTAAATAGTAACTGTTAAAATACAACAAGTCATTCATTGGCGGGTTACAGACCGCCCTCAAGCGGCCGTTCTCCCGCTGCCGCCATTCGCTGCGGACGGAAGCCCCAGTGGCCAGACCGCGAGGCTTCCCGGTGCAGCAAAAAAGGAGCGCCGAAATGGCGCTCCCTTCCAAAAAGCGGAAGTGGCGCCGTGAGGGGCGAAGCACGCCCTCACGGCGTCACTTCCACCGCAACACGTCTGGACGCTATGCATCCAAGACGTCAAAATGGCAGCGCCCATGTGGATGGGCACCGCCATTTACGACGCGCTCCGTGCATGTTGGGAACAGGGCCACTTACAAAGGGGTGACTCTTCCTAATCCTAACACGCCCCTTCCTAACCCTAGCACTCACAGAGCGAGTCATAAGTGGCGGTTTGTAACCCGCCATTGTTCTTCATATTGCTGCTGTTACTACATCTTCATTACCACTGCCTCCAGGAAACATTTGAAGGCATAGAGTGGCCATTCTGTTAAATGGATCTTGTTTAGTGCCTTGAAACTGTCAATTTTCACATAAGAAGCTTCAAAATACATAAATGCCACTTAAGATGAAATTAAAAAGAAAGACATGGATCTTGTCTACAAAATATGTTCCTTGTGCTTTAGCTAATAGGTCAGCTCCCCCAAGCTAGTGCCCTCCAGGTGTTGTTCACAACCATTATAATCAACCTCAGATAGTCTAACCAATGTCCATGCATTTGAGGTAGTAGATGTTGTAGATTATTGCACTGTTCTTAAATAATAGAATAGAAGCAAGATTTTGAATGCAAAGGCAAGATGCTATTGCATAACCTTGTGGCTGGACAGTAACCATCATGTAGCCAATCCATGCTTCTGCCACTATTAATGAACAGGAAAATGCTGTGAATAGCTGTTAACTGCACTGTTTATCCATTATTGCTTTTAACACATGTTTATAGTTGCATAGTAAGCCTACAACGCTGGAATAGAAAATATAAGTGTTCTGCGAATTTCTCTCATTTGTTAAGTACTATGATTATTTTTCAAAGAAATCTTGTATAGCCAGATAAACAGACAGTTACCAATCCATAATGCTTGCTAAGCACACACATAAATTAAGGCACTATTTTTATTTGCACAAGGACATTTAAACAGCTTTCAGCATTTACTCCATTTGGTTATTTGTGCTGCTGAGAGGGTGCCTCCTTTTTTCTTTGTTGGTACTACAGTAATACGATGAAAAGCAGTTGTGTAGCACCTGCAAGACCAGTGGACTTCTTGTTTCTATTAGCCACAGAAATCAGGAAACCCCTGCTCGGGTCTAGTCAAAAGCAAAGGAAAGAACAGCACCTGAGAAAACATGGAGACCTAATCTTCACTACTGCAGGTCTCATAGGTTCATGTAACAGCATGCTTCTATCAGCAGAAGCTATCTCTGCTACTGAAAGCATACAGGAAGACAATCTCTCTTCACTCCTTTACACTTTAGTCTTAAAAACCTTTATAATCTCCTTCACCCTTTAGTCTTTAAAATCTGCTCTGGAGTGCTGGGAAAACTATCAAAGGGGTTTTTCCAACTGCTGGAGTAAACAGAAGAAGTGTAGTTCTGATAGAAGCATAGTCCATAGAGAGGATTTGGTCCATAGAGAGCTATTCCCCACTTGGCCATGTAAACCCACTGGGCAACCTTGGGGAAGTCACACTCTCTCAGCCTCAGAGGATGGCAATGGCAAGCCCCCTCAGAAGAAACCTCTCAAGAAAACCTCCCTATGATAGGTTTGCCGTAGGGTCCCAGGAAGTTGGAAATGACTTGAAGGCACACAGTAACAACAATTTCAAGTCATGATTTGTGGCACAACTGTTAAAAGAGGTTGTGTCCGTACTGATGCAAAAACATGGCTTACTATCGGAGCTCCTAGATCCATGGGGAAGATAAACTGTCTGCACAACCAACACTCACAATGGGCTGATATGAGCAGTCCTGCCCCTAACACAGTTAAAATGCAGTATGCGCCAGAGGAACGATGCGAAGTTGAAAGTGATTGTGTTGTGCGGGAAGTTGGAATTTCTGGGCAAGAAGAAGTCAGCGGCTCACCCAGCCCAGATGCCTCCTCCTGAGCTTTTCCACCTGCCTACTGATGGCCTTCCCACCCACATCCCCCCACTGGCACACAGTCCACATGCTCAGAGGAATCTCCAGAGTTTCAAGCCTGATTCAGATGAAACAGGGACTCTTTTTTACTCCAGAGAATCACCCTAGAGTGTAGATTGCACCCACGTTTCCTTTGTTTTGTCCCTATGTGTTATTTAAACAAATCAGTACAGGAACAGGGCAGGAACATTTCTTTTCCTCCACACAAACATTATCAGTCTTAATGCAGTACTGTCAAAAACCCAAACCAAATAGGCACTTCAAGGACAGTTAATCAAGTCAGTCACTCTATATGACATGCTACTGTGGTGATTATCCCTAAGCTATCACAGACTCTGATTTTAAAAAAGGGACAACAAACAAAAACAAAGAAAAAATCTAAATTTTTGGAACCATTCCAACATCATGCAAACAGATGCCCAAGCAGCTATTTTCAGGATACATTTTCAAGTGACTCTGATGCTGCAAAATACACTGCATGAATCAGTCTTTATAACTCATTTAGACTAAAGGGATGCTCCATGTAATCCAATGCACATTTACTCAGAAGTAAGTCTCACAATTTTCAATGAGGCTTATCATTTACTAATGAGGCTTAGCATTTAGGAAGAATGACAAGTCAAGACTATCAAAGATGGAAGAGGTGTTCAGCTTTCAGCCCTCTTAAACATTCTTGACAACTGTCATGTATAACATCTTTCTACACACATGGAAAAGCCCTCAGATACAAACATTATTCCATTTATAAGCAAGAATATAAAAATGTGCTAGCCATGGTGACCATGGCAACCATCCAACCCACTTCATCACTTGTAAGCATCTTTCCCTCAGATTTTTTACTAGATCTCTTAAAGTTCGACTGAGAGCCAGACAGACTTTGGCTTCAGCCTAACCTTGACCTGTGTCAAGAAGTGACTGGGGGAAGTCTCACCCCTAAATTTAGCCTTGTGCTTTGGAAGTGTTGTCTGGGGGCATACAGTGAGTAACAGTATGCCCCAACATTTTCTTTATTGAATTGAAGGCAACAGTGAGAGTACACTTACCAAGATTTCAGTACATGGAGAGAGAAAATGTATCTCTTGGAAACACAGTGGGAGTTGGCATTGGCTTCATTCTGCCACCAAGGAAATACATGGCTTTTTTTAAAAAAAAAAATCAGTTTTAATCCCTAGAACTGATTTAACATGTTTATAATTTAGTATGTTTTAGTCCACTCAAATTATTTTTATTGTTCTCAATTCAGGTTTTTTTACTCTTTAAATTCATGGCATTTCTGCACCACTCTCAGATCTTATGAGAAATCTCACAACATTAAAAAATAAAATAAAATAGAAATCCCTACCCTACCCTGTCATGAACCCT
Organism: Sceloporus undulatus; assembly: GCF_019175285.1. Classification (NCBI taxonomy): domain Eukaryota; kingdom Metazoa; phylum Chordata; class Lepidosauria; order Squamata; family Phrynosomatidae; genus Sceloporus; species Sceloporus undulatus. Next base: position 194,161,438 of record NC_056525.1, on the reverse strand, counting down.
GCCACATACCCTAGGGTTTGAAATGTTAGGGGGAGAGAAATGTCCCATTGATGCCAAAGGTTTCCCCCCCTAATGACTCTTGCCTATCTAGTATAGAACAAGAGTGAGAAGAGGGGATCGTGACCTGAAGATAGAAATAATAAGTGTGCTGCACTGTGATCATGGTGTGAACAGGGCCCTCCAACATCTCTGCTACACGTGCACAGTAGATGCAGGCAGTGTATTAAATATGACAAGTGGCTTTTTTCACCATGACCTCAAAGCAGAAAGTGAAGTCAGCAATAAGACCAGTTTCTTAGGTTTCTGGGCTCAGTAAGTAGGTGAGGTTGATGTTTGACTTCCCCTGCAAAGCACAAGGCATCCTGAGTACACAGTAAACTCAGAGGTGCATCTTGCTTTCTATGTCAACTCTCTGAAGTTTTAATAAGCCTACATAGAAAAAACTAAGCTTTTCTATATCACACTATTATAAATGGGATGCAGTTCAGAGTAAATGCTTTTCAGAATGTGATGACACAGCAGAAGCAATCCCAAGCCAGCGGTGGGGCACCACTATTCTATAACCATGTGACAGTTTCCATTACCTGTACGCACTCAAATAATATTAAGCTGTCAATGTCGTTTAAATAAACATGCAAGGAGGGGGAGCTCACTAGTCCTGCCTTCTCTATTTCTGGGTCTTTCACCGTCTATGCACAGAGGATGGCTACTGGAAGAAGAAAGCCTCAGCTATTCATGAACACTCTCTACATATTAGAAAACCTAGTAAACCAGTGTTCCAAATCTGTCTTCTTCAGACTGTTGCTTTCTATGCACAGACAGTGAAAGAAATGAGATGGAGGGGGTGGATTTACATCTTTGTACATTTGATAATGCCTGAATAGCGCCATAGCAATAGCAACAGCAATAACAAGTACATTTTATATTTCTTATCAGTGAACTAGTGCTCCCTAAGTGGTTTACAATGTGTAAGCCAATTGCCCCCAACAAGGTAGATACTTATTTTACCAACCTATGAAGTGATAGAAAGCTGAGTGGACCTTGGAGCCTTCCTCTAGGATCAAACTTACAACGTTGTGGCTGCAGTACCCACATTTAACCCATTAACAAATGTCACTTTCTTGTCTACTAACCCTCAACCAGGGGTTAGAATCATGAACCCTTTAGATGCTGGTATATATAGAGATCTTGTAACATGTTTGAGGCTAACTGAAAGAAAGAAGTTGGCAGCAACTTCTCAATGCTGCCAACTACTATCTTTCAGTTAGACTCAAAGGTACTACAAGATCTCACTACATACTGATTCTACAGACCAACACAGCTATAACTTTGAATTCTACCTTTAGATGTTGGAATGAAACTTCCAGCATCCCTAGACAGCAGAGCCAATTGTGAAGAATAATAGGAATTGCAGTCCAACAATATCTGGAGAGTCACACAATTTCCACTCCTGTCCCAAGTTGAAAATGTATGATATGTCTTGGCACAGAGATATGTTCCCGATACCAAAAATTGTGACTAAGTCTGAATCCACACCAGAAAAATAATCCAAATCCAGTGAGCACTACTTTGCTCAAGATTTCATCCTGTTTATGTCACATTGACTTCTAAAAATCCAGACTCAAATTGTATTGATAGTCACACATTTCCCCCAGTTGAATTCAGACAAGTACAAAAGGTTCTTTCCATGCACATTGGCCCCCTTCTCATCATGCATAAACCAATAACCTTCTTTTTTTTTGTTATTCTGTCAATCGTATCACCTGCTTTCCCATTCAATCACCTTCCCCCCTTCATACCCCGGTGAGTGATCACAAGAAATAAAGAAATTTTGAATGTCTCCTGTCACACACATGGGGTGGAGAGTGGGTGGTATACAGGTCTCCAGGAAGGACAGAGGGTGCAGGATGGGGGGAGGAGATGAGGAGAAAGCCAGGGTGGCCAGGCAGATTGAGGTCTTTGGCCATGGGCTGCTTGACTTCAAACTAGCTTGCAAGCAGGGCTTAGCTGCAGACAGGGCAATAAGCTCAAGGAGAAGGAAGAAGAAGAAAAAATTTGAATTTTTTATTTCTTCCCCTTCCGGCTGCCAATGCCCCCTCCCCAACTGAGGCCAGCCATGAGATCAACAGTGTGGAGGTAGATTGAACAAGCTTGGTGGGTACAGACCAAGTCCTCCTGGGCTGGAGGAAGTCAGTTTGGTGTAGACCAAAATGACTGTTTAACCCTTCCTCCCCGCCCCATCCTGAAAGTGAATTTGGATTATTACGTCCAGCCATTCCACCAGTCTGATTTTTTTTCAGCAACCAATTTAATAAAATGTAACACATATACCCCAGGAAGCAGAGGAGCAGACATACACTGAAGATTTTTTTTTAAGATGACAACATACTTGCCAGATGGAGGATGCCACCCACCAATCTGTTCTACCCCCAACTACCCCACTCCTCTGATGCCATATCAGCCCGGCTGGACACATGTTGCAAAAATATATATATTGGAGACTGCAGAATAAAAAGATTTTTTTGTTGTTGTTGTTTAAAATCATTTTAAACTCCTCAGGTGTCAAAAAGAAATGCTTTCACTTTGAATCTAGAGGAACGCCATGTGTTCCTACAGGATCAGCACTGAGGTAAGTACAAATTAATTTACTTATTATAAGTCACAATAAAAACAGTGTGGCGTGTTAAATTGCATACAAACTTTTTCAGTTAGTACATAGCACAGTTCTATCAATGTTTATTAAGTAATGAATCCTACTGAATGCAAATTGTGAAAGTAAGCGTACTCACAAATTTTGCTAATCTAGACTACTTTTAATATTTCTGTCATGCAAACTACTAGTATTTTGTTTCCTAGAACTATACTGCAGACATCTAGGTCTTAAGATACCTATTCTACTGAGAACAGGCACCTAAACCTCCCTCTCTGTTTCCACATCCCAAGCACATTTTTGAAAGATTAAAAAGAACATTAATTATTAGGGCCCCAAAACTGTTTACCTTAAAAGTTGTTTTTCCTTCCAGGTACAGAGAAGAGGATTGCCCAGATGAGGATCTTTTTACAACTGATTGTCCCAGCAGGAAATATATTAAAAAACAAAACAAAACAAAACCTGAAATGTGTGTCTCAGACAATAAAGATCTATTACGTGTCTGTACTTTCCAACAGAGGTTATGTTCATGTTAACATATGGATTTTATTTTCAAGGGGTAATTTGACTGATGGTCTTATTTTTTGTTTTTTAATTCTCTCCCTACTGTACTTCAAATTTGGGGAATGAAGAAAAAATCAATCATCTCAGGGACCGAATGCCTCAATAATATGTGACAGAAACAAATTTGTGGAACATAAAATCTGACAGGTTCTTACTGTAAGTGGATTCGGAACAAAAATATGTAACTTCAAACTTCTAAGCACAATTAAATGTAAATTAATAATGCAAAGAAATGGACTTCTTAAAAATGTCTACAGTGAATAAACATGAGCTCAGATAACACATGGCTGGTTCAGATTTCTGATTACTCTATATTCCATATGAGATTACCTTATGTTCACAGAAAGAAGTAACAGAAATGATTGCTGAGTACTAAGAGAAGAAACTCTTCAAATCCATGGCAGATCTACAGCAAGTTGGTGGATACTTTTGGAGTTCTCATGCACTGTCAACAACCTCAGCCAATATGTGTTAATTTGTATTTGTGCATTTCATCTCTGGGGTTGCCATTACAGCAATACAGCAAACTTTTCTGGCAAATAATGGCCTGTTACAGACAGCCAAAATAAAGCTGCTTCGAGTCACAGTGGAGGTATGGTGTTTCAATGATGCATGCGTCCTAAGAGTCCAGAAGTCGCACCAAAGCCACGCTCCAGTCCTTAGGGCTGAAACGTGGCTTTGGTGTGACTTCTGGACTCTTAGGACACATGCAGCATTGAAACACCATACCTCCACTGTGTCTCGAAGCAGCTTTATTTTGGCTGTTTGTAACAGGCCAATATTTTAGAAATATAAACCGCTCCCAAATTATGGAATGGCCTGCTGAATAAGATCTGTCATATCACCACTCTAAACAGCTTTTAAAAAGCTGTTAAGATGGATCTCTTCCGGCAGGCCTTTCCCAAATAGATACCCAGCCACCAAAAGAAAGCCCAGCCTGTTTATCCTGACTCTGCTGCACGTATTGTTTGTTTGCTATTATTTAAGTGACGTTTTAAACAATTAACTGTTTAATTGTATTTTAGTGGGGGTGGGTTTCTGGGATATGGAATGTATTTTTACTGGAATGTATATTTTAATGTTGTAATTCGCCTCAGTTGCGTTGCACATGGGGTGGGTTAAAAATAAATTTTATTATTTATTATTATTATAAATTGAGATGGTTAGTTCCATAATACAATCATATATATTCATTTATAGTGGAGGGGGGGAAAACTGTGGGAGGCTAGAGAGCTGCATTAGCCCCTCAGGAGATCTTGGAGGGCCGCACTTGCTCTCACACCTTGTCCATTCCTGTTTTAGACCAAGTAACATTTTGACGTTATATGCCGAAACACAGTAATTATCTGCATGCTTTATTCCCGAGTTTGGTTCCTCCCCATCTCCACATGCTATAAGTCAAAGAAAGCCTTTCCTAGCAGGGAGAGAAATTGGTGTCTCCTTCTTCCATAGTGCAAAGTTGCTCCTCAAAAAGGGAGCTTAAATTTGCCATCCCTCAAGGCGCCATTCTGTCCCCAATGCGTGTGTGTGTGTGTGTGTGTGTGTGCGTGTGTGTGAAGCTGCTGGGAGAGATCATCCGGAGACAAATTGCAGGGTGTTATCAGTATGCTGGCAACACCCAGATATATCTCTCCATGTCTCGGACCACAGCTTTGACTAAGGATGGCATCTCTCCTCTCAATGAATATATTAAGATGGTAATGGACTGGATGAGGAAAAACAGAATGAAGCTGAATCAAGATAAGACGGAAGGACTCACAGCAGGGGGTCCTAACCCAGGTATTGCGATATGTCAAGTGGTCCTGGACAGGGTCACACTCCCCTTAAAGGGCTGTGTTCACAGCTTGGAAGCGCTCTGGACTTGTCGCTCCAGATGTCTAATCAGGTAAATGCGATGGTCAGGAGTGCATGTTATCAGTTTCCTGGAACCGGGGGACCTGGAAACTGTGATACATGTGCTGGTAACCTCACAACTCCTGCAATGCACTCTACATGGGGCTACCCTTGTGCTTAATCTGGAAACTTCAGCTAGTTCAAAATATGGCAGCCAGATTAGTCACTGGAAAAACCAGGTGACCACGTAACACCTATCTTAAAAATCTCTTCACTACTTTACCCATTAGTTTCCAGGCACAGTACAAGGTGTTGTTAATAACTTTTAAAGCCCTTCATGGGCTGGGTCCCACCTATTTGCAGGATTGCCTTCTTCTGTATAATCCACTCTGCACACTTAGGTCCTCTGGGAAAAATCTACTGCAGCCTATAAAGACCAAATGGTGGCGGTTACCCAGAGGACCTTCTCACTGACTGCTCCCAATTATGTAATGGCCTGTTGGAAGAGATCCACCATATCATCAGTCTTGATGGCTTTAAAAGGGCTGTCAAGATGGATCTCTTCCAACAAGCCTTCCCTGAGTAACCAACTTGGTCACCCGTGAAAACGAATTATTATTGAATACCCCTAGAACATGTCTTCCTGTCTCTGATTATTGTAATGATTACTTTAATGTTTTAAAGTTTTTTATTATTGCTATGTAGGGATTTTGTGTGTTTAAGGGAGGGAGGGGATAATTGGGATTACTTTGTATTGTATAATTTGTTTTGCTCTGTAAGCCACCTTGATCCTGATGGAGAGGCAGGATAAAAATAAATGATGATGATGATGATGATGATGATGATGATTTATTAAAGGTCATTTCTCCTTCCCTTGATTTTATCATACCATGCAAGCTGGTGCTCAGCAATCTGGCACACAATCCAGATACACAACTGAACAGCAGCAGGCCAAAGCAAGACTTCTCGAGTGTCATGATTCCCCCTCTCAAAATGCATCATCCCACTGCCTCATGATGATTAGATAAAGAAAACTCATCTTAGTGCGTCCAGTCCTAACAGCACATTCTGGTAAATAGAGAAAACAAGAAGCTCATCTTCATGTTGTGTGAAACCAAGTACATTATGGAAGCAGTTGTTTTCCCTATCTCATGGATAGGAATCAGATGGTCCTCCATATGTTGTTCAAATATAGTTTTCATTACCCCCAGATATCATAGCAGCTTGTGAGGAATGTTGGGAGATGCAATGAAACAACATCTGGAGGGGCGTATGATTCCTGTCCCTACTGAGCCTCCATGTTTATACTTTGTTTGCCCAGGAACAATATGAGACAAAACTTTGATTCTTCCTTATCACCTTGTCCTGAATTTCAGCTGTATCTTTTTACAGTGTAATTCGTGTTAGTACTTTAAATTATATGAATTTGTTGGTTGTCATCTTTCTCTTTTTTTTATTCCAAAGAATGGAAATAAGTTCATACATAAAGTTCCACAGTTCTTTTGGTAATCAACCTTGGGTATAGCTAGCACTAGGAACCAGTGGCAAATTAGTAGCTAGGGTTTAATCAGAATTCATTCTCAAGACCTAGAACTGTGATGGCGAATGTATGGCACACATGCCAGAGATGGCACACAACACCATTTCCCCCCTGCACACGGCGGGGAGAGGAGGAGGAAGAGAAAAAGGCATGCACCTGTCCCTCCTCCTTCCGAACCCGCCCCAACCTCCAGCTGCTTCTCCGGAGGTACTGAAGGCCAGGATCAGTGTGGGGGGAAGAGGAGGAAGAGGCATGCACCTGTTCTTCTTCTTCCCCCCTCGACCCCAGGCCTTCAGCTGTCTTTAGAAGTCCCACCTCCAGCACCAGGTAACACTTAGTGACAGAAGACCTTTCAGTTTGGGCACTCGGCCCCTAAAAGGTTCACCATCACTGACTAGGAAGGTGTCTGGGCTGCTAGATTTATTTTCCATTTGGTACAGAACTCCAGGATTTGAAAGGGTATAACAAAGAAAAGAGTGTTCCTTGAATAAGGACCTATTTTACTTCTCCATATTGGCATCGCCTAACCTGCATATTAGGCAAGCAACTAATTATGTACATTTCACTCTGTGGGTAGAAAGTTTAATTCTTCAAGGAGTAATGTACACTAGATAATAGAGCACAAAGAGTTCACAAGTTACTTGTTGTTTTATTTGGGTAAGGGAATGGGGGTTGCTATTGATGGAACTAAACCCAAGTCTAGTGCAAAGATGGGCAACTGAGGCAGGGCTTGGGACCAGCTTTCAGGGTTGCCAAGTGCTTGTGTGCTGCATCACCATTTGTTGGTTTTGTTTTTGTTCAAATACATAAGAATTAGCTATGTAAATGTAAAACAGACTAAATTTGCTGAAATTAATTTAAAATTTAACCTTTATTAAATTTTATATATTTAAATTGAATTAAATATTGTGTTTTAACTTTTCAATTAATAGGTTTTTAACTGTGTTGTCCTTTAAAAATGTTGTACGCCACCTTCAATCCCCTGTTGGAAGAAAGGCAGGATAGATAGATAGATAGATAGATAGATAGATAGATAGATAGATGATAGATAGATAGATAGATAGATAGATAGATAGATAGATAGATAGACTACAGCCGCCCTTCCAATATGCATTATGGGATCACTGCCTTAACATTTGCCAGCTAATTATATTGCCTCTTGTTTCTGGATAGATTCACTACTGCCTATTCACAGATATTTCAATGACCTGTATTTTTCCACTATTTGTGTATGTATCACCTCTACACCAGGAAAGACCAAAAGATGGATTTAATGTTAATCAGAAACTCCTTTCATGAGATAATAGGTTCACTAACTCTTTTCTATCTATAGATAGCACTGTTTCTTCCAAGAGCTTCTTTCTTTCTTTCTTTCTTTCTTTCTTTCTCTCTCTCTCTCTCTCTCTCTTTCTCTCTCTCTTTTTCTTTCCACATAGATGTGAAAGGCTGGTTCTGCAAGAAACCCTGTAGATCTCACACAAAGCTGAACAACTGGCAGGTTGGCTGCCTCCCCACCCCCTTTTTTTATTTTTTAACAATTGTTTCCCATCATATATTCAGATCTGCCTAGGTGCAGTCTTTAATATTATGACCTGGCTTATAGTTAGCTTTATGAAAGTGCAAGGCATTTTATTTCTAGAGCATTTTTCTTTTAAGAAGCTACTTTCTCTGCATAATGCAAGTACATTCTGTGTGAAAGAATTGCTACCAGAAATCATGAGAAAGGCAGTTCTTCTGCACAGTAAGGACTTAAAGTAGGCAGGGATCTTATCCCAGGCTGCTTCTGGTTCTAGTGCTCTACCATAACTGTAGGCATCCTTCTCTTATGTAGAAGCATGATCCTGTTGCATGCCTCCATCCCTAAGCCAGAACAGAGCCCCTTATACTGTATACATAAATATATGCAAGGCAATCCTCAACTCTTCTCTGAGCCTCCAAACTCTTGAAACACTACTGAACTCTACATCTACTTCTGCCTCTTTGAATCATAGAAACATAGAGTTGGAAGAGACCACAAGGGCCATCCAGTCCAACCCCCCTGCCATGCCGAAATACACAATCAAAGCACTCCTGACAGATGGCCATCCAGCCTCTGTTTAAAAATTTCCAAAGAAGACTCCACCACACTCCAAGGGAGCTGTCAGGAAGTTCCTCTTAATGCTGAGGTGAAATCTCTTTTCCTATAGTTTCAGCCCATTGCTCCAGGTCCTATTCTCCAAAGCAGCAGAAAACAAGCTTGCTCTACTCTCATTATGACACTCCTTCAAATATTTAAACAGGGTGATTGTATCACCTCTTAACATTTTCTTCTCCAGGTTAAACATACCCTATCTCCTCATAGGGCATGATTTCCAGATCCTTTACCATTTTGGCTGCCCTCCTCTGGACATGCTCCAGCTTGTCAACATCCTTTTTGTATTGTGGTGCCTAGAACTGGACACAATATTCCAGGTGAGGCCTGATCAAAGCAGAATAGAGTGACACTATTATTTCCCTTGATTTCTAGACACTATGCATCTATTGATGCAGCCTAGAATCACATTGGCTTTCTTAGCTGCTGCCTCACACTTTGATTTTATTCTTTTTCATTGAGCTTTCTTCTTGCACTTTCTTCCTCCTGACTTTAAATGTTTGCCTGAGCTAAGGACTCAGCTCATCCATGACAGTGTTTTGCTTTAGACAGACCCTAGCTACCAGGGGCTGGTCCAAATAGGCCCGCTGATGCATGTACTTCCAACTGATGGCAGAGCTTAGAAGCATTCTGTAACTCGTACAATCTCCAATGCTGCCAGGACATTGACTGGAGCATTCTGGCAACCCTACTCCCAAAAGCAACATTTGAAAGCTTGGACTACACTTTGAAATTATGTATAACTCAGTGCATGTCAATGGGAAAATGTTCATGCATTCAGTGCAGTATGTGAATGACTTCATATTACAGTTGAAAAGTGGGTGACTATCTGTGACACATTAGGAAAATTGCTTTCTCCCATGAGAAACAAAATTTTAAGTTTATTAGTTCAGACAGAATCATAACTAGATATTCTTATTTCAATTTGTATTGGTTCTGATTCAGGAAAAGTATTTAATTCATAAAACATATCTCATTGTTTCCTATCTCAAACTGCTTCCACGCTAGCCTTTTCTTTCAAATTTACATTCATTGGTCACTCAGGTTTTTTGGAAAACCCAGAAGGTGTCGTTGTTAAAAAGGTGCACACTCTAATATTTTTGGATTGTTTAAATGTATTCTTCCAGACCCCACTTATGACAATTTAAAGTAAACAAATAATAACAGTGCAGCAACAGCCTATTGAGTGAGGACAAGAAAAGTGCTACTGAGGCTTTCCTAGTCTTCTGCAGTTTTAATTAAATGTTTCCCACTTGCAGGTTTTACCTATTTTATTGCTTCTTGTTGAGGGCTGAAGAGGGATTACCAACAAATTCTGTGATAGTTACCTCATGAAGCAGCTCTTTTAATTGTCCCTTATTTACTGTGCTTTAGTTCCCAGGGAGAAGGAAAGACTTGAATTACTGTTCTTTATCTCATTACCTGCTTCTTTTCATTTTAAATAGCCAAGTAGCCTTGTTTTGTTTTTTTAAAATAATGATGTAATAACAAATGCCTTGTCCACTGCAGAAAGAGAAATTGAGTATGGGGAGAAATTAAGAGGCTACATATGAGTAATCCCACTACCACACTCTACATGAAACAATTTAACAAACAAGACCTCTGAGCAAGGGATTTTTTATTCATGTTGGAAGAGACCTTTACTGAATGGGATGCTTCCGATTACACATCATTGAAGAATCTTGATCATGGAGGAGAATGTGCCATGGCTGGATAGTATTATAAGGGATCTCCCTTGTAATTTGTTTTACAACAGATAACAGAAAAGCAATGCCCCAACAATGCTAACAGAATCTAGCATAAAAGGCAGTTCTTTGTTTCTTCAGTTAAAAGAATAAGTCTCTCACTTCTTCCTTGCCTTCAGAAATATATAGTAACTCAATTTATTTTCAGTATTTGTTAAAGGAGGTGCTGAACTTTACAGATACATTTGTATACAGGTTTACAACACAATATATATGACACCATTGTACAATTCATGCAGCAGTAAACAGTTTTTCCTTTCTAAGTTGTCACTGGCAGTTTATGCTTTTCCACCGCATTGATTTTTATCTTTCATTTTTTACAGTGCTGAATGGGCCATTTATGCCAGCTACAGTGGGCTTTCCCCCCTCGAGTTGTTGGGATTTTAGGGGGGTGGGGTGGAAAGCTGTGTTTGAAAAACATGGTTAAAGACAGTTTAATTTTTCTTCTTCTTTTATTCCAATTACTTGGGTTTTTGCTACTTTCCTTCTACTGATTCTCTTCACAGTACATCCTACAATGCAACAATCTGTGGGGACAAATATAATAAAGGCTGTCTTACAATGAAGAGGTACTCTTTAATAATATGAGTAATAAAATTATTAAGAGAAGCCAGAATTCAGTAGCTACATGTAACATAGCACACAAAAAATTATATCTTAGATAATGATAAAAAAAACAATCAAAATGATTGCTGCATGACACTTCATTTTCTTTCCTGCTTATGTTTGCCTCAGTACCCACATTATCATATTCATCATTTGCTGGACTTTTCTTCCCTCCCTCAGTTCATTTCAATTTGCACCAATGATCTATCAATGATCACTATATTTTTACGACTCCTTGTGCAAAATTTCAATCTATATTTCTACATAACATAATTGCAATTGCTTGTAATGCTTACTTCCCTCCAGGCACTAACTTCTTTAGTTTATTACATACACCTATCTAGTATACAAGTAAATTGCACAGTTATGTACTGTGAATGACTATCACTCTATTATTTTCTTCTTAGAAATATTACTAGAGAACATGTAAGTGCAATAGTATATACACTCATTCTGTTAGTTTTTTCTGCATAAAAGGGGAGGACTAAAAGTTGAAGAAATCTGCAGCTCCCAGCTTTTCCTTTAAGGAAGATCCTTAAAATGGGTTTCAAATAGTTTGCTTTCTATCAGACAGATTTGCTCTCTGGAGGTGAACAATGGGCCACTGCTTTTCCCCCCCTTTCTGCAGAGTTCTACTTTCTTTCCTCCAACTCCAAGTAACTAGATATGACAAACCCTACTATCCACTTGTCAAGACAGGGAGCAGGGAGCAGTCACCAGTATATGAGTAACATAAACCTCTGTCTCTTCTTTTGATCCTACTCAAAATCTGCAACCACCAACTCCACACTGTTGCCTTGTTGCCTGGGTAGGAGTGGGCAAAGTGCAGCCTGTGGCCTCATGTGGGTTCCCTGAGGGTCATTTTGTGGCTCCCAAGATCCTCCAGGAATCAGAAGCTTTTCACAAAGTGCCCCAAAATGATCTTTAGGGGAATGGATGTCATTTCTACCATGTTTGGAACCCCCTCAGTCCCTGCAGTGGTCAAACCAATTCTTGAAGGGGGAAATTGGTTTGTTGTTGTTGTTTTGTATTGTATTGTTACAAATGAACCAAAATGCCCTTTAGGGCACAGGAAGTCTCCCAAACACAGTGAGCATGTCTATGTCCTCTAGAGGGAATTTTGAATGCATATAAATTTGTAGGAGCAGGGATGATGGGAATGCAATCCTCCAAGTTCAGCCCTCAGGTAGGATCTTAAAAAGAAGAGAAAAACAGCCACACCTTTTGATCAAAGGGTGTAGCTTTATGGAGAGTACATGCTCTCAATGTAAAAAAAAAAGCCAGAATAAATCCCATAAATGTCTGGGGAGTGCCAAGAAAGATTACTGAGTAAAACTATTGAGAATTGTCATCATTCTGAGCTGGATGATCCTCTAATATAACTCCTGTAAGGCACCTTTCTTTATTCTGTTTCTGCACTGGGTGATGGATACATGCCAGCTGATACAATTGTTTTCTGCCAAACGTTATCCCAATTACCAACCAATGTATTCATTCCCATCCACTAGATGGAACCATCCACAATGAGTGAAGTTCAGATTCTCCTGCCCAACACAAAAATTCAGTTTCAGGTTCTCCTGGGCAAGACAACGCCTCCAAGGCTCTTTCAATCAACTGCTGTGGCTGGAGCCTCCTACAAATTACAAACTTGTGATCCATTTTCTCATTCTAAAACTTGCAACAATTATTTATAATGTCATGTCATTAACTATATCAATAATGCCTTAAAAAGTCTTATATATGGCTGGCTTTGAAGACTATTCACTACTTCGTATATTCCAAGCTCCCCTTTTTTCTGTATTGCAGGACAAAGTATCAGAAATTTATAGTTTTTTGTGGGGTTTTTGGGCTATGTGGCCATGTTCTAGAAGAGTTTCTTCCTGATGTTTCACCAGCATCTGTGGCTGGCTTCTTCAGAGAATGCTTGCCTGGAAAGGAGTTGGGTATGTGTGTGTGTGTGTGTGTGTGTGTGTGTGTGTGTAGTGTGACCTGGGTAGGCAGGAGTGATTTGCATGTGTATTGTTCTGTTGTGGCAGGCCTCAGGGTGGGGAGGTCTGCAAAAGAGGATTAGTGTCTAAGCAGGCATAGCCCGAAAAACCCACAAAAAACTATGGATGCTGGCCATGAAAACCTTTGACTTCATATCAGAAATTTATTTTATAAATTCATTGTTTTTCACTACAAGAAGCAATAACTCTGGTATGATTAAGGGTACTTACAGTACAATGCTATGTATATCAACTCAGAAGTAAAAAAAACTTACTTCAGTTAGGTTTATTTCAGTTAGATTTATTCTCAAGTAAGTGTGCACAGGTTTGCAGCCATACTGTCATTTTTGATCTCTCTTAGAATGATAGAATTATAGAATCATAGAGTTGAAAGAGACCACAAGAGCCATCCAGTCCAAACCCCTGCCATGCAGGAATTCACATTCAAGGTATACTTGACAAATTGCCATCCAGTTTCTGTTTAAAGACCTCCAAAGAAGGAGACTCCACTACTCTCTGAGGGAGTGTGTTCCACTGTTGAACAGCTCTTACTACCAGGAAGTTCCTCCTAATGTTGAGGTGGAATCTCTTTTCCTGTTACTTGCATCCATTGTTCTGGGTCCTATTCTCTGGAGCAGAAGAAATCAAGCTTGCTCCATCCTCAATATGACACCCCTTCAAATACAGGGCTATCATATAACCTCTTAAGCTTCTCTTCTCCAGGCTAAACATACTCAGCTCCCCCAGTCTCTTCTCACAGGGCATGCTTTCCTGTCCCTTCTCCATTTTAGTTGCCCTCCTTTGGACACACTCTAGCTTGTCAACATCCTTTTTGAATTGTGGTGCCCAGAACTGGACACAGTATTCTAGGTGGTGCCTGACCAAAGCAGAATAGCACTATTACTTCCTTTGACCTAGACACTACACTTCTATTAATGTAGCCTGGAATCGCATTGGCCTTTTTAGCTGCTGCATCATACTGTTGACTCATGTGCAACTTGTGGTCTACTAGGACTCCTAGATCCCTTTCACACATAGTTTCATTAAGCCAGGTGTCCCCCACTCTATATCTATGCATTTCATTATTATTTTGGGGGGACTTAAGTGAAGTACCTTACATTTCTCATAGCATAAACCTCTGTCTCTTCTTTTGTTAGCTTTGGCCCATCTTTCTAATCTATTAAGATAATTTTGAATTTTAATCCTCTCCTCTGGGATATTAGCTACTCCTCCTAATTTGTTGTCATCTGCAAATTTGATAAGCATTCTCACTATTATTTCATCCAAGTCGTTGATAAAGATATTGAATAGCACTGGGCCCAGGCCAGAACCCTATGGCACCCCACTGGTCACTTCTCTCCAGGATGAAGAGGACCGATTGCTGAGCATCCTTTGGGGTCAGCCAGTCAACCAATTACAAATCTATTTAACAGTTGCCTTGTCTAACCCACAATTGACTAGCTTGTTTGCAAGAATGTCATGGGGAACCTTGTCAAAGGCCTTACTGAAATCAAGATCTGCTATGTCGAGAGCATTCCCTTCAATCTACCAACCTGGTAAGTAAGTAAGAGAGAGAGAGAGAGAGAGAGAGATCAGATTAGTCTAGTATAACCTGTTTCTCTGAAACCCATGTTGATTTTTGTGATTATGGCATTCCCTTCTAAATGTTCACATACTCTCTGTTTAATAATCTGCTCTAGAATCTTTCCTGATATTGATTTCTGACTAACTGGACAATAATTGTTGGGATCTTCTTTGTTTCCCCATCTTTCTCAAAATGGAAACACATTTGCCCTCCTCCAGTCTGCTGGGTCTTCTCCTGTTCTCCAGGAGTTCTCAAAGATTATTACCAATGGCTCTGAGATTACATTCACCAGTTCTTTTAATATCCTTGGATGTAGTTCATATGGTCCCAGAGACTTAAATTCATTTAGATTAACCAGATATTCCTGTACTACCTCTTTACTTATTCTGTGCTGCATTTCTCCCATTGTGTCCTCTGCTCCATTTTCCTCAGGTTGAGCATTCTTTTCCTTTTGTGAGAAGACTGAGGCAAAGACAGTGTTGAGTAATTTTGCCATCTTCTCCACACAGCAGCCACAGCCTACCATTTCCTTCTTCTTCCATCTGGTATTGACATAATTTTTTTAAAAAAACCTTTATATTGTTCTTAACCTCTCTAGCATGCCTGAGCTCATTCTGTGCTTTTGTTTTTCTGACTTTACTCGTACATGTGCTCAACATTTCTTTGAATTCCTCTTTGGTGATTTCCCCCCTTTTCCATTCCTTATACATCTCCCATTAAAAACTTAGCTCAGTTGAAAGTTCCTTAGTCACCCATCCTGGTTTCTTGACACACCTCCCATTTTTACTCCTCATTGGAACAGACTGAAATTGTGTCTTTAGCATCCCCCTTTTGAGAAATTCCCATCTGTCCTGAATAACCTTCTCTTTTAATATTTCTGACCACAGGATAATCCCCAGTATTTCCCTAAGTTTACTAAATCAGCTTTCCTAAAGTCTACAGTGCATGTCTGACAATACCTGGCTTCTCCTTTCCACTGTATAACGAACTTCAAAAGAACATGATAACTCCCACCTAAGGATCCCACCACATGCACTTTCTTTTTCCTATCAAATAAAATTAATGTCTATATATGCTAAAATGGTGTTTAAGGAATATTTACATTTTTCCTTTCCTAAATAAGAAAAGGTGTCTTGACAAAATGAAATATCATTTTGAAAAAATTATCAACTGCTACAAGATGTTTTTGCTTGTACAAGAGTAAAAATTCAAGCACTCTTTTCATCAGTAGCGAAAGTATAATAAAAAAAACAACACACACACACACACAAAAACACCATATTTTGCACAATTGCATTGAATTTCAGGAAAGAAGTATTTTACACACACACACACACACACACAAAAATTCATTAAAAAATTTCCCCAGACCTGAAATGCCCAGCAATCACTTTTTTAAAAGTGTAGAAAAACTTGTAATCTTGCTGAGGAAGAAAGTTTCAAAATTTTCCATCCTTAAATATAAATATGAACTAAACAAAGATTTACATGCGTAACATACAGTTCTATATGCAACATCAGTCGGATATTTAGAGTTACAACCAATATTTTAATTACTGCATTATGAAGAGCACATCTGTAGCAATGAAAAATTTTCCCCATTTACAAACTAGTTCAAAATACCCTTTCAATACTGACCTTGTTTCTTTCAGCCCTTCTTTCTGAATTACTTCCAATATTTGCTTTGCAGTCATTGGTGAATTGGGATGTTTTTCCAGTGCCTAAAAAGAAATATATGTGTAAGAAGGTAAAAAATAATTATTGCAGATGTTTTAACAACAGTATCATCATATACTTTGCCTAATGCTTTGTAAAACGTGGAAAGCTGTATGTCAAGGCTAGGGTTTTCTACCTGCAAAACAAGAATAGCAGCTTATAACAAGCCAAGCAGATAATAATGGACTTCAACTGGTGAAATGTACAAGAAGATTTTTACATGGCAGAGAAGTAGAAATATGGATCCTATCTAAGGTTATAAATGCAAGAAGCAACTTCTTAGAGATGGGGAATAAGGGGAATAACATTTGGTACTGCTTGAACATTTATGTCACTGATAGCTCTTTTTAAAAAGAAAACACACACACATTTGCAGTAGATTGGCTTCCAAAAACAACATGGTTTCTTTCAAAATTTTAAAATATGAATAATTTCATGATTTTTCTTTAAAGAAAAGCACTATAACTTTTACTGAAATATACATTCCAGTTCAGCTCAGTTTTCCACTCCTTTGCCTTTTATGAAAAAGTCCCTGTTGATATACTACAGTTCTGCTTAGTTAGAATGAATGCTTTACACTGTATCTTCCAGATACTTCCTCATGCTTTTCTTTCCTGTTAACACTACTTGATTCTGGGAATACAACCAATCAAAGCAAAGGCAATGGTGACAGTATACATTTCCTCTAAGCATATTATCACACTGTTAAACAATGCACATCTGAATGAAAAATGGGCAATTCATTTAGAACTCATATTCAAACAGTCCTAAATTAATTTTGTGGCACCACAACGGAGTGCCATAATGGCCATTAGAACAGCTGTCTACTAGGAACAAATAGTGATGGACCGAAAATTAGTGAACATAAATAACTATGTCAGGAATTCCTTCCATTACCATCAGCGATGGCTTCCAACCTATTCAAGGAAGTACCACTGATTCAACACACAATTTGCCAGACATCATGCCTGTTGCCCTCTAATGTACAATGCCCGGTCTCTACAATGATGTTGTGCTATAACACACTATAATAGTTAAGGTAATTCCACATAGCAGCTGGGCTAGAAAACAGAAGATCAAAATAAAATGTGATCCGAACTCTAAAGATAAAGTCTTACTTCCACTGAAATCACAGATAACCAAAACTGCCAATTTAATACTGGTGGTTTTTTAAAAGCAAACAATACTGCTTCCACCATATTATTTTCTTTAGCTATGTAAGTCTACTCTTTCATTCTCAAGTTGAAGTCTAAACTCCCTGTTCCCCTGTTTCCAGTTCAAAACAAAATGTATCAGTCCTATTTAGCATTTCAGCAATATTTCTACTTAGTACTTCAACATATCTCATTACAATTGCAATTCATATCATATGAGTGAAACCTACAAATGAAACTGCACCAAAACCTTCAGAAGCCAAGCTGAACAGCCAAAGTAATACAATGTCAGATAAAGCATAATCCCAAATATTTCGTGCATACAGGGCAATACCCATTTAAAGGTGATGTAGGACCTCAATAAACATTTTTAAAAACGACAAAGCTTTATAAAATCAAGAAGGAGGAGGATGAAGTGAGGGCTAAGGCAAGAAGGCAAGAAACTCAACTGAACTGGAAATATTCCAGAATTTAAACTGGATAGACTTCAAAAGGGGAGGCTATACTGTATTGGACAAGGCTAAGAGGGATATTGGGTATACTTTAAGGTGGGGTTACTCACTGTGGAGGACTCCCTGTTTCTCTTCCCGTGTACAGGCCCTCAGCACACCTGGGCAGCTCCTCCCTGAAATTGAGAGAATTTGGGTAGCCCTGTCCCCTTCTCTATGACATCACAACCTATTCTACAGAGGAAGTGCTAGCATCAGCTGTTATAGCACAAGTTGGATGGAAAGGGAAAGACAACTTCATGACCACCTCAACCTTAGAAGAGAGAGGAGGAGGAGGGAATGAGCTACTCTCAACTGGGAGAAAACAATGGGGAGACGTAAAGATGAACACAAAAGATCATCATTACAAAGACACAGCACAAACATAGCTGACAGAGTAATATGCACAACACAAAGATTTTAGTCAACCCCAAAAGGCAGCAGTGCAACCAGCACAGTAAGAAACAAATAGGGCAGGACGCAATCACATTCCAGGATGCTGATTGTATTAAGAAGACTGAGCAAAAAGGAGGGAAAAAACCCAGCTCTTTATGTCCGCAACTATGTTTTCCAGATATTCCAGTGTGGGCTGGGCTTGTAACTATCATGCTGAATTCATTGTTTTTATTCATTCAACCCTTTAGACTAACTTATTGTCAGTGGAGTGGGGGGAACACTGCTTCCACACAGCAAGCGACAAGTATTTTGTGGTTCTGGACATTTTAAAATTCAGCAGACAACTATATTCTTTGAAAATGATAAACACTTGTTTTACATCCTGCATTAAAGGTGGCACAAATAAAATATCTATAGCTTACCCTCTTACTCGTGACAGAGAAGTTAAGCAGAAGATAAAAACTACAGCGATGTTTGAAGAAAGGTTGAAATGGTTGTTACAGTCCACACCTCTATCCATAAAGTAAGTAATCTACTCTGTCTCCCTATCCCCCATTTGTGATTACAGTCTCCCCTCCAAGTCCACGGTCTTAAAATCTGCGGATTTGAAAATCCGCAGAGGGGCGACCGCCATTAACCTTAGTGCACTGCCATTAACCTTAATGCCCCACATGCACCTGCCCCATTCAAGCCTAATATATGTGAGATTTGGAACTCATGGGAGGGTGTCCAGAAGGGATCCCCGCGAGTTCCAGGGGGTGACTGTAATACCATCTCTCCTCTACTTTAATGTTTCAAAAATTAGGTATTCTAAAAGCCAATTATAGCCATTCAAGTAGGGGGAAAAACCAAAGTTCACCTAAGTGACATGGGGAGGATGATTACTGATTCCAGACAAAAAATGCAAACACATCCTATCCACAGAATGTAAGCACAATCCTAATGACCTCCAAGCTATTTTAAACCAAAGAATGTATATTTAAGAACAAATTCCAATAGACAGAGTGACTGGTTTGCCCTATTACACTGTGGAAAGGTCTTGATTTGATGATATCCTGTATTTGAAGGTTTGTCCAATTCAAGTCCAATTTCAACTTAAAGGACTTAGGAAAAGAAGAAGTGGAGACTTTGAAGTTGCCTGTAAACATTTAGTGCCAGGACAATAGACTGAGCAGATAGACAAGTCATCTGGTCACAGTCTTCATTTTATGAAATTATAATTATTTATTAATTTAGTCATTATTTCTAAAGTTGCATGTGTATTAACATATGAAAATTGTGTGCAAATCTATACTATTTTTTTCCTTTTGGGTGATGCAGAAGTGGAAATAATATCTTCCATGATCTCTAGTTACTCTCCAGTATTATCCACCCAACTACTTAAACTTCTCTTGACGCCCCCAACCCTTGTACCAGGCAGCCAACTCACTAGATGGCCAATATATCACAAGCCATCTACAGTATCTGCATTTTTGAGATCAACTCTTTCATTCATATGAATTCTTCACTTACAAGAACACTATTTGCAAAAACAATCAGGTTTAACTGCTGCTGCAAGGTAAATGCATGCCACTCAGTGGTCTTAATGTTGTACAAGGAGTCCACAAAACCAGCGTTCAAATCTCCATTCCGCCATGGACACACATTGACCATGGGAAAGGCACATTCTCTCTGCAAACCTCCTCTGAATAAATCTTGCCCAGAACACCCTGCAAAAGGGTCACCGTAAGGTGGAGTTGACATGAAGGCAAATGACATCAACACAAGGAAAACAGATAGATGTCTGAAGGAAAACATATAATAATGACAAAGGGCCAGCACTAAAACCCAATTCAGTTTGTACTTTGTATTATTTGCAAAGTTTCAGAGGTAGTATGATGCTGTATAGAGGCAGTATGACTATATTGCTGGGGAGCACGAATGGGAAGGTGCTATTGTACTTGTGTCTATATTGCTGTCTGTCTGTAAGAAACTAGTGGACTCAACAGACTGCCCCAAGGGGCAACCTGCAACTGCCCCTTTTAGCGCTGAATCAGTGCTGTAAAAACTACATGCCGCAACCCCGATCTCGCCTTTCCAGGGTTCCTTTTTGTGTCCCAGAAAGGGCACCATCACCGTCAACACATGGCTTTTCCATGCTCCTTGGGCACTGTGTTGTGTAGATGCAGCGCCAAAAGAATTAATGAATTTTATTAAGGGCAATGACCAGTAGAGAGCACCATGATGCCACGCACAGTGTCATGCCACCCTGGTAGCAGAGTCGGTGTGTGCCATGTGGACACCACGATCCGATTCTGCCCCCAGGCCGGCCTTAATGGCCAGTCTGTACAGCCCGTATTTGACTGCTGTGTGAAGAGAATGCTGGACTAGATAGGCTTTTGGTCTGATCCAACATGGGTGTTCTTAGATTCTTTTGTTAGTTCATTCAGTGTTACTGCATTATACTGGAGTATATTTCACTCTTCAGAATATTATTCCTATTTGTGCACAATAATTTGCAACCTATAGCCATGCAGCATCTCAGAGTTAAAACACTACAGTTCTAACTTAGAATATGAAGGAAGTGCAGATTCTAAATTTGGAACTGCTTTTAGGCTAGTTTCGGCTTTTATAAACGAAGCACTTCCAACTGGAACATTCTTTTGCATAAGGAGGGGGAAAAGCCATATTGGAAAGGCTCTTTCCCCCTGTACATGTATTATTGCCAGTCCTCATAGATATTTGTTCAAGCCAATGATTTGTTCCAGGAAGCCAAGTTCCAATGCATGAAGAAAGATCCCCCTATCCAAAATAGTTTTGCATCCGTTTTAGTTTAAGAAAGCAAGTGTGGTATACTTCTTTGGGCTTTTTGGAACACAGAAATTAGCCTTCTGTTGAAATCAATTCCCTTACAAGACATTCAGCATAAATTTTCACTCCCTTCAGAGTATTTAAATGCTACCTTTTCTTTGTTATTATTGTTTTATTGCTAGTTTTAAATATTTTAACTAGTAACTTCCCTCAAAATACAGTAAATTAAAGGGCAGTGTATAAAAATAAAATTAAAAAAACCCAGAAAAATCTTGACTTGAGGCCATCAATACAAATATCTACTGACTGTTATTTTATTATTTATTATTATTATTATTATTATTATTATATACCTTTATTTATAAACGCTGTAAGTTTACACAGCGCTTACATAATTTTTTTTTTTTTTTAGTCAGACGGTTCCCTGCCCTCAGGCTTACAATCTAAAAGACACGACACAAAGGAGAAGGGAGTGGTGGTGGGGAATAGGATCAGGTCCAGCAGATCTTTTCCACCTCCGAGGCCTGGACCAAGGCAGATGGACTGGAGGAAGGGCTTGCCTTCTTGATGGTTAGAAGGAGGTTCCTGAGTCGGAGAGGGGCTCACTCTGGGATGCTTCTCTAAACAATATAGTCTTTAATTCAGTTTTGAAACTGGGCAGAAAGTGATGAGTGTGCATGTGGGGGAAGAAGGTTCCAGGAGTAAGGGGCAGCAAGCGAGAAGGGACGAATTTGGGAGGGGCAGTGGTAGTCCTACATTGTGACAGGAGACCTGACTACCAGAGCGGAGGTGGCGAGTAGGAATGTAAGGAGAAAGAAGGTCAGATAAGTAAGGAGGGGCCAACCCATGGAGGGCTTGAAAGTCAGTAACAAAAGCTTGTACTGGATGCGAAAGGGGAAGGGGAGCCAATGAAGGGAGGATAAAAGAGGAGAAACATGGTCAAGCGGCGAGCAGATGTGACATACGGGCAGCTGAATACTGAACAGATATTAAAGGATGGAGGTGTGAAAGAGGAAGCCCTGTTAGAAGGAGGTTACAATAATCTAGTCGAACCACTAGGGCATGGACAGAGTCTTGGCAGTAGAGATTGAGAGGAATGGACGGATCTTGGCAATGTTGTGGAGAAAGAATCTACAGTCTTGGCGGTGGCCTGGATCTGGGGAATAAATGACAGAGAAGAGTCAAAAATGAATCCAAGACTGCGGGCTTGATGAACCGGTTGAAAGAAGTGTCGTCAACAGAAACAGAAAAGGAATAATGAAGGGTGGGTTTAGGTGGAAAGACGAGAAGCTCAGTCTTAGACATGTTGAGCTTCAAGTGCGCGAAGCCGCATCCACTGAGAGATGGCAGTCAGACAAGAAGAACTTGCTGTTCAAGCCCCGTCAAAGGTCAGGGGTGGAGAGATACAGCTAAGTGTCGTCGGCATACAAATGATAGGAGAAACCAAAAGAACTGATGAGTTTACCTAGAGACAGTGTGTATAGAGAGAACAGAAGGGGACCCAAGACAGAGCCCTGGGGAACTCCACAGATAGCGGAACAGAGGATGAAGTCTGACCACCCGTGACCACTGCAAAAGACTATCTGCAAGTAAGATTTAAACCAGTCGAGAGCAGAGTCGGCGAACCCAAGGTCAAAAGTAAATCAACCAGGACAGTGACAACAGTGTCAAGGCTGCAGATAAATCGAGAAGAATGAGAATAGAGTAGAGGCCGTTTGCCTTGGCCGAAAGAGATCATTGAGATCTGTTGAGGGCTGTCTCTGGTAGAGTGCCGTGGGCGGAAGCCAGATTGGAAGGGGTCTAGGATGGAGTTGGCCAAGAAACTAATACAGCGAAATAAACGACCCGTTCTAGGACCTTAGAAAGAAAAGGAAGAAGAGAAATTGGACGATAGCTAGACAAAGAAGAGGGGTCGAGAGAGGGTTTCTTCAGAATTGGGGAAACGAGAGCATGTTGAAGTCAGAAGGGAAGGAACCCAAAGAGAGAGCGAGATTAAAGATATAGAGGAGCGAGGGCAGAGAGATGGGCTATAGAGATTAGGAGACGGGAGGGAATAGGATCAAGAGAACAGGTAGTAGTGTGGAAGAATTTAGCAGCTTGAGAGAGTTCATCCAGAGAAACAGGGGGAAACACAGAGATTTTATCAGTAGAAGGTACCAGGAGGTTAGTGGTAGGGGGCAAGTCGGGAGGAACTATTTCAGACGAATAGTAGTGACTTTTGTGATGAAGTAGTTGGCGAAGTCAGTGGGGGAAAAAGATGAGAAGACAGGGGGAGAGGAAGGTTTGAGTAGTGTATTGAAGCAGGAGAACAAACGCTGCGGACGCCTCTCATTAGCGAGATCAGTGATTTAAAATAGTTCTGTTTTGCCATAGACAGACGCGTGAAAAAGATAAAAGGATGAATTATATATGAATGAAATCAGCCGGTTCCCTAGACTTTTTCCAAAGACGTTCAGCCGCTCGAGAGCAGGACCGGAGGTACCTGATAGTGGGAGTGAGCCAGGGCTGAGGCCTAGTCATGGGGGAAGACACACGTACAGATCAGGAGCAAAGCTGTCAAGAGTGAAGAAAGAGTGGAATTAAATAAAGACATTGCTGAATCAAGCAGAGTCCCCAAGATCAAGAGAAGAGAGAATGAATTCAAATGTCTGACTGAGATGGTCAGAGTTAACAGACTGAAGGTTGTGGAAATGGCGCTGGACAGTACGACGAGGAGGTGGGATATAAGTAAGAGTAAAAAATTAATATGGTCAGACAATGGAAAATCAGATGCCAGGTAGTCAGAAATGACACACTTAGCAGCAAGAATTTGGTCGAGACAGTGACCAGAGGAATGGGTTGAGGAGTTAGAATGAGGCTGAAGCCCAAAAGAAGCAAAACAGGGATCTAAGGCGAGATGAAGAAGGATTGTTGGGATTGTCAAGGTGAATATTAAAGTCACCTGGGATTAGAGAAGGGACTTGTATCAGATAGAAAAAACGTCAGCCAAGAGTCAAAGTCAGATAGGAATTGGGTAGCAGAACCAGGAGGGCGATAGATGACAGCAACCCGGAGCTGTAAAGGAAAAAAGAGTCGAAATACAGTGAGACTTGAATGAAGAGAAACAAGCTGGGGGAAAAGAGAGAACTGAAACTGGCAGGAATTGGACAATAGATACCGACCCCTCCCCTCGACCCTAGCGGCGGCTTGTGTGAGTGAATGAGAGACCGCCAAAAGAAAGGGCAGCGGAGGTAGCATTATCATGGGCCGGGAGCCAGGTTTCAGTAAGACGAGAAGGTTAAATGATCTAGAGAGAAAAGATCATGGACAGCAGTCGCTTTCGGAGCAACAGAGCCGACAGTTCCAGAGTGAACAGAGGAATGGAAGCTGGGAGATAGGAAGAGGTCGAAAGGGATCAAGGTAGGAGATGCGTGGAGCCATGGGAGGAAAGGATTTAGTAAGCAATAATCAAAAGAAGAAAATATAACAATGACAAAAGTAGCAATATAAAGCCAACTGTACTTGGTAATATTGCCTAAGTATCACAAGCACAAGGGATTTAATAGAAGAAGAAGGGGTGGGATTGGAAGCCTTTGCTCAGGTCCCAGCTGCTGAGAGTGATGGAAGGAGAGATGGCTGATGATGCAGGAAGAAGCTCTATCCTTTGAACAGGCCCGATAGATCCGACTCAATCTTCAGATGGATGTAGGAATGGGAGGTCCTTTCCCTTGAGGGAGACCTAGTGGATGAAAGTCACTCCTCAGATGGATGTAGGAAAGAGAGGCCCTTTAGGCTAAGGGAGGCCTGGTGGATGAAAGTCACTCCTCAGATGGCTGCAGGGAGGACGGTCTAGAGGCGTTAATGGCTCTCTCGGTCCTGAGGAAGGTTCCACTGCAGAGGGAGGACGGTCTAGAGGCAGTTGAAGGTGTTAAATGGCTCTCTCGTCCTGAGGAAGGTTCCACTGCAGGCAGGGAGGACGGTCTAGAGGCAGTTGAATGTTAATGGCTCTCTCGTTCCTGAGGAAGGTTCCACGCAGGGAGGAGGACGGTCTAGAGGCGTTGAATGTTAATGGCTCTCTCGTCCTGAGGAAGGTTCCACTGCAGGGAGGGAGGACGGTCTAGAGGCAGTTGAATGTTTAATGGCTCCTCGTCCTGAGGAAGGTTCCACTGCAGGCAGGGAGGACGGTCTAGAGGCAGTTGAATGTTAAGGCTCTCTCGTCCTGAGGAAGTCCACTGCAGGGAGGGGGAGGAGGTCTAGAGGCAGTTGAATGTTAATGGCTCTCCGTCCTGTTATGCTATATAGATCCAAATGCTTGATCACACAGTCATCAAATCTGATCCATGTTGCATGGAACTTGGGATAAAACACCAAATATTAAGGACTTTAGGTATATCAGTTGAACCTTTCTTTTATTCAACTCATAAGTAAAACCATCTATGGCCAAAAACACATGAGCCAAATAAAGTGCTTTTAGCCACTTTGGAGGCATGGCATTTACACAACGCACACCCCAAAGTGGCTGGAAGCACTCCAAGGCTGCACTCTGGCCAAAGGACCAGATTAAAAAGGAGTTGATTAAAATTGACTCCTGGCAGTAAGGTGTGAGATGTATGGCAGCAGCCCCTTTGAAGTGGGTTGTGAGGTTGTTGCGGTCCCGGCCAGGAGGCCAGAAGCAGCTCTTTATCGGCTGTTCTGCTTCACCCCTATATCAATCCAGGCAATGCTGGGTAAATTTACTAATGGTTTATATTAATAAACTATAGTTTCTGGAAATGCTTTATCAGTACTACATAACTTTCCCAAACTTCATGCATACTTTTTATCAGGAAAACAAACACACTATTGCATAATTTTATTTGCTACACTTGTAAATCACACAATAACATGATCCCTTGGGCAGTATACAATGCAATATGGCGAAATCCAGCTACAGTAAACCCACTGAATTAATGGGCACTTGAAAAATGACATGAATGTAAGTAAGTTTCACTGACTACAATGAGTCTTTTGTAGTTCAGAGTAACAATTGCATACATTACTGTATGTCTGTCTATAACAACCAGAACAATCAATATTTATTAATATATAATATTAAAATAATAATGAAATGAAGACAAAATCAGCAACATAGAAAAAGAAACTGTAATAATAATAATAATAATAATTTGTTTATTTATATACCGCTATTCCAAAGATATAGCGGTGAACAGCAAGTAAGCTAATTAGCAAGTATCTAATTGCCCCAACAGTCTGGTACTTCATTTTAGCGACCTCGGAAGGAGCAAGCCTGAGTCGAGCTTGGGCCTTTTGCTGGTCTTGAACTCGCAACCTGTGGTTTTCGAGTGAATGGCTGCATACAGGCATTACCACTGCGCCATGTATCACAAGAAACTAAAGTAAAAGTAACAGCAAAGTAGAAGAGATCCGAAAGCACTAGACAGTTTTAGACCATAAGACAATCCTTTCTTCAGAAGGCATTGTACAAACAGGATGCAATCACTGAAAAATCTTTTCACCTGAAGCTACCTGCCTCATTTTATTTGGCTCCTGGAAGAGGACCCAGAGATGCTATTAAGAGGAGAAGCCTTGCAGAAAATCTGGTCCCAAACTATTTATGTTTTGAATCTGAACACCTACTTTTGAAATGGGCCTAGAAATGTACTGGCAGTCAGTACAAAGTGGCAAAGTACTGGCTCGTATAATGTACCAACAAGTTCAAGTAAGCAATCTAATTTCATATTTTGAGTTTCTGGACTTCGAAGCGCATCATAAGAGGAAATTGCCAGCATAATAGCTGCAAGCTATCCAAATGTCCAATAGGTCGGTAGTTAAAAAGGATACTCAGTCTTAACCACCAATACCACCTACATCTCTAGTAATAATGGATCTAAGAGCACAAGATCTACAAACCTTTAGAAAATGGTGAGAACGCTCCAGATAATACTGGACTGCAATGTTCAGCATTCCTCACCAGGAGTATGCCACCAAAGCTACTGAGACTTCCTGTCCAATAGTATTTTGAGGATCCTAGTATTCCTTCTTCTGCTTTAGGAGGAATGCACATACTCTAAAACAGATTGGATGCCAAGAGCATAAACGCTCATAATAAGTACCTTCATCCTGCCTAGATTGAGTCTCAGTTTATTGCCCTTATCCACTCTCAACCCAAACACTAGTGAAAGCTGTACAGTGTAAAAAACAATTCTTCTCAGTCTTCTTATTAGCACAAAATGAAAAATATTTAACGGTTTTCCTTTGTAAAAAAGGAGCAATATCTATAGATCCACAGAGGGTCTACATAATCAACCTAGACAAGAGGAAATCAAAATACCCTGTCCCTCCACATTTGTGACTTTGATTTTGCGGATTGATTATTCACATTTTATTAATATTTCTCTCTAGGAATATTTAGGTCTTCCAGTGCAAATCATGGTCAACTTTAACCAACAGTCACACTGAAGGACCTAGAGTCCTAGAGAAAACCACTCCACTAGGCATGGTCAATGTTTTGGCAGATATTGACCACAGAAGTGCACTAGAGGACCGAGAGATTACTAGAGAGGTGTTCTCTCAGTTAAAAACAGAGTATTTTGTTATTTGCAGTTTTTCCACATTCAGTGCCCCTAATCGCAGCAAATGTGGAGCGAAGAGTGCAGATAGATTTCTCAACTTTTGATCAAACATTGATCAGAACGGTGTGTTGAGGTCAAGAAATAAGAAGAAGACTAGGAATGGGAAGGGCACTATGAAAGAACTAGACAAGATCTGAAGATGCAAGATTGGAGATTTATTTCTTAATATTAAATTGTTAAACTTAAGGAACTTTAAGGGAGTCTAGACTTTGTCTAACAAAAAGGTATAAAATGTTAGAAACAGGATATTCCATATATTCATGTCTGTGAGGAACAGCTGGTGGATATTTCTGTGTATGTATGAGGTATTGTATTCTGCTTTTTTTCTATACCTTATTTGCTATTACATATAAAATGTATGTTGGACTCTAAATATAGGAATGAAGTACATTGGTTTTTCCCATGGATATAAAAGAAGTTGGTAGGCTGTGTTTCTTGCTAGGCTAATTTGAGAGACACACTCTAGTATAGTCTTGTTGTTGCAAACCAACAATAAAAACTGTTCTTGTTTTAATCCTCTAACTCTGTTTGGACATTTGGTATTTCCTGACCAAAAGGGAATATTTGCCTTTTTCTAGTTGGTAACAGATCTGAAAGAGTAAAGATTTGCAACTGAGTACTAAAGTTAATATCATCCAAACCATTATAGTCCCCATCACTATGTACAGATGAAAGAGCTGGATGGTGAAGACAGTGGACGAGAAGAAAATCCACCCATTTGAGCTGTGGTACTGGAGAAGAGTGCTGAGGATACCATGGACAGCCAAAAAGACAAACCAATGGGTCCTAGAACAGATCAAGCCGAACTCTCCCTGGAAGCCAAGATGATCAAATGAAGCGTCGTACATCATGAGAAAAAACTCAATAATCAGACGTCAGAAAGATAGGAAGACCACACACCAGATGGTTAGACTCAGTCAAGGAAGACACAGGCCTGGGCCTACAGACCTGGAGCAGAGAGGCTGTGGATCTTACATCAACAGAGTTGCCATAAGTTGGAGCTGACTCAAGGGCAGTTAACAACAAACAACAACATTCAGTGAAATATAAATTAAAAAAACTTAATACAGTGACCTAGGTGGGGAAAAAGGGGCATACAAACCCGATGCAACTAGTTTCAGGTGATGAAGGAATGTTAGGACCTGGGCATTCCTTGAATACCACCTGGGAGAAAAGCAACATATAAATTCAATCAATAAAATAAAATAAAATAAAGTAGTCACTTGGATGCTAACCATTTACTTGATAAAGCCCTCTTTCTTCAAGGCAATTTACTCCCATGTCATGTATTTTTAACATAACAGTCTCAATATTGTGGAGTGGAAAATATGTAAACTTAGAACCCTTTATACCATTTTATTTATAAAGTTGTTATTAAATAAAAGCTTGCTATTAATTCTTTTGTCAGAATAGTTTTTCTAGTCCGGTCTATTTTAATCACAAAACACAGCATGTTATGCATTACAATCAGTACTACTATGTGACTGTCGAGTGAATGTGGAAGAATGGATTTGAAACCACTCATACCAAGTCATTGTTTGTTGTCCCATAGGAGAGCATAATTTAAGTATGATAACAGGAGACAAGGTAACTGAAAAATTAGAACAAAGATGATTCCTTGCTTCCTGGTACCAATGTAAAAGTGTTTCATTTTTCATTTCCCTTACATTGATTGGCTAATATCTCTGGGAATCATAAATGGAAAAAGTAGAAACTGCCTACAGCTGTAGAGTCAGTGCCGATCCATTTGCCAGTTCTATTAAACTGGAAGTGACTTCTGATTTTAAACTAGAAGTGAATTCAGATTTCTGATTTCAGTCCATATGGTAGGGAATGACTACTAGATGATATTTCAAGGTGTAGGCCTAGCAGCGCTTGGGCTGTGTGTGAAGACTCTGGATCCTCAGTCAGGATACAAGGAGTAGGGGTGACTTATATCATTATTTCCCCATATCCCTTTTGCCTGATCCAAGCATCCTTCTAGGCAGATTAAAACAAGATGGCATTCTCTCCTTGGCCAGCCTTTCTTGATAGCTTCCTCATGATTACCGTTACACTTTACAAAAGCGTTCTCTGCATGATTTGTCCCCCGTTTTAAAGCTGAAGAAGGATGAAAAGAAAACTGTGTAAATGAAATGTACATCTAAGATAGAATGGCCCTGTTTTCTACAATACATATAAACACTAAAAGCAATTCAACAAAACTAGACCATGGAATACATTAACACAGAAACAGCCACAATATATTATAATAGCATACAACATACCATTCACAGTTCAATGTTCAGTAAAAGCATTCAAAAAATGAAAACACCCCAATGCATCAATTAAGTATATCCAGTAGTAGTGGCTCAGCATTATAACCACATTAGCAATTTACTCAGCAATTCATGTAAGAAACCTAGGCTAAATAAAGTAGGCAGGGGAAAAAGAAGAGACAAAGTAACAAAAAACAAAGTAACAAAACGAATTAGCAGCGGCCCCCAAACAACTAAACCAAGTACATATTTTTTCTATACATAAACAACACAACCAAAATGTCTAATGTTAGGCAAGCCACCTACATTCAGCACTAAAAGAGAGGGAATAACCATCACATGGCACTTCAGGCAACCCACCTTCCCATGACAGAAACAGATGCTCTTGAAACTACATCTTAAACCATAATTCATCTACTATATGAAGATCTCAAATGAGGGGCTAAATCTTCAGTAGAAGTAGAAAATAAGATAGTATTAAAATGAACAAACAAACCTCCTTGCTACCAAATGGCAAGGATGTGTGTTTTTTGTGGTCTGAAGAGGTTTTGCAAAATTGGAAACTGTGATAATGGTTGCCTGTTGCAAAAACTTAAAATTAATACCAGAATGGGTTTTTGTGTCTTTGCAGTCACTCAGCATGGTCAGCATTCTCTTTAAACAGCTTCATTTATATACCGCTGTCATACTGACTAATAGTGTCTAAGCGGTTACACACTGTAAGCTAATTGCCCCCAACAATCTGGGTACTCATTTAGCAACTCAGAAGGAGGTAACCTGAGTCGAGCTTGAGCCCTTTTGCTGGTATTGAACTCGCAACTTATGGTTTTGAGTGAGTGGCTGCAGTGACAAGCATTAAACCACTGCGCCCCAGGCATAAAAAAACAGACAGAAAAAGCTTAAATGTTGTGTACAGTTGCCCTCACATTTGCAGCTTTTACTTTTGCTGGTTTATTTGCAGATTTAAATAATAATAATATACTAATAATAATAATGGATTTATTTATATGCCGCCCAATCACTGGGAATCCGGGCGGCTTACAACAGAGAGGATAATAGAATTTTTTTTTAATTTTAAAATTTAAAATTTATTATTAAACAAACAACACACACAAAGAGATATGTTATATAAGGAAACTTTACAATCGATTTCATCTATATACACAGACAAACAAATAACAAATAACAAGTAAACAAATAAAAAGGGGAAAAAGAATATAATAATGTATGATTATGTATATTGGGGGGGGGGGACACATAAAATACAGATATACAATTATCCATCAATCCACACTTATACCAGGATACACAAGAGGAAATCCTTTTTATGGTTACATTTACCCTCCGAACTTTAAACCTTCTGCTCTGTACCTTCTCAGCCTGTCTTCTTCCTTACTTCCCTACCACCTCTCCTTCAGCTATCCTAACTTCTAATATTAACCTACTCAAACCCTCTACACTTACTTCTCCTACCCACTATATCTTTAACATTCCCATTCTTTTCCTCTTGTAATTCTTCAGTAAATATAAATACCCAACCAATCTAATCGCATTCACACAGAACCAGAACTTCCCTCACCAGCATCGCATTATCCTTGATTGGCATGCCTTTCTTAGAATGCAACAAAAGTAACAATCCAGATCCACCACCCTTATTAAAATATATCTTCCTTAAGATGTTACTAATGTACTGTTTGGAATACCATTTATAGAGTGTTACTATACAATATACATTCTCATCCCGAATATATACAGTAGCCGTAAACCCCACTTAAGATCCAAGAATTGAAGAAACCTCCCAGTGTCTTCTATCTTATTTGTAGATTTGTCCCTCAAGATTTGAGTCAATCTGTCCACTCTATCCCTTCGTAGATTTTATGAATCCATTCTTCAATTGTCGGTTTATTTGACATTTCCAGTATTTTGCATAACATATCCTGGCCGGTTGATTAATAGATTTGATTAAATGTTCTCTCCACGAATCTAGATCCTCACACACAACTCTGTCAGAGGCTGACCACAAAGTTGTGCTGCAGGACCACGAGATTCCGAGAGAAACATTTTTCTAGGCATTTGTAGGTCCTCCAGCATGATTCTATAGTCAGCTCCTGGCAGTGTTGACCACAAAGTTGCACTGGAGGACCTAGAGATTCCTAGGTAAGTGTTGTCTCAGGGGAAAAATGTTTTGTTTTTATTTGTGGTTTTTCCACTTTCACCGGGTTCTGTGCCCCTAATTCCAGGAATGTGGAGAGACCACTGTATATACATTTTGCACAAAATTCAGAATGCACAGTGAAATAACAAACAAACAACAAAAACAGCCCTGTCTGGGGCCCTGTGCATCTGAAAGCAAGATCTCTGTCTGACCTGGGGAATTCCTGATAGGACATTTAAACAATATGGTCTTTTGTTGTTGTTATTGTTGTTACAACTATTCAGGTATAAAGCTGGAACAACAGGGCATGCTAAACCTTTGTCTATGATGTGACCATTTCCTTCTTATATAGGTTTTTTAAAAAAATAAATAAAATTAAGAAGTGGTTAAAGTTCAAACTATTTATGTCCCTTCCCCAGTCTCCTGAAAAGCAGTCCTTTCTATTCTCTTAGAAATCTACCACATCATTTCACTGTGTGTAAGACAAGGTCATGGCCTTAAAGAGGGGGAGTTATGCAAGTTGAGCATGCTTTCTGTGGCTTCCTAAAGTCCTGTGGACCTCTCTTGTGTGACAAACATGTGGGTTCATCTGCAGCCAGATGTGTTGAGTTGAGCTGCTCCATGGTTTCCAGTCACTACAAAAGCCTTACCCTCTAAAAAGCCGTCGGCAGCAGAAGCCTACTATTTTCTTCACTCCACAGTGTCCTAGAGGGTCTGATCACTACTTCTTTTGCCCTGAGAAGACATAACAGTGTTGAACTGTTGGTCCATTAAGTCGTAGAACTGTAACACTGCATGCCAGGCAATTATTTTGTTTGCTGACACAGACCAATCTTTTGCTTAAATGTCAAAACTAAATATGACATGTCAGGGCCTGAATAGAGGCATGAGCAGCAGGAACACTACAGACACACACACATGCTTTTGTTAGCGTCAGTGGTATTTTTTGCTAATTTCTTAAATATATAATGGCTAGTGTCACAACAAAGATCAGCCATCATGTTATGACATTTACTTCATAAATGAGGAGAGGAGGGCATCTGCAAGTTATTCCATCCCTGCTATGAGACGATTAATGTCATAGGAGATAAATCAGCATCCGTCGTACGTGAAATAAGATACAGAAGCCAAAGAATGAGGATCTCTTAAGTGGCTTTGGTGTTGCAAACCATTTTATTATGCACAATGTACAGCTTCTGAGCTATGCTTAGATGTTCTCAAACAGGAATAAGCTTTTACATAGAAGGTATATGGTTTTGCCTCATACATTCAACTCAGTTCTTTGCCACTTCATCATTTATTGTAAACTTCATACTGTATTACTGTTACAGGAAGGAAGACCATCAAAACAAGCCTGATGATGTAAGGGTTTGAATGTTGGTTGAGATTACAGGAGACAAAAGTTTGAATTCTGGTCCAGATAAGGAAGCCTTGGGCAAGTCACACCTTTAGCCTTTGAAGAAGGTAAGGGCAAACTCCTCTGAATAAATGGTGTTAAGAAAACCTTACTTATAGGATCTCCATAAATTGAAAATCAATCTGTTTAATTAATTAATCGTGTATCATCCCACCATTCTCCCAGAAAAGAACTCAAGGTGTCTTGAAGAGATAACAATAACAAAGACCACAAGTATGCAGAGAGATCTGTAGCACCTTTGAGACGTGCCAAAATAATTTCGAGAAATACTCAAGATGAAATACTGTAATCCTAAACAGCATGCAGGAGCCTTAATACTCCTCAAAGAGCCTTGAATAACCTCTAAAGATTTATCTGTACCATGACAACCTCTTCATAGAGAATGCGGTGTTGCAATAATTGCATGTTTGGGGAAAAGACACAATGGTAGCCAGATGTAAGTCCTCTTGTGGATGAACATGAATGCTTAAGAAGGTTGAAGAGTAGTTGTGGTGTAAAAGAACTAAAGAACTGCACAGTGTCCGAACGGCCATTATGTCCATACAAGCCTCCCGGGTCCTTTGAGATCTTTTGGTTAGGCAATTCTCTCAGTACCACCATTCACCTGCAAAAATAATCCAGGTTATGGCCACTTCTAACTTCATTGCTATGAATTCTGGAATCTGTGTGTTTGTGGCAATATTTAGCCTCCTCCGTCAGAAGCTCTAGAGCCGCAACAAGCTACAATTCCCAGAATTCCATAGCATGGCAGTTAAAGTGGTGTCAACTTGATATTTATGCAGTGTGGACGCATCCTGAATATAGATTTGCTGGGGACATGAGCAGAGGTTTTTTCTTAATTGCCATCTCTATCCTTTCAAATTCACTTCTCCAGGGAAGCTAGGCTACCCTCCTGGCTGTGCTTTCTGTCAAAAAAAATATTTGTTTTTAATTCATATAGGCTCTGGACAATTGACTAGCTTGTTTCTCATAATGAGAAGCTTTTCACGGGATATGGTTTTCTAGTAGTTCTATTATTTTAAAAATAACAATATTTGCTCTGTGATTTCATTGTACTCTTATTTAATATTAATTTGACCTGCCT
This sequence comes from Sceloporus undulatus, assembly GCF_019175285.1. Taxonomy (NCBI): domain Eukaryota; kingdom Metazoa; phylum Chordata; class Lepidosauria; order Squamata; family Phrynosomatidae; genus Sceloporus; species Sceloporus undulatus. The sequence goes on along the minus strand of NC_056525.1, from coordinate 194,126,727 downwards.
GGAGTCCCATATTTGGGAGCAGATGGGGACACAATTCAATAAGCAAATAAACAAAAACTAAAGCTAAAATAAAATAAATTAATCGAGAGGAATATGGTCAACTCTCTTAACAACAGATGTTCTCACCCCAAGGACTGTCAATTTTGTTGAACCCAGCTCCCAGAATTCCTGACCATTGCCCACAGTGGGTGGGGATTTTGGGACTTACTTCAACAATATCTGTGGTTACTGTATTGGAGAACCAATCAGTAGGCAATATTGGCAAAACCAATGTTTGTTTGACCCCATAGAGTGTCCGGGAGTTTGTGGTTTATTATTATTATTACCTTTATTTATGAACGCTGTAA
>NC_056525.1:194076798-194126355 GCF_019175285.1 Sceloporus undulatus | reverse complement strand
CGACTCAATCTTCAGATGGATGTAGGAATGGGAGGTCCTTTCCCTTGAGGGAGACCTAGTGGATGAAAGTCACTCCTCAGATGGATGTAGGAAAGAGAGGCCCTTTAGGCTAAGGGAGGCCTGGTGGATGAAAGTCACTCCTCAGATGGCTGCAGGGAGGACGGTCTAGCGGCAGTTGAAGGTGTTAATGGCTCTCTCGTCCTGAGGAAGGTTCCACTGCAGAGGGACGGTCTAAGGCGTTAATGGTCTCTCGGCCTAGGAAGGTTCCACGGCAGGGAGGGAGACGGTATAGAGCAGTTGAAGGTGTGTAATGGCTCTCTCGTCCTGAGGAAGTTCCACTGCGGCAGGGAGGACGGTCTAGAGCAGTTGTTTAATGGCTCTCTCGTCCTGAGGAAGGTTCCCTGCGGCAGGGAGGACGGTCTAGAGGCAGTTGAAGGTGTTAATGCTCTCGCGTCCTAGGAAGGTTCCACTGCAGCAGGGAGGACGGTCTAAGGGCAGTTGAAGGTGTTAATGGCTCTCTCTCCTGAGGAAGGTTCCACTGCAGGCAGGGAGACGGCTAGAGGCAGTTGAATGTTATGGCTTCCTCGTCCTGAAAGTTCACTGCAGGGGGAGGACGGTCTAGAGGCAGTGAATGTTAATGGCTCTCTCGTCCTGAGGAAGGTTCCACTGCAGGCAGGAGGACGGTTCAGAGGCAGTTGAATGTTTAATGGCTCCTCGTCCGAGGAAGGTTCCACTGCAGGGAGGGAGGAACGGTCTTAGAGGCAGTTGAATGTTAATGGCTCTCTCGTCCTGTTATGCTATATAGATCCAAATGCTTGATCACACAGTCATCAAATCTGATCCATGTTGCATGGAACTTGGGATAAAACACCAAATATTAAGGACTGTAGGTATTATCAGTTGAACCTTTCTTTTATTCAACTCATAAGTAAAACCATCTATGGCCCAAAACACATGAGCCAAATAAAGTGGCTTTTAGCCACTTTGGAGGCATGGCATTTACACAACGCACACCCCCAAAGTGGCTGGAAGCTACTCCAAGGCTGCACTCTGGCCCAAAGGACCAGATTAAAAAGGAGTTGATTAAAATTGACTCCTGGCAGTAAGGTGTGAGATGTATGGCAGCAGCCCTCTTTGAAAGTGGGTTGTGAGGTTGTTGCAGTCCCGGCCAGGAGGCCAGAAGCAGCTCTTTATCGGCTGTCTGCTTCACCCCTATATCAATCCAGGCAATGCTGGGTAAATTTACTAATGGTTATATTCATAAACTATAGTTTCTGGAAATGCTTTATCAGGACTACATAATTTTCCCAAATTTTCATGCATACAGTTTGATCAGGAAAACAAAACACACTATTGCATAATTTATTTGCTACACTTGTAAATCACACAATAACATGATCCCTTGGGCAGTATACAATGCAATATGGCTGAAATCCAGCTACAGTAGACCCACTGAATTAATGGGCACTTGAAAAATGAACATGAATGTAAGTAAGTTTCACTGACTCAATGAGTCTTTTGTAGTTCAGAGTAACAATTGCATTACGATTTACTGTATGTCTGTCTATAACAACCAGAACATAATATTTATTATAATTATTATAAATAATAATGAAATGAAGACAAAATCAGCAACATAGAATAAAGAAACTGTATCACAAGAAACTAAAGTAAAAGTAACAGCAAAGTAGAAGAGATCCGAAAGCACTAGAACAGTTCTTAAGACCATAAGGACAATCCTTTCTTCAGAGGGCATTGTACAAACAGGATGCAATCACTGAAAAAGTCTTTTCACCTGAAGCTACCTGCCTCATTTTATTTGGCTCCTGGAAGAGGACCCCAGAGGATGCTATTAAGAGAGGAGAAGCCCTTGCAGAAAATCTGGTCCCAAACTATTTATGGTTTTGAATCTGAACACCAGTACTTTTGAACTGGGCCTAGAAATGTACTGGCAGTCAGTACAAAGTGGCAAAGTACTGGCATCGTATAAATGTACCAACAAGTTCAAGTAAGCAATCTAATTTCATATTTTGAAGTTTCTGGACTTCGAAGGCAGCCTCATAAGAGGAAGTTGCCAGCATAATAGCTGCAAGCTATCCAAATGTCCAGATAGGTCGGTAGTTAATAAAGGATACTCAGTCTTAACCACCAATACCACCTACATCTCTAGTAATAATGGATCTAAGAGCACATTAGATCTACAAACCTTTAGAAAATGGTGAGAACGCTCCAGATAATACTGGACTGCAATGTTCAGCATTCCTCACCACTGAGTATGCCACCAAAGCTACTGAGACTTCCTGTCCAATAGTATTTTGAGGATCCTAGTATTCCCTCTTCTGCTTTAGGAGGAATGCACATACTCTAAAACAGATTGGATGCCAAGAGCATAAACTGCTCATAATAAGTACCTTCATCCTGCCTAGATTGAGTCTCAGTTTATTGGCCCTTATCCACTCTCAACCCAAACACTAGTGAAAGCTGTACAGTGTAAAAAAACAATTCTTCTCAGTCATTTCTTATTAGCACAAAATGAAAAATATTTAACGGTTTTCCTTTGTAAAAAAAGGAGCAATATCTATAGATCCACAGAGGGTCTACATATATTCAACCTAGACAATGAGGAAATCAAAATACCCCTGTCCCTCCACATTTGTGACTTTGACTTTTGCGGATTTGATTATTCACATTTTATTAATATGTTCTCTCTAGGAATATTTAGGTCTTCCAGTGCAAATCTATGGTCAACTTTAACCAACAGTCACACTGAAGGACCTAGAGATTCCTAGAGAAAACACTCCACTAGGCATGGTCAATGTTTGGCAGATATTGACCACAGAAGTGCACTAGAGGACCGAGAGATTACTAGAGAGGTGTTCTCTCAGTTAAAAACATAGTATTTTGTTATTTGCGGTTTTTCCACATTCAGTGCCCCTAATCGCAGCAAATGTGGAGCGAAGAGTGCAGATAGATTTCTCATACTTTTGATCAAACATTGATCAGAACGGTGGTTGAGGTCAAGAAATAAGAAGAAGACTAGGAATGGGAAGGGCACTATGAAAGAACTAGACAAGATCTGAAGATGCAAGATTGGAGATTTATTTCTTAATATTAAATTGTTAATACTTAAGGAAACTTTAAGGGAGTCTAGACTTTGTCTAACAAAAAGGTATAAAATGTTAGAAACAGGATATTCCATATATTCTATGTCTGTGAGGAACAGCTGGTTGGATATTTCTGTGTATGTATGAGGTATTCTGCTTTTTTTCTATACCTTATTTGCTATTACATATAAAATGTATGTTGGACTCTAAATATAGGAATGAAGTACATTGGTTTTGCCCATGGATATAAAAGAAGTTTGTAGGCTGTTGTTTCTTTGCTAGGCTAATTTGAGAGACACACTCTAGTCTAGTCTTGTTGCTTTGCAAACCAACAATAAAAACATGTTCTTGTTTTAATCCTCTAACTCTTGTTTGGACATTTGGTATTCCCTGACCAAAAGGGAATATTTGCCTTTTTTCTAGTTGGTAACAGATCTGAAAGAGTAAAGATTTGCAACTGAGTACTAAAGTTAATATCATCCAAACCATTATAGTCCCCATCACTATGTACAGATGAAAGAGCTGGATGGTGAAGACAGTGGACGACAAGAAAATCCACCCATTTGAGCTGTGGTACTGGAGAAGAGTGCTGAGGATACCATGGACAGCCAAAAAGACAAACCAATGGGTCCTAGAACAGATCAAGCCTGAACTCTCCCTGGAAGCCAAGATGATCAAATTGAAGCTGTCATACATCATGAGAAAAAACTCAATAATCAGACGTCAGAAAGATAGGAAGACCACACACCAGATGGTTAGACTCAGTTAGGAAAGACACAGGCCTGGGCCTACAGGACCTGAGCAGAGAGGCTGTGGATCTTACATCAACAGAGTTGCCATAAGTTGGAGCTGACTCAAGGGCAGTTAACAACAAACAACAACATTCAGTGAAATATAAATTAAAAAACTTAAATACAGTGACCTAGGTGGGGAAAAAGGGGCATACAAACCCGATGCAACTAGTTTCAGGTGATGAAGGAATGTTAGGACCTGGGCATTCCTTGAATACCATCCTGGGAGAAAAGCAACATATAAATTCAATCAATAAAATAAAATAAAATAAAGTAGTCACTTGGATGCTAACCATTTACTTGATAAAGCCCCTCTTTCTTCAAGGCAATTTACTCCCATGTATGTATTTTTTAACATAACAGTCTCAATATTTGTGGAGTGGAAAATATGTAAACTTAGAACCCTTTATACCATTTTATTTTATAAAGTTGTTATTAAATAAAAGCTTGCTATTAATTCTTTTGTCAGAATAGTTTTTCTAGTCCTGGTCTATTTTAATTCACAAAACACAGCATGTTATGCATTACAATCAGTACTACTATGTACTGCTAGTGAACTGTGAAGAATGGAATTTGAAACACTCATATCCAAGTCATTGTTTGTTGTCCATATGAGAGCATAATTTAAGTATGATAACAGGAGAAGGTAAACTGAAAAAATTAGAACAAAGATGATTCCTTGCTTCCTGGTACCAATGTAAAAGTGTTTCATTTTTCATTTCCCTTACATTGATTGGCTAATATCTCTGGGAATCATAAATGGAAAAAAGTAGAAACTGCCTACAGCTGTAGAGTCAGTGCCGATCCATTTGCCAGTTCTATTAAACTGGAAGTGACTTCTGATTTTAAACTAGAAGTGAATTCAGATTTCTGATTTCAGTCCATATGGTAGGGATGACTACTAGATGATTATTTCAAGGTGTAGGCCTAGCAGCTGCTTGGGCTGTGTGTGAAGACTCTGGATCCTCAGTCAGGATACAAGGAGTAGGGGTACTTATAATCATTATTTCCCCATATCCCTTTTGCCTGATCCAAGCATCCTTCTAGGAAGATAAAACAAGATGGCATTCTCTCCTTGGCCAGCCTTTGTTGATAGCTTCCTCATGATTACCGTTACACTTTACAAAAGCGTTCTCTGCATGAATTTGTCCCCCGTTTTAAAGCTGAAGAAGGATGAAAAGAAAACTGTGTAAAATGAAATGTATCATCTAAGATTAGAAGTGGCCCTGTTTTCTACAAATACATTATAAACACTAAAAGCAATTCACAAAAACTAGACCATGTGAATACAGTAACACCAGAACAGCCACAATATATTATAATAGCACTACAACATACCATTCACAGTTCAATGTTCAGTAAAAGCATTTCAAAAAATGAAAACACCCCAATGCATCAATTAAGTATATCCAGTAGTAGTGGCTCAGCATTATAACCACATTAAGCAATTTACTGTACTCAGCAATTCATGTAAGAAACCTAGGCTAAATAAAGTAGCAGGGGAAAAAAGAAGAGACAAAGTAACAAAAAGACAAAGTAACAAAACTGAATTAGCAGCTGCCCCCAAACAAACTAGACCAAGTACATTATTTTTCTATACATAAACAACACAACCAAAATGTCTAATGTTAGGCAAGCCACCTACAATTCAGCACTAAAAGAGAGGGAATAACCATCACATGGCACTTCAGGCAACCCACCTTCCCATGACAGAAACAGATGCTCTTGAAACTACATCTTAAACCAATAATTCATCTACTATATGAAGATCTCAAATGAGGGGCTAAAATCTTCATGTAGAAGCAGAAAATAAGATAGTATTAAAATGAACAAACAAAACCTCCTTGCTACCAAATGGCAAGGATGTGTGTGTTTTTGTTGGTCTGAAGAGGTTTTGCAAAATTGGAAACTGTGATAATGGTTGCCTTGTTGCAAACACTATTAAAAAATTAATACCATGGAATGGGTTATTTGTGTCTTTGCAGTCACTCAGCATGGTCAGCATTCTCTTTAAACAGCTTCATTTATATACCGCTTCATACTGAACTAATAGTGTCTAAGCGGTTTACAACTGTAAGCTAATTGCCCCCAACAATCTGGGTACTCATTTTAGCAACCTCAGAAGGATGTAAGCCTGAGTCGAGCTTGAGCCCTTTTGCTGGTATTGAACTCGCAACCTTATGGTTTTGAGTGAGTGGCTGCAGTACAAGCATTAAACCACTGCGCCACCAGGCTCATAAAAAAACAGACACAGAAAAAGCTTAAATGTTGTGTACAGTTGGCCCTCCACATTTGCAGCTTTTACTTTTGCTGGTTTATTTGCAGATTTAATAATAATAATAATAATAATAATAATAATAATAATAATAATAATAATAGGATTTATTTATATGCCGCCCAATCACTGGGAATCCGGGCGGCTTACAACAGAGAGGATAATAGACATGTTTTTTTTTAATTTTTAAAATTTAAAATTTTATTATTAAAACAAACACACACACACAAAGATATGTATATATAAGGAAACATTACAATCGATTTCATCTATATACATCAGACAAACAAATAACAAATAACAAGTAAACAAATAAAAAGGGAAAAAAGAAATATATATATATATATGGGGGGGAGACACATAAAATACCAGATATACAATTATCCCATCAATCCACACTTATTTACCAGGATACACAAGAGGAAATCCTTTTTATGGTTACATTTACCCTCCGAACTTTAAACCTTCCGCTCTGTACCTTTCTCAGCCTGTCTTCTTCCTTACTTCCCTACCACCTCTCCTTCAGCTATCCTAACTTCTAATATTTAACCTACTCAAACCCTCTACACTTACTTCTCCTACCCACTATAATACTTTAACATTCCCATTCTTTTCCTCTTGGTAATTCTTCAGTAAATAATTAATACCCAACCAATCTAATTCGCATTCACACAGACACAGAACTTCCCTTCACCAGCATTCGCATTATCCTTGATTGGCATTGCCTTTCTTAGAATGCAACAAAGTAACAATCCAGATCCACTCGCCCTTATTAAAATATATCTTCCTTAAGATGTATCCAATGTACTGTTTGGAATACCATTTATAGAGTGTTACTATACAATATATCATTTCTCATCCCAAATATACATAGCCGTAATACCCCACTTAAGATCCAAGAATTTGAAGAAACCTTCCCAGTTGTCTTCTATCTTATTTGTAGATTTGTCCCTCAAGATTTGAGTCAATCTGTCCATCTCTATCCCTTCGTAGATTTTATGAATCCATTCTTCAATTGTCGGGTTTGTTTGACATTTCCAGTATTTTGCATAACATATCTTGGCCGGTTTGATTAATAGATTTGATTAATATGTTCTCTCCACGAATCTAGATCCTACAGCACAACTCTGTCGGAGGCTGACCACAAAGTTGTGCTGCAGGACCACGAGATTCCTAGAGAAAACATTTTTCTAGGCATTTGTAGGTCCTCCAGCATGATTCTCTAGTCAGCTCCTGGCAGATGTTGACCACAAAGTTGCACTGGAGGACCTAGAGATTCCTAGGTAAGTGTTGTCTTCAGGGGGAAAATGTTTTGTTTTTTTATTTGTGGTTTTTCCACTTTCACCGGGTTCTGTGCCCCTAATTCCAGTGAATGTGGAGAGACCACTGTAGATACATTTTGCACAAAATTCAGAATGCACAGTGAAATAACAAACAAACAACAAAAACAGCCCTGTCTGGGGGCCCTGTGCATACTGAAAGCAAGATCTCTTGTCTGACCTGGGGAATTCCTGATAGGACATTTAAACATATTGGTCTTTTGTTGTTGTTATTGTTGTTACAACTATTCAGGTATAAAGCTGGAACAACAGGGCATGCTAAACCTTTGTCTATGATGTGACCATTTCCTTCTTACATAGGTTTTTAAAAAAAAAAAAAAAATTAAGAAGTGGTTAAAGTTCAAACTATTTATGTCCCCTTCCCCAGTCTCCTGAAAACAGCAGTCCTTTCTATTCTCTTAGAAATCTACCACATCATTTCACTGTGTGTATAGACAAGGTCATGGTCCTTAAAGAGGGGGAGTTATGCAAGTTGAGCATGCTTTCTGTGGCTTCCTAAAGTCCTGTGGACCTCTCTTGTGTGACAAACATGTGGGTTTCATCTGCAGCCAGATGTGTTGAGTTGAGGCTGCTCCATGGTTTCCAGTCACTACAAAAGCCTTACCCTCTAAAAAGCCTCGGCAGCAGAAGCCTACTATTTTCTTCACTCCACAGTGTCCTAGAGGGTCTGATCACTACTTCTTTTGCCCTGAAGACATAACAGTGTTGAACTGTTGGTCATTAAGTCGTAGAACTGTAACACTGCATTGCCAGGCAATTATTTTTGTTTGCTGACACAGACCAAATCTTTTGCTTAAAGTGTTCAGAAACTAAATATGACATGTCAGGGCTCTGAACTAGAGGCATGAGCAGCAGGAACACTACAGACACACACACATGCTTTTGTTAGCTGTCAGTGGTATTTTTGCTACATTTCTTAAATATATAATGGCTAGTGTCACAACAAAGATCAGCCATCATGTTATGACATTTATCTTCATAAATGAGGAGAGGAAGGGCATCTGCAAGTTATTCCATCCCTTGCTATGAGACGATTAATGTCATAGGAGATAAATCAGCATCCATAGTACGTGAAATAAGATACAGAAGCCAAAGAATGAGGATTCTCTTTAAGTGGCTTTGTGTTGCAAACCAGTGTATTATGCACAAATGTACAGCTCTGAGCTATGCTTAGATGTTCTCAAACAGGAATAGCTTTTACATAGTAAGGTATAGTGGTTTTGCCTCATACATTCAACTCAGTTCTTTGCCACTTCATCATTTATTGTAAACTTCATACTGTATTACCTGTTACAGGAAGGAAGACCATCAAAACAAGCCTGAATGATGTAAGGGTTTGAATGTTGGTTGAGGATTACAGGAGACAAAAGTTTGAATCTTGTCTCAGATAAGGAAGCCTTGGGCAAGTCACACTCTTTTAGCCTTTGAAGAAGGTAAGGGCAAATCTCCTCTGAATAAATTGTGTTAAGAAAACCTTACTTATAGGATCTCCATAAATTGAAATCAGATCTGTTTTAATTAATTAATCAGTGTATATCCCACCATTCTCCCAGAAAAGAACTCAAGGTGTCTTGAAGGAAGATAACAATAACAAAGACCATCAAGTATGCAGAGAGATCCTGTAGCACCTTTGAGACGTGCAAAAATAATTCTAGAAATACTATCAAGATAAATCAAGATAAATAATCCTAAACAGGATGCAGGAGCCTTAAACACCTCCAAAGAGCTTTAATAACCTCTAAAGATTTATCTGTACCATGACAACCTCTTCATATAGAATGCGGTGTTGCAATAATTGCATGTTTGGGGAAAAGACACACTTGTAGCCAGATCTTAAGTCCTCTTGTGGATGAACATGAATGCTTAAGAAGGTTGAAGAGTAGTTGTGGTGTAAAAGAACTAAAGAACTGCACAGTCTCCAAACTGCCATATTATTCCATACAAGCCTCCCCGGTCTTTGAGATCTTCTTGTTAGGCAATTCTCTCAGTACCACCATGCTACATTCACTCTGCAAAAATAATCCAGGTTATGCCACTTCTAACTTCATTGCTATGAAATTCTGGAATCTGTAGTTTTGTGCAATATTTAGCCTTCTCCGTCAGAGAGCTCTAGTGCCGCAACAAGCTACAATTCCCAGAATTCCATAGCATGGCAGTTAAAGTGGTGTCAACTTGGATTATTTATGCAGTGTGGACGCAGCCTGAGATATAGATTTGCTGGGGACATGAGCATAGGTTTTTCTTAATTGCCATCTCTATCCTTTCAAATTCACTTCTCCAGGGAAGCTAGGCTACCTCTCCTGGCTGTGCTTCTGTCAAAAAAAATATTGTTTTTATTCATATAGGCTCTGGACAATTGACTAGCTTGTTCTCATAGATGAGAAGCTTTTCACAGGGATATGGTTTTCTAGTATTTTTCTATTATTTTAAAAATAAACAATATTTTGCTCTGTGATTCATTGTACTCTTATTTAATATTAATTTGACCTGCCTGGAGTCCCATATTTGGGAGCAAGATGGGGCACAAGTTCAATAAGCAAATAAACAAAAACTAAGCTAAAATAAAATAAATTATATAGAGAGGAATAATGTCAACTTTCTACTAACAGATGTTCTCACCCCAAGGGACTGTCAATGTTGTTGAACCTCAGCTCCCAGAATTCCTGACCATTGCCCACAGTGGGTGGGGATTTTGGGACTTACTTCAACAATATCTGTGGTTACTGTATTGAGAACCAATGCAGTAGTGCAATATTGGGCAAAACCCATTTATGTTTGTTTGACCCCATAGAGTGTCCATGGAGTTGTGTTTATTATCTTTACTTTTCAGGTGTCTATCTCCTGCCTGGAGATGAGAATGAGCCTAGCCATCTAATGAAACATCATTGTTTTGCTCTCATTCTTCCCTTATCAGGGTGCTCTCCAGTAAGCTTAAAATTGTCAGGGTGCTCTCCCTGCAGCAGCTTAAAATGAATCACTAGAGCAATGATCTTAAAAGAGTTGCATTTATAGAAGCACTTCAAAAATTCATAAAATGGGAATAGGAAAGATTGATTATTTTTTGGAAGCCATCCATATACCTTCCGACTGAGTGAGAATTTGGCATGAGCATGCAATTTATGAAATGTAATGTACATGTTACTTATATGTCACTATTTAGATTAACTATCTAGAAAAGAACCATACACTGCCAAAAATCAATAATTATAAAATAAGGATGGCTATTTCTCTTCAGACACATACTGTAAAAAAAAGATAACACTTTCACCACCACACTATTTAAGTACAAAGATAGCCTTAACAAACAAAAGTAAGATAACCTCAAGGCAAAAAAATATAATAAAATAGTACAGTACAATAGAATATAGATCTTCCAAGTTGCCTTGATTGTGGATCAAAGAAAAAAGCCATCAAAAGCCTAACACAGCAACATTTCTACATGTGTAACAGTAAATTAACTAAGAACAAATATGGAAATAATAGAAGGTCTGTGTTAAGCCAGCAACAAAGAAGTCCTTAATGTAGTTAAACAAAGTCAAATCAAATCCTGATTTTATAACAGCATGAAACTCTTTCACAATAGTTTAAATTCTATTTATAGTAGCAACACTTCAGATAAAAGTCAAAGGGATTAAAGTCAAAGCTGTAGCTATACATAAGCTGTGATTCTGATTTTTGGTGTCATTTGTGGCCTTCACATAAGAAGCATGAAATATTCCTTAACTGCTGTATGAGATAGTTCAGTTGTACTGTCTCAGCAATGCAGAGAAGAGAAGGAATTGCCTTTGAGTTTGAACAGCAAGATATATTAACTTACACATATATAGATTAATAACACGCACAAAATACAATTAATATAATTTTAAATTGACTAACATGCATAAAGGGTAGTTTAAAATGACAGGATTCACAGCTAGGCAATAACGTTACTAAATCTGACTGAATATACACAAAATTAAGGATGAGCATACAAGATCTCTAGATCATGTAAGATGTTACAAACAGAGGGTAGGGCAGGAGAACATCTGCTTTGGGATCACATTCACATTGTGCATAGTCAGAATTTTAAGATGGAGCAAAAGAAGAAGGGTTGCATTAGGTTCTACCAGGTGCCAGGCAAGTTTGAGGTTACAGCAGAATACTATCTACTATAATGTAGAGAATGCCACTTATGGCCTAAGGAAGTACAGTCGGCTCTCCATATCCATGGATTCTGTATCCACAGATTCAACTATCCATGGTTTGAAAATATTTAAAAATATATATAAATCCCAAAAAGCAAACCTAATTTTGCCATTTTTATAAGGGATATCATTTCACTGTATTTAGTGGGACTTGAACACCCACAGATTTTGGTATCGGGGAGGCGGGGAGCAGGAACCAAACCCCACTAGATACCAAGGGCCATTGTATTACTGCTGGTGTGTACATTCAGATTTGCTTGTAGCAAACTGAGGGCAACATATTATCTTTGGGAGTAACAACGATATAACAATATTATTTTGTTAATAAAATAATGACTGGTGCTTTTGATTGCATTTATTTGTTATTTCTAAAACTTGGCTTTTAGGGGCCATTTGGACATGGTTTGGGAACAATGTTGGCCATTCATGCATTTGAGGGCAATTAAAAAATAAAAAATATGTTAACTGAATTAACTAACATCACTTGTTAACAATGAGTATTAAGAAATGTTAATGAGTAACTCACAACAATAACAACACACAAATAGTGAATATATTTCCAAAAATATTGTTTCAAGCTGTGTAAAAACTTTAATTTTATTGACTGATTTATGTTGCTCAACACTTGGTAGGAGAGGGAAAAGGGCAATGGGACATGAAGAGGCAAGAGTGTTGGGGCAATTATATGGAATTCTTGATAGGAAGTGAAAAGTGCAAAAAGTAAGAAATTTAAATATGGATCAAGAGGTTTCTGGTTGTGTGCCAAGGGGCTCAGAGTCAGACCCATGATGTTACAGTGAAGGCTAGTAGCACAGATGTCAGTAGCATGGTGAATCTGGTTGCAGATTTAATGTGGACCCATTTTTGGGGATGAGATTCAGCACCTTGGATAGCACTGTTAAAATCTGGATGACAATCCAGAGTGGATTCCCTGCCCCAATGGCACAGGAAACACTAGTTTCTACTGTTCCAAGAGTTGGCACAAGTCAGTTGTCTGCTCACCTGACACCCATTTATGTCTTCCTGACATTTGGCAAAGACCATTTTTAAAATTTTCTTAGGCATTTCAACTTTCTGTGGAATTATTTTTATGTTTCCATGTAATCTTTTTTTTAAAAAAATCTGGATTGTTTTTATCTGTTTTGATTTATCAACATGCATGTTTTATTTAATTTATTATCATTCTGAATGACAGCCACTCGGGAAGCAGTTGTTTAGAAATGTAGGATAAAAATCCATAAAACAAATGAATAATAAAGGTGTTGAAAACAGCTACTTGTGCTGATCAGACATCAAAGAGATGCTGAATATAATAACTTCATATATAAATGCCTCAATAGTAGCTGCTGCTGTCATCAGGTTCTCCACAACACAGCAACCACCACAGGCAATTTCAAATGTACTGGGCTTATTCTTAGTTGAGAAGGTCAAATAGCTAATGATGATATGATATTTACATGCAGTTTTGTTGTGGTTTACTAGTACCTTTAATATTAATATTAACTATATAGATTTTGACCTACAAAGCCATAGTTTCCTAAGGGATCCCAGGAGCTCTAAAAGACCAGTTGCCTTTTCCTATATGAAGCTGGGCATCAACTTATATCATGCTTCAAGACCCCACTGTAATGTTTGAAGAAACTACAACTACTGACATTGCAGGGTAAAGACCAAAGTTTGCCATCATAATGATTCCAGATGTTCACAACTGCCTGACTTCAGCTATTGAGCATAATGACTGGGGCTGATATGAGTTATATTTGGCAGAACAGATTGAAGAAAGGTATATTCACATCCTTTCTACCAGTAGCATGCAACTTCAAACCTCATTTCCTAATTGTGCCCCTGTCCTCCTTGCACCTTGGTACCATCTTTGTTTTCACCATTCTCTGCTTTCTCTTGGTTTTACAATTCTTTGCTTATTCTAAGCAATGTTCATCAGGCCACTGCCTAAATTGTTCCACTTGTTTGGAATAGATTTGACTCTGGATTAACTGTCAGAACACTTCTTCTTTCTTCCCACATAATACAGAGCCGTCCCCAACTTTAACTACTGTGACATTTCTTTATACTCCACACCTCAGTTCTAGGATTGCTGTGTTCGTATGTACACACACATATGCTGAGTTGGTTGCCTCTCTCTCTCACTATTTGCTTATTCGCAGGCCTTTCCAATCAACAGTATCTGTGACATGTTGAGAGAAAGTGACTAGATAAGAGAGCCAGATAGATAAAAGTAGGAATAAGAAAACACCATCGGCAAGGTACTAAAACATCTAGAATGGCACGAATTATTCTTACCAAAAAATTAAAAGGACTGTGCATAATGTGTATATTTACACACATTTATAGATACACCCTATAAGATCTTCCGCAAGGGATCAGAATTGGTTGGCATAAATATTTTTGATTCTTTCTCCCACTTCTTTTATTTTTCATTATTGTGCTGACCTCTGATTTCAGCATGATCTAGAAACATGCCTTAGCAGTTAAAGCTGAAGTTTTATGAGTATAAACATTAGAATTATTATGATACTAAGTATAAAAAACCCCTAACATCAGCAATATAAGCAACGAAAATGGGGGTGGGGATAGTTGTGGGGAGTGGAAGCTGTCACATATCAAGTCAAACCCTTGATCCATCCTGCTCTGAACTGTTTACACTGAGTGGCACTGTTGGGAGTCACAAGGAAAATGTACAATGTGGGTTTTAATAGTAACCAGGCATAAAGGGGTTACTGAGAGCCATAATGGTTAGGCATTTAGAAGGGACATCAAAAAGATAGTCAACAAGTGCTGTAAAGTACTGTAGGATGCTGCCAGTCTGAAAAGTCACTCAGGAGGGTGGCTGGATTCTTTGTGACACCAGAGGGAGAGGCAAGGCCTCACGGAGCCTTTGCTAGAGTAGTGACGAGCATTTTATCTCAGAGGGGGTTGCTACTAGTGTGGATGGTGCCGACGTATATATTGTTGTACACAGTGGAACGTCTTCTAAGAATAAAAGCCTCATCTGAGAGAAGTGTACAGTGTGTCTTTGCTCATTGAGAATGGGAGAGGTGTTTCTCCAGCTCACAAGCTGCTGACTACAGTCACGAAGGTGAAAAAATCTGGTGCCAAACGTTGACTTGTTGCCTCACTCGCTGCGCAACATCAAAAGCGTTTTAACAGGCACTGGCTATCCACGATTTCAGAGAAGGGTCTTTCCTAGTCTTACCTGAAGAATCTGAGCACTGAGCCAGGGATCTTCTGCATGTAAAGCATGGGCTCTAGCATTGATCTACAGCTTTTTCCCAAAGTTAGTACTTTCTAAAGACAAGATGGTCTTGTCGAACTGACTTGGTTTCTTATGTTAGTACTATAACCCCTGCCTTAGCTCTGGTATATATACATTCAAAAGAAAGCCATAAAGACTAAGCCTGCATCTGCACTGTGAAAATAATGCAGTTTGACACTACTTTGACTCAATGCTCTGGAATCCTGGTTTTGTAGTTTGTTGTGGCACCAGAGCTGTGAATATCTCACAAAACTACAGATCCCACAATTCCACAGCACTGAGCTAGGGCAGTTAAAGTGCTGTCAAACTGCATTATTTCTATAATGCAGATTAGACCTAAGCCTACTTTGCAGGGCACTAGAATCCTATATCGGAGGAATACAAGAAAGAGAATGAAAGGAAGAGATCTATTAGTCACTGGGAACTGTGGAGCAAAAAAGACATCAGACTGCACACAGAAGAATTAGATTAATGTTCAGCAGCTGCCCGCTTTTGTCGTAGATCCTGCAGAAAAAAATATTGTATAACATTTAAAGATGTATTAAAATACACATGTCAAAAGCATAGTTATACTTGCTCTGACAAGTATAAGTATTATTTTTACTACCTGATCCCTTTAACATTCTAGTAAGTGTGGGCAGCTTTCAATGGAAAAGAAAAGACTTTGAGTTAGAGACAGAAAGAGGGAGGGAGGGAACAAGGGAGAGAGAATGAAGTAGACAAGAGTATTTTAATTTGGCTGATAGTCTGCACTATCGATGACTTGTACTGTAATTCAGTACTCATATAATCTGGTAGTGCATGCATTGATCACAGGAGTCGTTGCTTAAAAACATATCAGTCTCCAAGCTGTTTTCTTGTCACCAGAATAGAAATTGTTTCAATAGGTCCTGAAATAAATTATTGATGAACCTCTAGAGAGAAAAATAACAAACCACCAGACACATACCACAAGCACTTTATAGAGTGATTTAAACTCAGAATATGGTAGATTGCTCCCCAATACAACTACAAAACTAGACCCAATGGTAGCAGTGCTATATACCACTGCTTCTAAGGTGATCAGATGTGGGAGATCAGGAATTATTTTGTCTCATTGTGCTAGGGATCAGCATCATATTTGTGCCCAGTGGCTACAACTGTGTTTTCTTTCTCTGGGAAACTCACCAGGGACCAACAACTAATGCCAGGGACTGGCACCAGTCCAGGGACCACCACTTCGAGTACCACTACTATCTGCCATCCCTATCATATTGTCAAAATGATTAAATATAAAGGATCCTACCTTGTGCTGGGGGAGGGGAAAACGAGTCCAGTTAAACTTCATGTACACCCTTGGTGTCTAGATGTCCACATTGCATTCTCTCTTATTTGGTGTCACTGTGTGTCTTCAAACCATTTCTGACTTAGGGCAACCCAAAGTGAACTCTATCAGGCTTTTTTCTGGGGCTGCGAGTGTGTGATTCACTGAAGGCCACCCAGTGGGTTTCCATGGCGGAATGGGGAATCAAACCCTGATCTCCAGAGTCATAGTCCAATGCTCAAACCACCACACCACACTGGTTCTCATTCTCTCTTATACTGTATATCAAAAAAGTATATGGGGATATAGGTCTGCTGGATGTTTTATTGCAGGACTGTACAATGCAGACAAATTATGAACTGAAACCAATCTTCCAGACCTGACTGGCAACCAAGTTCCTACTTCTGCATAAGCACATCCCAGTTCTTCAACTCATGATCCCTTCAATGGAAACTGCAGGGACTGTAAGTGAATTTCACAAATATCAAACATATGTTCTGCCACTAAATTATAGCATTGCCTCTGGCTTCACTAGGCAACCTCTTTTAGCAATGCCAGTCTGTAAGAAAACCACTAGTCCTTTAGCTATAGCACAATATACAATTTGGATGAGGTCTTGCACTTTGAGTTTATAAACTAGAATATTAAAGGGGGAACACATCCCCAGCAAAGGGGAGCTGTGGCACACAAACTATTTTGCATATTATTTTTTTCAGGCAAAGGTCAGAAGCCTTCCCTAAAATCATAGAAACATTGCTGGAGGAGACCACAAGAGACTATCCTCCAGCCCCCTGCCATGCAGGAATACACAATCTCTGTACTGAGAAGATTTTATGGGGTTTTAAAAATCTGACTGCTGGAGTCCACTTACTACAGGCAGGCTGGAGACTGGATGATTATGGGGAAACTGAACAGCAGAGCACAGAAAAGTGTGAAAGCTTTGCAGGCCCAGAGTATATAGCAGCTGAGTGGATCCACACCCAATGATATTTTTTGATCGAGCAGAAGCACAGAAGAACTTCTGTGCCTAGAAGATGTAGCTTCACACAGATGGATTCAGAGGAAGCTACAGCCTCGACACACCAGCACTAAATGCTGGTGTGGGCGGGGTTGGCATTGCAGGCTCCATCTTGCCAGGAAACAGACTCCTCCCCTAATGGTCTTCCCCACATGCACAACAAATTTACTCAGGCATGTATGGTACAGTGGTACCTTTAATAAGAAAACAGCTTTGTGTCCAGAAGATAGTAACTCAAAACATAAAGTCCTGTCTTCATGTCAGCCTTCCCAACGTCCCACCGAGGCAGGGCTCGCTTCCCAGAGCCTCCCTTTTTGACCCCACCAATCATCCTCTAAGTCCTGAAGATCTCTGGTTGTCTCCTCCCCAGAACCAGCAAAAGTCCAGGCTCCCTCCTCTCAAGGGTTCCGCTGCCTCCCCTCTCCTTGGGTCCTCTGCCTTGGGCATTGGGCCCTTCTTGGAAGAGGCGCCAGCACTCCATCCCTCCCTGGACTCCTTAAACACTGTTCTTTCCCTTGCCCAACCAGCTCTTCCACATCCATCCTTCCTCCCCGCATGCCTCAGCCCTTCTCCTTTTATATCCCTTCTAGCTCCTCCTCCTTCCTCCACTGGCTCCACCTCTGGGCTAACTTCCTCCTTCCCCTCAACCTCCACCACCTGGCTGCCCTTAGCCCTCTCAGCTCTCTCCACCTGGGTGAGTACCTCACTACAGCTGGCATTGGGGCAGAGTGGGGGTGTGGCATCTGCATGATGTGTGCCCTGACTCCGCCCCCATGCCAGCATGATGCCACGTGCCCCACTGCATGGCAGGAGGCATCACAGTGCTCTCTTGGCACTGTGTGTACTATACGTGCTGCACCAAAGGAGTGCCGAAGAGCCACAGCGCCAGTGGCTATGGCGCCCTTTCTGTGGTGCAAAAGGAGCTGCTTTTTGAAGCTCTTTTTTGTGCAGCAGAAAGGCCAGTTCAGGGCTACGGCATGTGACTGCCATGGCCCCGATCCAACTAGGAAAGAGCCAGCATCCCACTGCCCCTTAGGGGCTATCTGTACAGCCCCCTAGTTACCTTTAGACCTCACTGAAATCCACAGATATCATTACTAGTTTGTACACTGATTTCAATGGGAGGTAAAAGATGGACTTGCCCAGAATACAAACCATAAAGCTGGATCCATATAGCACTGCATACAGTACCCCATACTATAATGTAAACAGCCTTACTGTCATCCAGAATGAAGTTGATTCTGCCGATAAAGAAATTTTGTGAAGCACAAAGGAGACAAATTGCACCTAATTCTTGACCAGTTCATTAGGACCATATCTTAAAGAGTTAAATGTTAAAGAGTCAAATGTTCTTAATTTACACAAATAACCATCTTCTTGAGCACTTTTTTCTCATTATCAATTAGAGTTGTCAGGGGCACATGAAAAAGCATGTAAGGCAGAAATGGGGTGCATATGACTCTCCGGGTGTTTTTGATTTTAATCTGTACCATTCCAAAGCAAAGATAAACCAGTTATTCAAATGCATTTCAATTTCTTTTCATACAAACCAATCCCACTAAAACATGAGCAAGATTTTTTTTCCTGTAAAAGTTGTTCAACAGTGGACTAGATTGCCTTGGAGGGTTAGACTGTCCTTCCTTGGAGGCATTTAAGCAGATGGATGGATATCTTTAGTTGTGTGTCTGGGAGTGCTTTAGTTGTGTATTCCTGCATGGCAGGGGTTGGAAGAGATGGCCCTTGTGGTCCCTTCCTACTCCAAGTTTCTATGATTCTAACTCAGATCCCAAAACAATGCAGAAATAATTCTGTGTGACACTATTTCAACTGCTCTGGCCCAGTGCTAGGGAATCTTGGAAATTGTAGTTTATTGTGGCACCAGAACTCTCTGGCAGAGAAGGCTAAAGGTCTCATAAAACTACAGTTCCCAGAATTCCCTAGCACTGAGCCAGGGCAGTTAAAGTAGTCTCAAATTGGATTATTTCTGCACTGTGTTTTGGGCCTAAAAACCTTAAGTACAACCAATAGTCACTATATTCATCCATGAGTACATTCTGGCAATATCTTATAATCCATGCCCATGTATTCACTCATTTTCAAATGAATTACAGAAACACAGTGGCACAATTTACAGCACAGTCCATTTTATGCATCTTTATCAGAAACAAGTCCCACATTCCAATGGGATATTAACCCAGTTAAGTGTAAATAAAACTGCATTGTCATTTTGTTGCATGCTTTCCCATATTGCCTCATAAATTTATATTTCACTGTTACACACCTATGGTGTATTGCAGTTACCTTACCCGCCCATGGCAAATGCAAAAAATTCAAATTTATACTGCACCATGATGCATAGGCTACCCTTGCACTGATGACTGTAGTACTGTATAACATTTTCCCATAAATTATATATAGGTGATCTGTGCCTTATTACACCCCTACAGACTGCATTACAAAAAATACATTATCAAAACAATGTGCTCTGTAGCAGTCATGACACAGCAACAACAAAAAATGAACATTATCACAGACAAATTGGGCAAGTATCGAAAGGAATGGGTAAAACATGCTGTTATGGGGAGTCAAAAGTGAAGAGCTGATCTTTCAAATCCTCCCTGAATGTAGAGTAATACTTTACAAAATACACACAGAGTCCTGTACATAAGGATACTGCACTACGTATAGCATTCCCACAGGGGAAACCTACACATGTCTACTACTGAGTTCAGCGAGATTTCCTTCCAAAGAAGTCAATAAAGGATTTGCTGCCTTGATTTACAGGATCCTGATGCTAAATATAAGCCATATAATTATGCTGTGAAGGACTAACAGGGCTACTTCTGTGAAAATAATGATAAGAGCGGACCACTTGTGAATGCACCACAACAATACAACAACACACAGAGAAACAAGGAGGAAAGAACAGACATATTTGTTTTGTTGATGGGTCACTGATGTCCTTTAGGAAACACAATGGGCTTCTGAGGGAAAGGATAGCTGGCTGTTTTCTGAGAAGGGTGGACATAAAAACCTAGGGTGGGCAGGAAAATCCCTCCACATGTAACATAAACATGCCCCCCCCCCGAAAATGTGGACACAGTTTCAGATTACTTGGTTGCATTTAAACAGGTGGGAAACAGAGGAACCCCCCCCCCCGATCATTTTGCCCATGAACATACTCTCTTTTTATCTGCAGAAAAGTATCAGGCTTTTATACATAAAGGACCCTTCTGGGTAGTAAAAAGGAGCAAATGCTACTTAGGAGTTTATTACACTGAGGAGATCGGGAGTTTATCCCACGAATACCCAGAAAAATCATGTAATTGAGCGAAACAACTTCGCACACAACCCGCCATTAAAGTGGTCGCAAAGAAGCATCGACACACATCTTTTTACTTTTGGGATTTCAGCGACAAGGCATTTCCGATATCCACTTTCTTTGCGCAACTGCGTACGGTTGTCATTCGTGCAATTCCTCGCCGTTTCCACTTCATTTGTGGGATGCTTTAAATGCGCTCTAATCTCTCTTTAATGCCGAAATTAGCCCCAGTGTGATAAACTCCTAATCCTTAGTATATACCCACAGTATATACGCCTTAGTATATACCCAGAGACATAAAGAGGGAGGGGGGTTTAACCTGAACTTCAGACCCTCACGCACACAACTACAAAAAGCATTCCCCATACAGAAAGTACTCTCTCTCTCACACACACACACACACACACACACACAAGGGAGGAGGAGGAGGAGGGGAGGAAGGAATACCCCTATTCTTGGCCAATGCATAGGCATGAAAGGAGTACAGAGAGAGTCCTCCCCATGAAGGGTCTGAGGGGACTGCTGTCACAACAGAGATACACAGAGGCCAGCCTTGGTGGGTGAGGAAGGAGAAGAAGCCCTAGGCAGGGATGGATGGATGGATGGATGGATGGATGGATGGATGGATGGATGGATGGGCTGGCAGTCCAGGCTCAGGGCAGAGGTGGGATGGGACCCAAGGATAAGGAGGGCTTCAATAGAGGAGGGGAGTGGCTCCACACTGAGACCCAGGGATGCGGGACTCCCCTGCTGTGGCTCCATGCTGTGGAATTCTGGGAATGGTCGTTTTTTGTGGCACCATGGCAGAGGAAAGTGCTCTCAAACGAGGTGCCACAACAAACGACCATTCCCAGAATTCCACAGCATGCAGCCATGGCAGGGGAGGAAAGTGCTCTCTCAAATCAGTGTGGAGGCGCCCCCCAACCCCCAACCCCCCCTCGCCCCTCAAGGAACCAAGCCCTGCCCCTCTCTGGGGGGGCAGACAGGGGGTCCACACCCAGCCGGCCTCCCACTCTCCAAAACATTTGCCTCCACAGGAGTCACCCAGGGGCTGGAGGGCTGGGCTCTCCCTTTCTCTCTCTCCTCCGTGTATAGATCTATATCTATATCGGGGGGGGGGCTGTTGGGGGTGTGTGAAATGCCCAGCCCAGCGCCCTGCAGGCACACCTACCAGGCGGGCCGCCTCGGCCCAGGTGCGGTCCTTCTTCTTCCTCTTGTCTTTCATGTTTGCATCTCATTGAGACGGTGTTCTTGGGGGGAGGGGAGGGAGGGAGGGAGGGGAGGGGAGGGAGCCCGAGGGTCCCGCACAGGAGACAATGATAGGATGACGTGGACTTGCCAGGCGCCCCCTCCCCGAAGGAGGGAGGGAGAGGACGGGAGAGGAGAGCAGGGGGGGGCTTGGCTGGCCCCAGCAGCTGACAGCTTGAGGGATGCTCCGCTCCGCGAGTCACAACAATGCACTGTGACGTCACGCCCGGGGAATGGCGACCGGCCCCCTCCCCTCTCCTCCCCCAAACATTCCATCCCGGGCAAGACCCGCACCAGAGAGCCCCCAGATCTCGCGAGAACTCCCAATGGAGACCCTCTCTCTCTCTCTCTCTCTCTCTGCCTCTCTTTCTCTCTCTCCTCAGCAGCCCCTCACTTCTCCCCAAACACACACACACACACAAGCCTCCCACTCCCAGGATGGCGAGACCTCTCCAAGGCTCCCCCCTCTGCCCAGGTCCTGCCAATTCATACCCATGGACCTCCTTAATATAGAATACAGTGGTCCCCCCTCCAAAGAGATTTTCTTTTGGACTTCAGCTCCCAGAAGCCTCAGCCATGGTGGCCAATTGCCTGGGATTCTGGGAGCTGAAGTCCATAATAATAATTTATACCCCGCCTCTCCAATGAGATCGAGGCGGCTCACGACAATATTAAAAAAAAAACCCATTAAGATACAATAAAATATAATGCCCCATAAATCCACCCACCCACCCTAACCACTAAATCACAGCAATAAACAATAATAATAAACCTAGATGGAAACCTAGAGATTCCTAGAGAGGTGTCCTGTCAGGTAAAAACATTTTGTTATTTGGGGTATTTCCCATGTTCATGTGGGTCTTCTGCCCCTAACCCTAGCGAATATGGAGGGACAAGTGTTCAATACAATAATACAACAATAAATCCAATACGCAAACAAAACACCATACAACTCTGATGAATTCATACAACATAAATAAATCCCCCCTCCCCTCCCTCCTTACATGTTTATTTATTTATCTATACCCCGCCTCTCCAATGAGATCGAGGCGGCTTATAACAAAAAGCACTAAAATATGATGAAACACAACGCCCCAGAAACCAGCACACCCACCCACCCACCATAACCGATATATCACAGCAATAATAAACAATAACAATAAAACAATACCGTTAAGATTATCAAAGCGGACAAGATAAAGATGCTAATCCAGGAAGGCCTGTCGGAAGAGATCGATTTTGACTGCCTTTCTAAAACTGTCAAGATTAGTAATATAGCGGGTCTCCTCCAGCAGGCCATTCCATAACTTGGGAGCGGAAGAGAAGGTCCTCTGGGTAACCGCAGCCAGCTTAGTTTTTGCTGGCTGCAGTAGATTTTTCCCAGAGGACCTAAGTGTGTGGGGTGGATTGTATGGACGAAGGTGATCCCGTAGATAAACTGGGCCTAAGCCATGAAGGGCTTTAAAGGTCATAACCAACACTTTGTACTGTGTCCGGAAACTAATGGGTAGCCAGTGAAGGGACTTTAAAATCGGTGTTATACAGCCACCCCTAGATCTCCCAGTGACCAGTCTGGCTGCCATATTTTGAACTAATTGAAGTTTCCAACTTAGGCACAAGGGTAACCCTATGTAGAGCGCATTGCAGAAATCAAGTCATGAGGTTATCAGCGTGTGTATCCCTTAAAGAGCCCAGTTTGGGGACCACCGATCTAGCATGTGGCATTCCTCTCTTTCTGCTTCCCTCCACCTTTCTTAGCATTGTTGTTTGTTTGTTTTCCCAGTGAGCCATGCCTCCTCATGATGTGGCCAAAGTAAGAAAGCCTCTTGGCTTCGAGAAAGATTTCTGGATTACTGTGCTCTAGGGCCCATTTGTTTGACTTCTTGGCTGCTTGTAGTAACATCAGCACCTCTTCTCCAGCACCACATCGCAAATGAATTACAGTCAGCCCTCCTTATCCACGGGTTTTTTTAGCCACGGATTCAAGCATACACCGCTTGACTTGAAAATGCTTTAAAATATATATAAATTCCTTGAGTTTGCCATGTATTTTCTATGCCATTATGTTGCATGGGACTTGAGCACGGATTTTCTTATCCGTGGAGGTCCTAGAACCAAACCCCAGTGGATAACAAGGGCCCACTGTAATTCTCATGGCTATATCTTTTAATTCTCTTCCTATCCGCTTTCTTAACTGTCTAGTTCTCACATCCATACATGGTAATAGGGAATACAATGCCCCCCCCCAATACTCCCCCTTTATGTCTTCCTTTTGGTTTTAGATCCCCCCCCCCCCTTAGAGTGACCAGATGGCCTCCTTTTCAACCTTCTGTCCAGGAAAGATTCCACAAGGTCCTCCTCCATTTGGAGCAGGACTAAGAAGCATGAATTTTTGTTTCTGATACTGTACTGTTTTTAGCTCAGGATGGCCAGACTCGGTCCTCCTTTCCCAGGATCTGTCCTCCATTTTAATCTTCTGCCCAGGAGGAATTCCATAAAGTCCTCCATTAGGAACAGGACAAAGGAGCATGAATTTATGATGATGTTCATGATAGTGGCTTTAGGTTTCTGATAGCTCAGAATGACCAGGACATATCCTCCATTTCAGCCTTCTCTCTCTCCAGGATTTCCACAAGGTCCTCCTTTTGGAGCAGGACAAAAAAATTAATGGGAGGACACAACCACATATTAAAGATATTTTTTATATTAAAAAACGCTCCTAGAAATATAAAATGCGTGCTCCCAGTGGAGGACATTGTGGAATCCACTCCTGGAGAGAAGGTGGAAGTGGAGGACAGGCCCTGGGAAAAGAGGACCATGCCTGGTCCCCCTGGGCTACAAACGCTGTCTTAAACAGATAATATTATTATTAATAATAATAAATTGATTTATATCCCGCTCCTCCGAATGAAGTGGCTTACAATAAAATTCAACATCAATACAATAGCATATAAAACATTATAACCTTCCCCCTCCCTAACCCTCCCATCAATAATAATAAAATACAATTAAATTATCAATTATTAAAACCATTAATAAATTAAATAATTAACAATTATTAACAATATCCAGAGCAGAGACAACTAGGTGCTCATCAACAATCAGTCTCAGGCTGCATCCACACTGGAGAAATAACCTGGTTTGGCACCGCATTAACTCTTTTCTGGCTCAAGTCTATGGAATTCTGGGAGTTGGAGTTTGTTATCGGCCCATAACAAATTCCAACTCCCAGAATTCTATAGTCTTGAGCCAGACAAGGCGTTAAAGCGCTGCCAAACCGGGTTATTTCTCCAGTGTGGATGCAGTCACAGATTGTTAGAGTCACACTATAACCACCAACTCAGGCTTCTTAGTCCTGCTCCTATTGGAGAAGGATCTGGGCAGAAGCTTGAGATCCTGGGAAACAAGGAGAAACAATGAAGAGGATGAGAGACTACATATCCCGAGGTGCAATGCGCCTCCGCGTTTACCTCCCTCGATTGAAAAGGCAGCCTCTGGGCATCCCGGGAGTTGTAGTCTGAAAGGAAGCAGGAGCAAGGAAGGCAGACTCCTTTTCTTTTTTGGAGAAGACCTCGGTCCCATCGCATGGGTCCCATCCACAATAATAATAACAACAACAATAATAACAACAACAATTTATATATATATATATATATATATATATAATGAAGTAATACTTCACAAAATGCACAGACAGTTCTGTACATAAGGATACAGTACTGCACTACATGAAATAGTGGGTGGGTGGGTGAGTTTATTATATTTTATTGTATTTTAATGTTTTTAATATTGTTGTAATCCACCTCTATCATTGGAGAGGCAGGGTATAAATAAAATTATTATTATTATTATTATTATTATTATTATGTCCAGGAACATATAGAGTGAACAAATCTCCTCTGAACAAATCTTGCCAAGAAACCCCCCATGAACCTTAGGGTCACTGTAAGTAAGAAGGACTCGAAGGAACACAACAACAACAACAACAACAACAAAGGATAAGTGATATGTGTGATAAATGTATTTGCAGCTTTGTATTTGTTTTCCTCAATGGAGAACTGTATTGTGACTTTTTCCTTTAAAAGGAAAAAAAAAACTTTCCACGGAAGCTGAATGTCAAGATTGGAGAAGGTACAACCCACAAATCTTTCAAATGGAAAAATGAACAGACTGGGCTGGGCCATCCAGAGGGACAACACTGGTAATGATCCAACCTGGCTTTCTCAGAATAGTAAACCCTGATCCCTAGGCCACCTAGGAGAAGAGAGGACAGGTGAGCAGAGGTGGTGACAGAGAAACCAAGTAGCTCTTCTTCCACTATCCACTGTCATTCCCTTATTGCTGTCAATCAATGAACGGAACCACATTGCCCATGAGCCTCCTTAAAATGGTCAAAGGCACACTGGGATCTCCCTCAAGGTCCTAGAGGGATTTTACAGCTTACATTGCCCCCTGCTACTCCCTTTCTCAATCACAAGGAGTTTATCACACGGTAGGAATTTCTCTTAATTTCGAATGAAAAGAAAGTGGGGCCAGAATGCGTTCAGCGAATTTACATGAATTCAAATTGCGTTTGAACTGACTTCCCATTGCCTGAAAATAGCTTGCCATTGCCTGAAATTGCTTGTGATCACATCTCACGCAATAATGTTAAACCTCGTGATTGCGTTCGGACTGACTTCCCATTGCCCGAAATTGCGTGTGGTCTGGAGAAGGGGCGGGCTGTTCAGCCCCAGCCTCAGGAGGAGGAGGAAGTCCTCCTCATTAGCTCTGTGGGTGGCTCCGCCTCCTCCCCCCCTTCTGAGGCTCTGCCTCCTTAAAGGGACCAGCTCCCTTTTGAGGCAGGCGTGCGGCCAGGGCCCAGGCAGGCAAGCGGGTCAATCGCGCGCTTCCGCCGGCTGCGCCTGGGCAACTGCTCGGTGCGATTGCAGAGGAGGAGGTGGGTGGCCGGCCAGCCAGCCAGCCGTGCACAGCCCTGCAGGCCAGGGGGATGTGCGGGGGGAGGAGGAGGCTGGAGAAGGGTGGCTGGTGGCCAGAGGGAGCGCGCAGGGGGCGGAGGAGAAGGAGGAGGCAGAGGAGGAGGAGGCCGATGCGGAAGTGGGTGGCTGGCCGGCTGCATGAGCAGCCGCGGCCATAAGGAAGGCGTGTGCGGGGGCAGAGGTGGCTGCAGGTGGGGCAGACCCGCTTTTGGCATGAAACCGGACCGTGACTGTGCCAGCACCCCCAAAAGCGGGTTTGGCACGCCTGCAGCCGGGTTATGGCATCCCTATGTGGAATGGGAGATGGAATAGGTCAAAGCACCATCTCATCTGGCACCAAAATACTTTGGGAATGCCCTGCATTCCTAACAACTTTTGGCCATTTGTAATTTTCATCACCTCTCCTTAGATACCAGGTGTACTCTAATGGTGCTGGAAAAAATCTCATTACATCTAAGACACAGTGTGAGGAGAAAATTAAAGCAATTTCAAATCTAAATTGTTACACTGGAAAGAAAATTTGGATAGGGTGATAGATTTTTTTTTTTTTAACAGTGGCAACTTGTAACTAGGCATTTTCAGTACAAAATAACCTTGCAATTTTTGGTTCTGCTTATTTTTCAAAAGGCTTTCTAGGTGATAATTAAATGTGTTGTGTTAATTGGTGGCATTAGATGGATTTTAAGGCCATCTGCATTAGAAAAGTTGATAGCGGAAGTGCACTGTAATTATGAGTGAGGGCTGTTATGATCACAGATGAATGCTATGGGGATGCAATAATTTCAGTGCTGAAAATTGTGAGGACTGAACTGTTCATTTTTGAACAAGCAAATTGTCCCATGTCTGAGAGCAATGATCAATGATAGCAATGCTATAATTTGAATTTAAAAATGAATTTTAATAAGACCTGGCAATTTAGGCATCATAAACATCCAGCCTCAGAGAGAAAGAAAGGCAGGTCCAGCCTAAAGTAAGAAGAAGATTCCTCCCTCCATGCTATCTTCCACAGTCCAGGCCTCGGAGGGAGAGGAGAAACGCTGGATTTATTCCCCTTCCCACTGCCATTCCCTTCTTATTTTGTGTCATGACCTTTTTAGATTGTAAACTTGAGGGCAGGGAAATGTCTAATTAACCATCTGCAAGCCTCTCTGAGAACCTTTCTGGCTGAAGAGCAGTGTATAAATATGGTTAATTAATTAATTAATTAATTAATACACTTTGCTAATACATGCCCAGCCTGTTCAGTTCTTTGTCAATGTTTTTTTTAAATTTTTAGAAAGAACAATGTATAAAGGAATTATCAGATGTATGTACCACACAGAACAGCTGTCATTTCTTTCAAAAGCAAAGAGCATTATGTTGTGTTAGAAAGTTTCCTTCCAAAATTGTCTGCCTGAATTGGAATTTTCATTTGCACAACAAGAAAGAAAAAGGTATATCACATTTGAGAAGGATCACAAACTCTGGAATTAATCTATCTCTTCTTACTCTTGTAGTTTAATTTGTCCTTCGTCAAGCTAATGGAAGAAATTCTAATGCTTCTTCTGACGTCTTTGCACAAAAGTCAGAAAGAGCTGTTGCATCTACTGATGTCAAGACATGTATTAGCATATGGAGACAATTCTGAAGATTTAAACAGGAACCTCGAGTTCTGTGAATTTCTGGAAGACACTAAAATGAGAATTTGTAGCAGTGTTTAGTTAATCCTCCAAAGATCAGTTAAAACAGCTTGGTTAACGAACTAAAACCCCTTATTAGGTCAGTTGTGTAAATATATTATTTTACTGTGGGGCAGACTATGTTGTATATACCCATAGGGATTACTCTATGCATCAAAAGGCAGACAATTTTAGAAAACAGAACTGCATCCATATTGCTGTAAAGAGAAAATGACAATGAGCATTTTGCAAGTTATCTTTACTGTATCTACAGCCTACTTGAAATTTACCCACACTTTTCCAGTTATTAAATTCTATCCACTTTTTCATTTCTTTCAATGCTGAAATTGTTACCGTTGCCTAAAATAATTCATGTTTCTTTTCCTTTCAGTCTGAATGCATACTTATTAATGTGTAAGAAAATTCCCACAGAGATCTATGTGGCCAATGACTGCATGATTCAGAAAACAGGAACTACAAGCTCCTCTTTTGTTCATTTCTATCTCACCTTTTCCCTAATACCAGACTGAAGGCAGTTTACAAAAATGAAATCGACCACAGTTAAAAGCTTTTACAAAGACATAAGTAAAAACATATTCAAAAGTTATTGTTAAAAACAATTAAATTATTGAACTATTTATAAAATTAAATCCTTTAAAAATAAATGAAATCTTTTAAAAGATTAAAAAATAAAAATCTGCAAAAGAATACTCTAGTAAAAGTCCTTCCACCCAGTTTCTAAAAGCGTTTTGGAACAAAATTTTGTTTTCCCACTTGGCAACAGAATGACAGCAAGAAGACAGCCTAATCCTAGCCTCCTTAAGGAGAAGGTCCCAAAATTTGGGAGCAGCCACTAAGAAGGCCCTTTCCTGTGTTTCCACAAAATGTGTCTGGAAAGTTAGTAGATCAAGAGAAGGCTCTCTCCCAGAGTTCTCAGACATATATAGGAAGATATGGTCCTTCAGATAACCTGGACCCAAGCCATAAAGTGCTTTATAGGTCATAAGCAGCACTTTGAATTGTGCCTGGAATCAGTGGCAACCAGGACACCTGTTGCAACAAGGAACTTTTATGCTTCATGTAGCCAGACCCAGATAGTAATCTAGCTGCAGCTTTTTGGGCCAACTGAAGCTTCTGAGCACTTTTCAAAGGTAGCCCCAAAGAGAGTGTGTTGCAGTAATTCAAATATGGAGAGGGTAACTAGGGTATGTATTACAATGACCAGATCTGTCATTTCTGGGAATGGGTGCAGCTGGAGCACTAGCTTTAATTATGCAAACACACTTCTGGCTGATGCTGAAAGCAGAGCTTCTAGGTTCAGTGTTGGATCCAGGAGTAAACCCAACCTGTGAATCTGCATCATCAGAGGGAGTGCAGGGACGTAGCTAGGATTTTGGGAAGGGGGGGTTCCAGACTAAGTGCCACCATTATAATGGGGCTTGAGTGCTGCGGGGCAGCAGTACACACCATTCATTTTTCTAATGGAAGGGGGGGGCCGCCCCCCAAAAACCCCCCCCCCCGGCTGTGTCCCTGGAGAGTGTAACTCCATCCAGCATAAAATGAATAAAATGAATCTCTATTCTCCGATCTTCCTTTCCTCTGAACAGAAGCACCTCTGACCTGTCTGGATTAAGCTTCAGTTTGTTCACTTCCATCCCTCTCATTACCAATAGTGGTGTAGCCTAAGCCAGGAGGGGTTCCTCTCTTGTCCTGTCTCACATTCTATGCCGACTTCACTGTGAGGATCATGGTTTGTATAAAACAGAGTTCTGTTTTTCAAGGAACTCTGGCTTAGTGTTGATTAACCAATTAGAAAAACAAGCCAAGTTCATGTCCTAGTTTATTTTCCAGAGCTTGTATTCAGCTATGTCATTGTGCTAGCCCAAATGCTATTTCACTAGTAGCTGTATATTTGTAGAGTTAGTACATCTATCCAGTACCACTTCTGATGCACAACAATTTTTGAAAAGATGTAAGTCAGCATTCTCCTGGGTTAACTGACATATTAAAAAAATATCTCTGGTTTGGATATAATGGGAATTTATGACAATTCACGAAAGGATCTTTGTCCTAGAGCCGATATGTAATAGGAATATAGACAAAGGAGTGTTTCATCCTGATGCTCATTCCTAGGTTCACAGATTAAAACATTGAGAGTTATCATCTGAATGAGATGACTATAGGAGACTACAGGCAGGAAAATAAGGGGAAAAACAATTTAGTCAATAATAACATCCGTCTAGAACTTGAGATTTGCTTGAGAAGGAGGAATCATACTAATGTTATGATTAACACAGTCTATGAATGGAGACCAGATACTGCAGAACACAGGTTCTGTCTGTTTGTGTCTTTTCTGGTTAACTTTATATGAAAGCTTTCCATAGAACCAAATGTCCATTTCCCCCGGTTATCTATGGAAAGATTTCCTGAGCATTTCTAATTATATTCAGTTTCCTTCCATGCCACTAGACAAAGAAAAACAATCAACTTCTTATGTTTTAGCTGCCTATCATTGTTAGAAGAAAAAGTAAGCCTATAGTCAGAGAGGCAGTTATACTTTGATTTGTAATTTTATTTGTAGAGCTAGCATGGTCTAGTGGGCATGCCACTCTCTTGCAGCCTCTGAAGAGGAAAGCATAACCCTCCTCTGAACAAATTTTGCCAGCCTCATGAAAGGTTTGCCATCAGGTCACCATAAATCAGAAATGACTTGAAGACACACAACAACAACAATTTTTACTTATTTCATGAAAAATATTTCCAAATTCTGACATATGAACAGGCCTGCCATGTATGGAGGTAAATATCCAGACAATCACAATTCCTCCAACACCTCCAATCCAACTGCTTATTAGCACATGTCAAATGCTAATGGTAAAATAGTTTGAGGAAATGGTCCCTTAAGTGTCCAGGAATTCTTTTTGTTCTTATACCTGCACAGTCATGAGTTTGCATCCAACCTCTTTCCTGGAATAGTAAAAGTTTCCTCCCTGACTTGTTTCGTTCCCTTTCCTTCACTCCACTGAGGATGTGTCGTATCCAGTCTCATACAACATTTCAGAAACTGATTTTCACATTTCCACTGAGACCTTTACAATTATTATTTAGGAGTTAAGAGACAAAATGCTGAAGTGCTTTAGTAATATTATACTAGTTAAGCATTAGGATCATTTTCTTTCAGTGCTAACATCTCTCTTTTCTTCATGTGGTCTCTGTTGAATCTGTGTCCTGAGAACAATAGCTGTGTTTGCTAGTGCCTGACATCTTTAGTGTTTCCAAAATCCAAATTAGTGCAAACACACAGGCAAGTACAGACACATTTCATTTCTGAAAGCAGTGGGTTAATTTAAAGAGTCATGGTAGTGGAAATGAAAAGTCTTTGGCGGGTTACAGACGGGCAAAAAGGGATGTACTCATGACGTCATGAAGGTAGAGCCTTCAGACGGGCTTTACCTGAATGCCATCATGAACACGCCCCCCGCACGCCCCAAGCGGGAAGAAGCGGCATTAAAAAGGTGCTACTTTTTTCCGCTTCTTTTTGATTTGCGGCGTACCTGCGCAGCTCCGTCTGTAAGCCCCTGCACCGATACGTCAGAATTGCTACGCCGCAAATATAAGTTGCCGGTTTAAAAGCTCCGTGTCAGCTGCGTCGCATAATGGGTCGGGGTCCGGGACATGCGTGGTTTGCAGTCAGGCTTTAATTGCAACGTCCGCTGCCATGGAGCTGTGGAAGCTGAGGCACAGCTGCGGCGCATTTTAAGCCTCGTAACCCTAACCCTAGAGCCACTTGTGCGCATGCGTTGCTAGAACCGCGGGAAGTTGTAACTTTTGCCGGCGGATGTTTTGGTTGTAGAAAGTGAAAAGGGAAAGTTTGGGATTTAAAGTGACCCCCTACACACATTCCTGCCCCATTTTCACCTGGGAATGGGCACAGTTCGGCTGCTCCTGGCACAGCTGTGTGGCGGTTCCCCTTTGCCACCAGGCAGGATGGCTCAGCCATCCACCAGCACCCCGAAAAAAGGCAGGGGGACGTCTGGTGGCGCAGTGGTTAAATGCCTGTACTGCAGCCATTCACTCGAAACCACAAGGTTGCGAGTTCAAGACCAGCAAAAGGGCCCAAGCTCGACTCAGGCTTGCATCCTTCCGAGGAGGTCGCTAAAATGAGTACCCAGACTGTTGGGGGCAAATTAGCTTACTTGCTAATTAGCTTACTTGCTGTTCACCGCTATGATCTTTGGAATAGCGGTATATAAATAAAACAAATTATTATTATTATTATTATTATTATTATTATTATTATTATACTGAGACGGCTGACATTATAGCTATATGGTCCCAGAAACTGGAGTAACTGCAGAAACTGGAGCAGTCCTACCTGAATGCTGACACATATCGAGAAGTGGAAGAAGCCATGAGAGCTGCTGCACCGGTACACCAGAATTGCTACGCCGCTACTTTAAGTTGCCCATTTAAAAGCTCCGTCGCATAGTGAGTTGGGGTCTTGGAACATGCACAGTTTGCAGTCAGGCTTTAATTGCAACGTCCGCTGCCATGCAGCTGTGGAAGCTGAGGCACAGCTGCGGCGCATTTTAAGCCTCGTAACCCTAACCCTAACCCTAACCCTAGAGCAACATGTACGCATGCGCTGCTTGGAAAGTTTGGACTTTAAAGTGCACCCCTACACACATTCCTCTGCCATTTTCACCTAACAATAAAAAACGCTAAAAGTGTAAATATTGACATATGTACAAAGGAGGTGAGGGGAGATGGCAGGGGGACAGCGGTGGCAGCGGAGACAGCTGTGGCTGCGCATTGCAGATTCAGCAGGAGCGCGGGGACCAAAGGAGAGGAGGCATCAATGATGCTGCTGACACTGGCAAAGTGCAAACGGACAAGGATGCCAACACCAGCTGATCACCAGCTGGCAGGAGACCACCTTTGTTTTAAAGGGGCTTGGGCACTTTAAATGTGCCCATAGGCTTTCTGCCGCCGCTGCTTAGCCCTGCGCAGCTGCGCATTGGCCAGCCGGCAAAGGGAAAAAAAAAAGAGACCCCGGAGCTTGAATGTGCCCAAGACCTTTTGATGCCCTCTAAACTTGCCCCCAAAGGCAAAGGGCAACTAGAGAGGGCTTGGGATCAAGGGGCAGAGAGCACTGACAAGGCACTAGGTCTCATGATGTCCCATAAAGACATCATTTCGCCTCCCAGGGCATGTCTTCCCTCCCAGCCCTATCTACTCTATTCTACCCTTCCTGTTCTCTCCTCCCACCATGCCTCGCTCACTGGTCCCCAAACCAGCAATCTCCAAACTCTGTCCTTCCAGACGTTTGGACTTCATCTCCCAGAATCCCCAGCCACCTTGCCCTGTGGTCTGGGATTCTGGGACATGAAGTCCAAACGCCTGGAAGGACAGAGTTTGGAATTGCTACCTCACAGCACTCCTGCCTAGCTTTAGACTGCACAGTTGCGCCTCATTTACACTCACAGCCACACCGCTGCAGTTGAGCATAATTAACCACACAATTTTTTTAAAAAAATAAAGTTTTTTATTAACAATAACAACAATAAAAATCTTATTTACAACTATTTACAAAGGGAAGGGAGTGGTGAAGGGGGGATGGCAGAGGGGGCAGGGGAGGGAAGCTGCTTCAGGGAGGGGGAGGAGGCGGTGGGGCGGGTAGCCGGCGGAGGAGTTCCTGGAGGGTCTCTTCCATGGAGGAGACTCTCTCCGCCAGCTTGTCCACTTTCTCCTCCAGCGCAGCGAACCTCCTCTCCGTCCGGTTCTCTGTGGGGGGAAAAGAAAGAGGATGGTTAGAATCAGCCTGTGCAGCCCATCACCCACTCCCACAGGCAGGGTTTCTGGGTGCCCCCACTCCCTTCCCTGGGTTCACCTCTACACTTACCTTGCTGCCGGGCTTGGAGGACACGATCCAGGGCACTGGCATCGAGGGCCAAGTGCCCTGGCTCTCCTGGCAGGCGGCGGCTCGGCCCAGGCTCCTCTTCCTCGGCGGCAGCAACAGCAGCAAGGACTTCAAGCCCTGCAAAAGAGGAAGGAAAGGCCCAAGTTACCATGCTGGCATGGCAGACGAGGGCACAAGTGTCGTGGGGGCTGCAGGCAGGCAACCCCCACCCCTCACCCTGGGGACCTACCTGCTGCCAGAGGAGCCTGCTCTGGCTGCGGAGGGGCCACAGCAGCTGGTCCTGGCTGTGGCCCACCCTCGGGGACATCCTCATCCCCCGAGGATGGTGGAGAGGGCGACCTGGCAGGGTGCCCTCCCTCCCTCCGCCTCCGCCTCGGCCGCACGCCTGCAGAAGGGAAGAGGAGGGATGGCATTGGCACCATGCAGGAAGGAGAGGAGGGCAAGGGAAGGGTCAAGGAGGGTAGGACAGGGCATGGCAAGAGCTCTGGCTTACCTGGAGGACGGCGATCTTCCGGTCTGGGCCGATCTCCCCTGATCCACAGGTCCTTCAGCCGCGAGAAGAATGGTGGCTGCCTGTCAACCGGGGGCGCCTCTCCGAAATCCTCCAGGGTTTCAAAGAACGCTGCCTTGAGAGTTTTAAACTTCACTCTGCATTGGTGCAGCGTTCTTTGAAACCCTTGGTTTCGGAGGGCACGAGATGCCTCGAGAAAATGCCCCCGGTTGGGCTTGTTGGTGCTAGCCATCACCCTTCTCGCAGCTGCCTGTGGCATCAGGGAGTCCAGGAGGATCCCAACCTCCTCATCGGTCCAGTAGGCGATTCGGACCGGGACCCTCCTGCGTGGCTCTGCCATGTTGATCGCCGTCCTGGGATCTTGCACAGTTGCGCACGGGTATATATGGGCACCTGCGGCTCAGGGCCGTTAGGCCAAGGTGGTCCTAGGCCAATGAAAGTTTTCAGAGGAGCAGTTTGAATCTCTCCCCCAATAGATGTCCTCTGGGTGCCCCATTGATACATTCAAATGGGCCATTAGGAAAGCTTGAATTTGAGGGGGATTGATACATTGTCAAAGGGGCAATTGGCAGTTGGAGCTGATGTATCTTTTTGCCCCAGGAAAACAGGCGCCAGGAGACCTTTTGTGTGTGTGTGTTTGTGTGTGTCCCCCTCAGGCACGTGGCAAAACATGCCCACAGCACAGATCAGGAATGATAGGCAGACTCAAACTGTGGATAATGGGATACATTTATTCATGTGCTTATGCTATTACAGAACAATGCACTCTGACATCACAGATGATGGCACAGGAGCCATCCTTCAGATTCTCCTTGTCAGAAAAAAATCTGCCAGGGCTTCCCTCACAGTCTCCCCTGCTTTCTTCTTCTCTTTCTCTTCAAGGGGGTCATGAGCCACTTCCGAATGGGGTAGGCACAGTCAGCCAGTATCAGGGGCCCGATCTGCTGGCCTGTGATGTTGATGCTGGGGTTCCCTGGCACATAGATGCCAGCCTCCATGGCCTCGTAGATGAGAGAAAGTTTAAAGGGGCTTGGGCGCTTTAAATGCGCAGACAGGCTTTCTGCCGCCGCTGCTTAGCGCTGCAGCTGCGAAGCTGCGCACTTCTCATGCGGCAAAAGAAAAAAAAAGCCGCGGTTTGGGCCGCCCGTGCGGAAGCTGCCTCTCTTTTTGCAGTGTCCTCCGATGCGGTGGTATGGAAGCTCCGGGTCCGAAACGGACCCAGGTGAGGCGTCTTCACTGCCCCCCGTGTGGAAGCTCCAACACCTGAAGCACGCCCCCGGGGCGGGCCGTCTGGAGGCTCCGCATTCAGCTAAATACACCTCCAAGACGTCCTCCCCTGCCCGTCTGTAACCCGCCTTAGATAATGCTATGAGCTCTAAGGAAATAGTTTGGAATGAGGAAAATACCACACGGATCGCCAAAGTAAAATCAGCTTGTAAAAGAACAAAATCAGAGACCTCCAGAGACTCTTTTTTCTCATCTGTAGGTGCTTTATATCATTTTTCAGTATTGTGTTCCTGGTGAAATATTTTCCAGCCAATCACACTGTAAGAGTACACTTCAAATAATAAATGTTTGGTGTATTACTGGCATCACAAAGAAAAAATAAAAATCAGCATGACTGTATATCTGTCTATCTTGGATTTTCATACTTTCCAAAAATTATCTTAATACCAACATTTGTTTTGTATCATCTATACATTTTGGCTAGTTTACTTCTCTACACTGCCAAAATAACTGATTATTAATAGGTAACATAAAAGTCCTGTTAATAATAAATCCAGAATAAAGGCAAATGTCAATTTGTGTTGCCCCTGTTTCCAATATGACCAATTTACCTTTCCCCAGAAATAAATAAATAAAAATCCATAGTTCTTCCAATCTGCCTGTACAGTTGAGTGTAGCAGGAGAACAAGGAAGGAAAGGCAAGAGAATGAGGAAAGTGAGGTGAAAGTGCAAGGCAGTAAGAAAAGATGACTGGACTGGGTTTCTTTTACCTGCCTGGGTTGGGGGAATACGGAGGGGGTAAAACAACTGCAGTCTTGGCATTGCTGGAAGGAAGGGGTTTCCTTTTCCTGATTAGAAGGGAGAGTGTGGAGGTGAGTAAGAGACTTGAATATTGGTGAACGAGAGGAAGAGTGTTTCTTTGCCTGCTTAGAAAGGGAACATGAGTGGGAGGAAGAAACTGGAATTTTGGAGTTTTGGTGCAACTGGAAGGGGTTGCTCCACTTGCTTAGGCATGTGTGTGTGTGTGTGGGGGGGTCAAAGCCTAGTGGAGAGCACATAGCAGGACAGAGGTGTGCTGCCCCCTGCCTCTACTGATCTGCTTTTTCCTCTTGGGAAGCCTGCTGGGGAATACACAGTAGAAGAACACAGTTCTTACCAGCTGATCTCTGTCTGTGTGTTCCTCTGAAAAAGAAATGTCATCTGATGGCAAGCTAGCTCATCCCAGCCAGCCTTGGGATCAGCAGTTGCTGCCTCTTCTAGTCCCTCTGGAGAGCATGCACATTTCTCTACCCTGGAAAAGGTAAGCCCTGGTGTTTATGCTTTAAACTATTTTAAAACTGGTAGTGGATTAAATAAAAATTATTTATTCCTCTCTGTTAGTAAACATCCCTTTGACACCATTTTAATTGCCCCCCCCCCAGTTTCATTGGAATCAGTTTTTGCATCAGGAGTCCAATTCTGACATTAATTAAGACCCACCTTTAAACAAAAATTCAGTGACTACATGATAGTATTTTTTCTCCTAAGAGCCTGATGTTATAGCAAGGACAGAAAGGAGTACATGGAGGATATTCTAAAAGAGTATATCACAGGTAATAAAGGTTTCTGGGCTGTAGGCTTTATAGGTCAATCATTCAAACAATTGGCCATTAGCTTATACTCACCAATTAGAATGAAACCATGTTATGCTGTTCTGGAAATGAACACATTTTAATGCATATTAAAAAGACAATATTGTTTTTATAGCCTTCTGCCTGTGTCTACTCATTTGGCATTTTAGAATTGTAAACATTATTTTATTTTCAGGAATGATGGCATCATTATTTATGTGAAACAAACATCTATCAAGGCTTCTTTTTAAAGACAAATCTGCTTCAAGGTTCATGTCCACGCTGAATTCATTAAAAATCAAAGATGAGAGCACACAAACTCAGTATTTTGCAGGGGAAATTGCTCTTTCCGATGTTTATTATCTTAACAGAGAACATTATCAATTATCATCTGTGCTATACTGCAGGTGTAATGAACTCAAGTACCTTTTATGTACTACCATTCCTGAAAACCTCATTTCCCAAAAGATAGAAGTAAGGCATGGCACATCTAAACTATTATGAATGAGGAACAAGATGCATACAACATTGACACATGCAGACATGGCTTTACTATACAGCCAATTCAGCCTGCATTTACCTAGTCCATGTAAAAACTACTCAAGTCAATATAGCACATGGCCTGAATTTAGGGATATCGCCATGTTTTAAGGAGCTTCAATGTATTTTTCCTTATCTGAGGTGTGAAAGAGATGGGGCAAATGAAGCGCTTCCAGCCACTTTAGAGGTGTGCCGATTAAACTAGTCGCGTCCAGCAGAGTTGTTCAGGGTGGTGAGGGAGCTAACTCAGCTCCTTCCTGCCCCGAACCAGATCCTTGAACCTTCTAAGGCCTGCTGCAACCAATTTAATAACTTCTTCGTGGATAAAACCTCTCGGATAAGCGAAGGTCTTAACGCCAACATTCAAGCAGAACCTAGAGTAGAGGCGTCCAGAGCCTCCGTGGACTCCATTAAACTGGATCGGTTTGAGTTGGTAAGTACCGATGATGTGGACAAGATCCTCGGAAGTGTTCGGAAGACAACTTGCTCTCTCGATCCCTGTCCCTCATGGCTAGCGGCCCAGGGGGGACCGGCGGTAACTTTATTGCTACGCCGGATTATTAACACATCTTTGAGGGAAGGGCAATTTCCATCTGAACTAAAATTGGCCATAGTAAAACCTTTATTAAAAAAGCCCTCCCTCGACCCCCTGGTACATAACAATTATCGGCCAGTTTCGCTGCTGCCATTTTTGGGGAAGGTGATTGAGAGGGCGGTTGCAATCCAGCTTCAGGCGGTCTTGGATGAAACGGATTATCTGGACCCATTTCAAACTGGCTTCCGGGCGGGTTACGGGGTTGAGACGGCCATGGTCGCCTTGGTCAATGATCTCCGTCTGGGCATCGACAGGGGAAGCGTGTCCCTGTTGGTGCTCTTGGACATCTCAGCGGCTTTCGATACCATAGACCATGGTATCCTTCTGGGACGCCTGGCAGAGGTGGGAATCGGGGGCACTGCGCTCCAGTGGTTCCGGTCTTACCTCTCTGGGAGGTCCCAGATGGTGCAGCTGGGAGACGTGTGCTCCGATGAGAGGGCCCTTATAACTGGGGTCCCTCAAGGAGCCATTCTGTCTCCCATGCTATTTAACATTTACATGAAACCGCTGGGAGAGATCATCCGGAGACATGGGGCGCGGGGTTATCAATACGCTGATGACACCCAAATAATTTTCTCTATGTCTCCGACTGATGCAGTGACCGGGGATGGTGTCTCTCCTCTCGTGGCCTGTCTGGAGTCAGTAATGGGCTGGATGAGGGAAAACCGACTCAAGCTGAATCCAGAGAAAACGGAGGTACTTGTGATAGGTTCCCCTGGTCCAGGAATGGTGGTAGTTCCACCTGTCCTGAATGGGGTCACGCTCCCTGTGAAGGACTCTGTGCGCAGTCTGGGGGTGCTTCTTGACTCGTCGCTTCACCTGACTGCTCAGGTGAATGCGACGGTCAAGAACACCTGTTATCAGCTTCGACTTATTCGCCAGCTGCGCCCATACCTGGCCCAGAGAGACCTTGAAACGGTAGTACATGCTCTGGTAACCTCGAGATTGGATTTCTGCAATGCACTCTACATGGGGCAACCCTTATACCAAACCCGGAAGCTACAAATGGTACAGAATATGGCAGCCAGGCTG
Source organism: Sceloporus undulatus (assembly GCF_019175285.1). Lineage (NCBI taxonomy): Eukaryota > Metazoa > Chordata > Lepidosauria > Squamata > Phrynosomatidae > Sceloporus > Sceloporus undulatus. The sequence continues at coordinate 194,086,424 of NC_056525.1, read as the reverse complement.
GTCACTGGAACTTCCAGGGCCAGCCATATTACACCGGTGCTTAAAGATCTGCATTGGCTGCCTATTCGCTTCCGGGCACAATATAAGGTGTTGGTGATGACCTATAAAGCCCTAAATGGCTTGGGCCCAGGATACCTGAAGGACCGCCTCTCCCCGTACATTCCGTCCCGCGTCCTCAGAATATCTGGGCAGCAACTACTTAAGGTGCCAGGGGCTAGGTTGACCTCCACCGCGAGGAAGACATTTTCCATTGCCGCCCCAGCCCTTTGGAACACGCTGCCCACAGAGCTCCGCTTGGCCACCTCCCTGGCCCAATTTAGAAAGGACCTAAAAACCTTTCTATTTCAGCTTGCATTCCCCGATTAAAGTCCAGTGGGCCTCCCTTCCTCTTCTGTGGCAAAGAGGACTGGCTAACGGGGGTTTTATTCTGTTTGTATGTAATTGTTTGTAACCCTGATGTATATGTTGTTTGATATTTTGCTGTCAACCGCCCTGATCTATGGAAGGGCGGTATAAAAATAAAAAATTTATTATTATTATTATTATTATTATTATTATTATTATTAAACGACGCAGGTCTCCAACGCGCACAGAAGCTATGCTGAAGCCATGCTCCAGTCCTTAGGACTGGAGCAAAAAGTGTCCAGGATAGTCAAACTCCTGGTGATGCCATTTGTTCTCATAGAATAATAATAGAAACTACTTGTTCTCATAGAAACCATTTGTTATCATAGAATAATAACAATAACAACAATAATAACAATTTCTTACCTTCCTCTCCCCATGGATCAAGGTGGGGAACAACAACAAATAAACAATTAACAACATCAATTAAAACACATTAATTTAGGCATGCAACAATTTAAAAGGACAAATAAGACATACACATTTTAAAACAGTCTACATTTAAAATTCAGCAACTTAGTTCTCAATTTAAAATTATCTGGATAAGCCTGCCAGAAGAGACTGGTCTTCAATGCTGTTTTAAATTCAGATGGTGTATTCAGCTGTCAAATTTCTTCCCGCAGCTAGGGGCAGCTGAAGAAAACATCCTCTGGTTGACAGTTGTAAATGTTTGCCAGTTGATCTGAGCATTTGGGGCAGATTATATAGAAGCAGGCGATCCTGTAGGTAAACCTGGACCTAAACCATAGGGCTTTAAAGATAATAACCAACACTTTGTACCTTACTCAGAAACTAACTGGCAGCTAGTGCAGTGATTTTGAGATTGGTGTAATATCTTCATTCCTGGACGTCCTAGTAATTAATCTGGCTGCCTTGTTTTGAACTAACTGACATTTCCAAACTTGGTACACAAGTCCAGCCTTGAGGCTACCAGTGCATGTACTACCATCTTTAGGTCCTCCAGCTCTAGGTAGGGGCTCAGTGGCCTAACAGCCAAAGTATTCCTGCTGAAGGTATCCCTGTCTGTTGCTGCAGAAGGAAAAAAAGACAAATGCAGAAGGAAAAAAACAGAGCAAAAATGGAATCCAACAGTCCTTTTAAGACTAACTGATTTCAATTTTAGCATGAACATTTGTGGATATCAACTCGCTTCTTCAAATGCAATGACTGAAGCTGTAGATTTTCTCTCCTCCGCCCCCCCTCTCTCTTTCCTTTGCATTCATCCTCAAATGTGAGTTATAATTTTCTTCCTTCAATGCTTTTTCTTCTCTGCAGCATAGTGAGTCCTGTGGAGGGCTTCTACAGTTTGGTGGAGGTATTGAAAGCTCCTATTATAAGGTTCCCATATGACCAGACTGGCCAGCTTAAATCTAGATTCTAGGCATTATATTTAGTACCTGTTCAGAAAAGCAGATAGCTGGCCCAGATTCTAAGGGGTGAAACAGATGGCTTGAAGCTACTTTTTCCAAAACCACATTAAAACCCCACCAACTGTACTGGTGGCTTGAAAAGCAGTCTGGATGAGAATGGACCAAGCACATGGTGTGGCATCAAGCTGCACCACTGGTAATTTTTTGTTGTCATGTCCTCCCCATTCCTGCATACCATCACATGAAAACACAGCTACCAGTGATTTCCTCCTCCTTAGAAGCCACCCCAATAGATGGCTGACCCCTTTTGATTGGCCACATAGTCTCACGCATGACCACCACCACAGGACATCAGAGCATCCAGTCATGCCCCCCACTTCATGCCCCCTTCACCCTCTTTCACCCCATACCCCCTCTTGTCTGGTTTGTGTATGTTGTACTTCTCTCCCTGAGAGGTGTCACATTTTCACTTGTGGGCATTGCCATTCCACTGCTCGTGTAAGCAGCTCTATCCTTTCTTAATGTGCTCCTGCAATGGGGCGTATATATGCACAATCAGGGGATAGAGTGTTCCTTTAGAACCTTTCTGACATTGGTGTACTTAGATATCTGTGAGAAGATGCACACTTTTAGTCCCAGGGCATGACTTGGGTGTGATTTCCAGCTTTTTTCGAGGCATATGCTATCTAAACACCCTGCCTCGAAACCTGCCGGGAACTGGCTTAGTTTGCCCCTGTATTTATTTTAATAAAAGCAAGTCTCTAGCCTTTGAGGATGGGGATGTTGTACTGCTTTAACTGTTTTATTTTTAAGTGTTTTTATCTTTTTAAGCTTCACTTTATTCTTTTAAGGAATGGTGTATTTTGATACTGTAACAGTTTAATTCCATTTTTATGCTTACTTTTAAAAAATGTATTCTTTCATATTGTAAGCTGCGTTGAGTCCCAATTTTGGGAGAAAAGTGGAAATAATAATAATAATAATAATAATAATAATAATAATAATAATAATATCAGGAAGCAGAAGCAGACTGCATAAAAGGAGAACCCTTCTAGTCTTGAGGGGAAAGAGCTTGCTGCTATTGTTTGTTTTTTACAATGCTATAAGCATAACAGCACACAGGGCAAAAACATCACAATCATTAGAGGGTTTCCAGAAAAACGTAACCTCTATTATATTTTCCCCAGTCTTCTTGGGAGCTGAATCAGATGCTCCGAGATGGAAAGGAGATGAGAGAAGGCCTGCTAGAGGATCAAGAGATCCATAGTTAGATAGATAGAAAGATGGTAATTGAGGAAGGGTTTACTGTGGGTTTTAAATTTCTTGTAAGTAATAATAAATAATAAATAATAATAAATGAAGTTCTTTGAGAATAAAAAATTAAGTTCTTTTTCTCATTTTTAGTATATTTATGATATTTTTGTGAGTGAAAAGACAATGATGCTAGGAAAGTTGGAAGACAGACGGAAAGAAGGAAGGAAGGAAGCCAGCCCACATGCCAGGTGGATAAACTCAGTCAGGAAGGTTTTTTGTGGGTTTTTCGGACTGTGTGGCCCAAAAAACCCACAAAAAACTATGGATGCCGGCCATGAAAGCCTTCGACTTCACATCAGTCAGGAAGGCCTTGAACAGAGATGTTGAGGACAGGGGGTCTTGGGGATGTCTCATCCACCATCAGATCATGAGTTGAGGATGACTCGAGGGCAGCTAACAACAGTAACAACGTCTTTTGAACCTTTTACTCAGACACATGAATCCCTATTTTTAAAGGGTCTTTAAAGATATAATGAATTATATATTTGTATTTATCAGGTGATATTAATAGGGGAACAGGTACACAATGCTTGATTGCTTTTAACTTATGTGTGTATTCTTTCACAAAGGAAAACAGACTTTTCAGGATCTTAGTCATGTCAGCCTTTTGGAGAGAAAAAAATTACAAAAGAGTCATGTGGTAGCCAGCTTAAAGCTTAACACATTTTATCTGACATTGTTTTGCATTGATGCACTGCCTCCAGTTGTCCTACTGTTTGATGGAAGGAGTAAAAGTGCCATGCACATCAGATTCACCAGCCACTGAAGACTAGGTGACAGAGATCCCACAAATCACAAAAGTTCCACAGAAACTACCTTTTCCAACCTATTCCAGACAAGGCATCCATAAAATAGAGATATCAATTTATCAGGAAGCAAGGACACCAAATTCAGCAGAAGCGCAAGATTAGATGAAAGTGATGGCAATAGTCATTGAAATAGCTCAGGAATCACTTTCTACTACTCATTCTAGGCAAAGCATCTTTATTCTGTAAAATGGCCCACAACACCAACATTTCTGATAGCCATGCTTACCAAATTCGCTGAGGAAGAATAAATGGGAGTGATGTAACAAGACAGGAGGGAAAAATTATAGGAATCAAAGCCAAACTCTGTATTTTAGAACATGGCCCCAAATGCCAACTTTCCAGGGAGCCATATTTGAATGGGCACAAGAAGGTTGTTCATGTGGAAGTTTTTTATCTTTTTGCATCACACTCATTTAAAGGTGTGTGTGTGTGTGTGTGTGTGTGTGTGGTGAATACACACTGTGTATAAATTAAACCAATAAGGTGATAAAGCACAAAATTGAAAACATTACCAATGTACTGCTTAAGAACTCTGAAGAACTCTGAATTGAAACCAGCGACATTGTGAAGGAAGAATACAAAAAGACAAGAAAAATAAAAAGATGATGAAAACAAACTGAGGAATTATATACAAGAAATGGAAGGACAACAGATTCATTCAAGGAAGAACCATTTGAAGATGAACCCACAATTTTAGAAAGTAAAGTGGAAGCTTCATTCAAAGCACTTGAGGCAAATAAATCACCAGGAACAAAACATAGAGTTGTTTTGTAGAGATAGAATGTACTCAAATTATAATTAAAATCTACCAACAAAAATAAAAAACAAAACAATGGCTTACAGGTGTGAAATGTTCCAAGATACATTCTAATCCGCAGGAAACAGGACACCAGGACATCAGGATATCCAACATTACTGCTGGACTAATCTTCCATGCAAGCAAAGTGATGCTTAGAATTTTACAACAATATCTTTCACCATATATGGCATGAGAAATAAAAAATATCCAAACTGGGTTCCAAAAGGGAAGAGGCACTAGGGATCATATTGCAAAAATATTTTGGATAAAGTGTTGCCAAAAATGCATTAGTGTAATTTAATTTATCCATAACATAAAATTTATCCATAACATAAAATCCATAACATTTTTTATTTTCTGTACTGTAATATTTTTATTTATGTATTTATTTGATTTTTAGTGACATTATTGTGTACTCAAAAATTAATGACAGAGAAGGTTCACTGCCTGGGTTTCTTTTCTGGCCATTATTGTTTCATTTCATGATTACTACTGCAAACAGTTTTGGGAGGGATGTTTAAAAAAATGATCCACACTGGGTGTCAAATATGCTAAAAATACCACTGGGTGCACCAACTACAATTGCTTTTTTCTTGCTCGGCTTTTTAAAGTAAATAAATAAATAAAATACAAGCATTGGATGAGTTGCTTGCATCTTTTTGATCAAAAAACGTTTACTTCTGTGCCTGTTGTTCTGTGGGTGTGTTTTGCTTTTGTGTAAAACCAGAAACTAGTTTTCTATAGAGACATCTTGTGCAAATTGTGGAAACTCTGAATACAGGGCATATATTGTTCTTATGTGCGAGGCTAGAAAGTTCATGTGAATTGCTGCTTTCTTGGGTCATCCCACTGCAGCAAGAAGCTCCCTGATTTGTCAAGAATTAGTAATTTTACAAAATTTCTTCACTACTCTAGTCAAACTTTAAGTTTCATGTATATGAATGCAGTGTAGCAATTGGCCACACTTTCATTTCCTTTCTTATTTTGTAAGCTTTTTTTAAAAAAGAAAAGAAAAAGTAATAGAATAATCCAGACATCAAAATATTGGCATGTAGATAAAAACGTACTGGAATCCTTGTTTAAAATTCAGTCTCGGTTTACCTTCAATATTACTAGTGATATCTACTTTGTTACCTCTGAGATTCCCTATTTCTCAATTAGTACTTCATGGAGAAAATAAACTTTGACCTTTTTTCTTTTCTTTTTTCTTCTTCTTTATAACCAAAGGCTAGTTTAATAATTTTCCAGACTCTTATCCCTCACAGTATATTTCCTCCATCTTTAATCGCTTCAATATGTTTCAGAAGATGTTGACTGAAACTGTGAAAAACTCTGTTCCAGAGAAGGATGCATTTCATGCATATACAGTATTTACATTTCAAAGCCAAACAATTTCATGATGTGGGGGTGCAACTGACAAGCTATTCTTCTGAAGAAATTGATTATAGTGTAGTAGGTTCATGCATCAGAGAAATAAAAGGTGACACTGTCACAGAATAATTTATATATTAATTATAACTGAAGTATCTCTTCTTTAACATTTCAACTTTTGATCTTTTATCTTCCTAACAGAATCATAAGTTCCATGAGCTGATTTTGTGTTTCTAAAGAAACATGACATAATGTACAAAATTAAAAACAGAAAACTGACAAATATCTTTATTCTCAAATAGAAAAGAAAAAAGCACCAAACGCCATATCCCTTTCTATCTCACTTTCTGTTTATTATAAAATCGCATTTATGTGGTTTTGCCTCGGGGACTTTTGTAACCATTTGCTCTTCAGATATTTGCCCCAGTTAATAGCTTTTGAAATCCCCTGCCCCCATTTGCCAAACACGAGAAGCTCCATACATCAGCACTATATGCTGGTTTCACATTTCCAGAAGTCTTTAATTGACCAAGTGCGTGTGGGAGGACACCATAAGCCAGCCTTTACATATGATCTTCCAGATGATGTTGAACTTCCGGATGATGTTGAACTTCTGTTCATCTGCCAGCACTTATAAAATACAAAAGGCTGTTGTCAGAAAGACAGATGGAATCCCATTTTATTGTCTAATGACAGTCCCTTTCCATTCAGCTTGGACACCCTTATGGTTTCCAACTTCGAGTATGTATGGTCTCTGTAACCACAGTCAACTGTGTGCACCTTAACCCCCCCCCAAAAAAAAAAACAACCTTGGAAATGGCCTTATAATGTCCTGCATTTTATAATGTTACATTCAGGCTGTTTTCCTGTTTAAATTTGTGGGATGATGTAGTGATTTGAGTGTTCAACTAGGACACCAGGAGACCTGGGCTTGAATCCCAGCTTGACCATAGAAACCCACTGGGTGACCTTGGGGCAGTCACATGCTTTCAACCTCAGAGGATGGCAATGGCAAACCCCTACTGAACAAATCTTATTTTACATTTATTTATTTATTTATTTATATCCTGCTCTTTTCCCAGGACTGGGACTCTTGCCAAGGAAGCCTTGTGACTGGTTCACCTTAGGGTCGCTGTAAGTCAGAAAGGACTTGAAGGCATACTACAACAGTACCACCAACATTGCAGAGAGATATAAGCTCTATTAATGCTGCAGTTCTATAGTGGTTTAGATGCCTTTGTTTTTGTTAACTGCCTTCAAGCTGACCCTGACACATGGCAACCCTGTGAATGAGACATCTGCAAGACCTCCTATTGTCCACTGCTTTGCTTGTCCAAATCTGTCTTGTAGATTCATTCCCGTGACCATTCTAGTTAAGTCTAGCCATCAGGCGTATGGTCTTCCTCTCTGTCTACTACTCTCAAACTTTCCCAAAATTATTGTCTTTTTGATGAGTCATACCTTCTCATGATGTGGCCAAAGTATGATAGCCTCAATTTGATTATCTTGGCTTCTAGAGGTACGTATTTCAGGAACCATTTGTTTGTCTTTTTGGCTGTCCTCAGCACACTTCTCCAATACCACACTTCAAATTAATTTTCTTTTCATCTATTTATTGTCCCTGTCCAGCTCTCACACCAATATAGAGTGATGGAATATACTATGGCTTGGACAATTCGAACTTTAGTGCTCAGTTGTATGCCTTTACACTTTAGGACCTTTTCTGGCTCTTTCAGGGCTGCCCTTTCAATTCCTAGTCTTATCCTTGCCTCTTGGCTGCAGTCTCTATTCTGTTCAGTGTTTGATTCAACATATGAGAAATCTTTATTTCTATTTTCTCATTGTCAAGGTTGAATTTATGTAGGCCCTCTCTGGTCATTATTTTTGTTTTCTTTGTGTTCAGTAGCAAGCCTGTCTTTGCACTTTCTTCTTTCACATTCCTCATTTATTGTTCCAAGTCCATGATATTTTCTTCTAGTAATATGGTGTCATCCATATATCTTAGATTATTGATGTTCCTTCCTCCTATCTTCACTCCTCCTTTTTCTAAATCTAATCCTGCTCTTTGTATGATGTTTTGGTCTTACAAGTTGAACAAGTAGGGTCAGATGTTCACACCCACCAAGGATCAAGACGGAGATCCACTGCTATGTGAGAGATGAGACCTCCTTATTTCCCTCTCAGTCACTGTGGAAACATCAACGGTGGGTGTTTTTCTGATTACAGAATTCCCAGTGTTGGGGATGGGGGAGGAAAGTATGTTGGGTGTATATCAGGATAGGCAATCATTCTGCAGGATCCACAACAATCCCAGTCCCCATCCTCTAATCTAGATTGGCCTTGGATCTGGTGTAGATTTATTCCCTCCAACTGAAAATAAAAGAGCTGAATTTGTGGGATGGGTGGATGTTTAATTTTAAATGACTGGAAGAAAGAAAGAGAGAAAGAGAAAGGAAGGAATGTCTTCTTTCCTCCTACTGTTCAAGCCTGAGCTACATGGGGCTTTGGATGAGACAGTTAAGTTGTCTTGTGTTCTCCTTGCTGGCAATGGCAGAATTGCTTTTATCTGGTCAATTGGGGTACAGTTCTGTACTTACATCTATTGCTAACTGGCGACTCATGTAAGCGGGGTGATGAATTCATTCTGGGGTTTTGTCTCAGTTTTCAATAAGCTACATAACAGTACTGTACTTTTAAAGTTAAGACTAACCCATGGAGTGGATTTATCTGCTCACTGGTATCAAACCCACCAATCACCACTACTTACCTAAGTCTCACTGAATTCATTGTATGGAAAAGTATGCATGGATAAGAATGCACTGCTACTTATGACAGTGAGAAATCTATGATTCAAATCAGTACTAATTCATGTCAATACTGCTACCAAATATCTTTACGTTATGAGATCTGAGGATACTGGAGGGATTACGTGTTTTCCTAACTGGCTATTGTAAAAAGATGTATAATAATGATTATTTATTGATTTATTGATTTATTTATTTATATTTTCCTGCCTCTCCCAATTGGATCGAGGTGGGATCACAACCTAGTTTAAAATACAATCCAGAATAAAACATAGCAATTCAATAACTACATAGCAATTAGCAATTACAACCTAAATATCACAAAGCGATATTGGAAAGAGGAGTAAAGATGTACTCATCCTATTCAGGAGGTGGATCTGTGTTTTTCATAAAATTTGGTGGGTATGACTAAAGATGCTTTATTACCATAACTATCTGCTGTTCTACTGCATTTTTTATTATCATAGCAATCTATCTCCAAATAATAATAATAATAATAATAATAATAAATTTATTACAGCCATTTGGCCAGCACTATCTTCAAATTAAATGTGTTAGGTAGCTGGAAAGTATCTCCCCCCTCCTTTCCAACAAGGGAATTAACATGAGTTCTCATTTTAGCTTTAAAGAGTAAAACACCATCAGAATATTCTTAAATAGCAGTCCAAAAGGGGAAAAAATTGTAACTATCTCATCCATTTCAACTACAAGAAAGCTTTCTCAATTATTTTTCACTACAGTATTTCAGTAATTT
>NC_056525.1:194068877-194076788 GCF_019175285.1 Sceloporus undulatus | reverse complement strand
GAGAGAGAGAGAGAGAGAGAGAGAGAGAGAGAGAGAGAGAGAGAGAGAGAGAGAGAGAGAGAGTTCTATGGTCTCCCTCCACTTTTTGCCTCTAGCATTTAAGCATGGCATCTTCTACTGGGAAGACACAATTCTGAATGGAGATCCATTCTCATTGTGACTGACCACCATGTGGGAGCAGGGACATAACCTTGGGCTAGGATTACAGTTGTATCTGAAAGTTCCCATACCTACATTTGGAACTCTTTAATATGTTTTGTACAAAAGTTGTATACTGTCATGAGACAAGTATTCAAACTGTTTATTTGTACCATGATTACAAGCAGTTTGAAGCTGCAGGGTACAGTGGCTTTGATTTGTACATCATTGTACAAATAACATAGATGTATAACATTCACAGATGGTGGTGTCATATTGGTAGTATTGGGGTGGGAATTATGTGGTCTTCCAGATGTTGTCAGATACAATGTCCCAGCATTCCTGACAATTGTCTATGCTAGCTAGGGTTGCTAAAACTTGCTGTGTATGGAAGGTTACATGATTCTCAGCCTTATTGTATATGGATTTGTGAAAAGAGTATATGAAGTGCAGAAACAGCCAGCAGATATTAACTCGTCTACTTGACAATTATGTCTTGCAGATACAGTTAGCATAGATCATATTGTTTGTACCTAGGTTGTTTTTTTTGTTTGTTTGTTTTTTGGCTAGCAGTAGCCTGAGAGGGGCATTTGCAAGGGGGAACTGATGGGTGCTGAATGGTTGAGCATCTTCGTTCTGTGTCCGTTTTCTCCTGCAAATGCCTTCTCAATCCAATGTTTGTTTCCTAATGGGTAGTTCTGACCATAATTCATTATTAGTCTTCTGTGTTTGTTAGTTATGTGGTTTCAAGTTGACTTTGACTTATGATGACTCTATCCTAGGATTCTCTTGGGAAGATTTATTCAGAGGGGGTTTGCCATTGCCTTCTTAGGGTGAGAGAGTTTGACTTGTCCAAGGTCACCCACTGGTTTTCCAGGGCTAAGTGGGGTTGGACCCCTGGTCTCTTGGAATCCTAATCCTACACTCAGACCATTATATTACACTGGCTGCTGTTTACCAACTTAATATTCACAAGAATATAAGTCATACCATTCTGCATTGGTTGGTCCAACCAGACACCCTTGCCACAAAATAACCACACTATTATTTGTCTCCTGTATGTACTGAGCAAAGTATTTCAGGGCTCTTCACATACTTAGTACACATGCTGCCTGGATGTTGGCATTCTCCTCTATGATGTCATAAACAGAGTGATGGTAAGAGGATCCAGTGACCAATATGTCAGCCATCACTGGCTCTCAGCTGAAACTGCTGATCTCTATTGTAATTTTCCTGAACAAAATTTTCCATCTCTATTGAAAATCATGGGATTTCTTGTTGATGAAGCAGATGTAGGATTGCATTGTAAGTCACTTGGTTTGCTTAGTGTTTATGGTTATGGTTTCACAAGTATGTTGTGGCAATACTCTTAATAAACTTCTTTTCTTACATATGCTCATTTCTAAATGGCATTATCAGCCAAATGAATTATACATGCAGACTTGTGTAACTAAACTTTTAAGTGTTACCAAAAAAAGAAAAGAAAAGAAAAGCAGCTTTGGGATTGGGCATTTTAGAGCAGAGAAGCAGTGCAGTATGAATATATGATTAACCTTTCCTGAACATACTGCTTACTCATTCCAAATCCCCCCAACACAGACATAGGCTTCCAAATGCTACAGGAGCTTTTGTTTGTTAATCTTTGCAGTATTTCTGTAGAGCTGGAGAGAGTTATATAGTACAGAATGCACTATGATTCAAGATATATTTCTGCAGGACAGCCTTAAAATAGATATTGATTGTATATTTCCCTGTCTGGGAAATTGGAAGATTTGCTTGCATTAGTAAGTATTAGCAAGAACAGAAGGCTAGTAATTTCCTGCAATTTAGCACACAATTTGTTTGTAAAGATCTTTATTCTTTCCTGACACATTATAATTCCCTTAAACCAGACCATCTGAACCTGGTGCCACTAGATATTTTGGAATGGAACTCCCATCAATCCTTGTTTTGTGCCATAAAGTCATTTTTGCCTTAGGGTGGCCCTAAGGCAAACCTATCATGGGATTTTCTTAGCAAGACTTGCTTGAGAGGGGGTTGCCTTTGCCTCCTATTGAGGCTGAAGAAATGTGATGTTCAAGATCACCTAGTGGGTTTCCATTGAATCCAAGTCTCCAGAGCCATAGTCTAAAGCTCAAACCACTACATCATGCTGGTCCTCTCCTTCAATACTAGCTCATGGCAAATGATATGGAATCATGGATGTTAAAGACAAAAACATCTGGAGGATATGAGATTGGGCAAGATTGTTCTTTATCAATGATAATTAATAGATATGAAGTATTAATAGATATGAAGCTTCATTTTTGGCTTCATTTTTGACTCTTCTCTGTCATTTATTCCCCAGATCCAGGCCACCGCCAAGGCCTGTAGATTCTTTCTCCACAACATTGCCAAGATCCGTCCATTCCTCTCAGCCTCTACTGCCAAGACTCTAGTCCATGCCCTAGTGGTTTCGAGACTAGATTATTGTAACCTCCTTCTGACAGGACTTCCTCTTTCACACCTCCATCCTTTAATCTCTGTCCAGTATTCAGCTGCCTGTATTGTCACATCCGCTCACCGCTTTGACCATGTTTCTCCTCTTTTCTCCTCCCTTCATTGGCTCCCCTTCCCCTTCCGCATCCGGTACAAGCTTTTGTTATTGACTTTCAAAGCCCTCCATGGATTGGCCCCTCCTTACTTATCTGACCTTCTTTCTCCTTACATTCCTACTCACACCCTCCGCTCTGGTAGTCAAGGTCTCCTGTCACAGTGTAGGACTACCATTGCCCCCTCCCGAATTCATCCTTTCTTGCTTGGTGCCCCTTACTCCTGGAACCTTCTTCCCCTACATGCACACCTCATCACTTCTCTACCCAGTTTCAAAACTGAGTTAAAGACTATATTGTTTAGAGAAGCATTCCCAGAGGTGAGCCCCTCTCTGACCCAGGAAGCCTCCTTTTAAGCATCCATTAAGAAGCCAAGCCCTTCCTCCAGTCCATCTGCCTTGGTCCAGGCCTTGGAGGTGGAGAAGAACTGCTGGACCTGATCCCATTCCCCACCACCACTCCCCTCTCCTTTTGTGTCGAGTCTTCTTAGATTGTAAGCCTGAGGGCAGGGAACCGTCTAACTAAAAGATTGTATGTACAGCGCTGTGTAAATTTACACGCTTTATAAATAAAAGTTAATAATAATAAATAATTAATCAGAAACTGAGAAACATGACTAAATAGCTGTTATTAGAAAACCCTACTGAAGTAATAATAGGTTATATAGGCTTCATAGCTAGACCTGTGTGAAAGATCCCTTCTCCTAGGTTGCCTCCATAATCCCAACCCCTAGAGAATCCTGCCACTCATCCTACTCTTGACTGGGCTTCTTTCATCCCACCTTAATCCTCTGGCTTCCATTCAACATTCTGCTGAAGATTAACTTGTTGACCCATCATTTTGACCACACTTCATTGTTTACCCATTCCTTCTAGGATTCAGTACAAGCTTCTTGTTTTAGCATTTAAAGCCTTACACAACTTAGCTTCCCCCTACCTTTCAGCCCTTATTTCTGTCTACTCAAGATTTGCATTCTAGGAAATCTAGGCTTCTTACCCAACCAAGGGTTTCCTCTTCCTAGGCTTGGCTCCATCCATTCTCACTTGCTGCTCCATATTCTTAGAATCACCTCCCTGTACATTTGTGGACTGCTCCCTCCCTCATTCTTTTCAAATCTGAATTTAAAACTTTGCTTGTTTTCTAAATCATTTAATGGGGTTTTTTTATATAATCTTGTACATTTAATTGTACTGTATGTATTGGTTAGTTTGTTTTATGTTGTATTGTATACTTTGTATTTTAACCAGATAATTTGTTTTATAACTGTATTGTATAGTTTTATGTTATTGTTCTTTTGGTCCTTCTGTGTGCATCTGTATGCAGACACTTTAGATTGTATGCCTCTAGCAGGACCCATTGTTTTTGGTTGTTACCTGCAAAACACCATGGAAACTAATGGTGCTATATAAATAAATGATAATAATAATCCCCCTTTTCCCTGTAACAGTTTGACAACCTGTCTTATTTAGGATTTGTACATTACAAACTAGGTCATCATCATTTCTTCTTTGAGGAGAAAGAAGACCATATAGGAACTATCAACCCTTGAAGACCTGTTATATGGTAGAAAATGCTTATCACTGCTTTTTAATGTGGCAGGGAGCTATATCAGACCCAGTTTTATGGAATATTCACTTGTAACATGAATGTAATAGATAAACCTAATGTTTGTCAGACACAAGGTATGGCTTTATGTGTATAGGTTAGAAGCAAAGATTATGGGTAGTCCCAACTAGATTAGACCCAGCTTTTCAGTTGCTGAATAATGAGTCAACATCTATGTGAATCCCATTGATTTCAATCATTCTGTTCCTGCTGAATGTTTAATTAATGGGATAATGTATAAAATGGCCCTAGTGACAGACAGCTATAGCTGCTTTATCACTGGAATTAATTACTGTACGGGGACACGTGCAATCTTTTTAGAAACCATAAGGTATGCAGCAGGTATTTTGTTTTATTCCACTTATTAAATGATGACATTTCTTTTCAGACTCCACAAATTTGCAATCACAAAAATGTGAAATTATCCTGCTGATTGTTGAATTTTATTGCTTATGTCTCAAGGCAGAAACTCCTACTCTCTGCCATCTGTTATGAAAAAGAATAGTGATAAATATAGGATTTCATGTAGGAATAATCACATCATTTTAAAGGGTATTACAGTAATCATTTACATGAATACAGTCCTATTGGCTTTAATGGATGAAGTTGGTTATTAGATTACAGAGTTTTTCCTGCGTTCTACCCTTTCCAGTTGTTGTTGTTGTCACTGGAAATACAGCTTGAAGCATTCTGCTATTAGAACTGAAGAACAGGATTGTGTGGAGGACATTATAGAAGAAATTTCATCCATAGTAAGGTGGAGATCCTGCACTACGGCTGCATCCTCATGGCAGAAATAATCTGGTTTGACCACACTTTAACTGCCATGGCTCAATGCTATAGAAGCCTGGGAATTGTAGTTTATTGTGGCACCAAAGTAAACTGCCATTCCTAGAATTACACAGTACTGAGCCATGGTAGTTAAAGTGGTGTCAAACCGGATTCTTTCTGCATTGCAAATGCAGCCTAACTGAAAGAAAGACGCTGGTAGCATGAGCTTTTGGAGACATGAGCTTATTTTCTCAGCTTACCTTCACACTGCAGAAATAATCCAGTCTGTCACTGCTTTAACTGTCTTGGCACAGTGCGATGGGATTCTGGGAATTAAAACAGTATACCCTTCATTCAGGTCATAAATGAGCTGTCTCCTGCACCAGGATAAACACAAGCAAACATGCAAAGGATGGACTCTCAGTTTTCTAAGCACTTTTCCACTCCACTTCAGAAACAAAGAAAAGAGTTTGCCAGCCAGCTCTGGGACTACAATACACTACAGTTCCCAGAATTCCATATAGCATTGAACCAGGGCAGTTAAAGCAGACTATTTGTGCAATGCAGATGCAGCCTGAGCTGCCTTTGGTGGAGTGGAAAGTCCAGGGCAGACCTATTCAGGTGTAATTTCTCTTTGTGCCTTTAGATGGCGGAGAGTCCTGAAGTTTCACGCAGGTGCAATGGCAAAGAAACGATAAGAAAATGAGCCAGCGTCCCTGGCAACAGTTGCTAGGCTGCCTCTGCTAAAGGAGGCCTGCATCCTGACTCCTCTGATGAGAGTCACTCTTGTTTCTTAGGTCCAGGCCCTGTGCTTAGAGGCTGCTGCCATTGGCAGTGAATGAGGTAGCTTTCAGGGATGGGAAGACTAGAAAGGGTAGCCAAGAATGCATCCGCACTGCAGAAATAATCGAGTTTGAGACTGCTTTAACTGCCCTGACTCAATGCTAGGGAATCCTGGGAATTGTAGGTTATTGTGGCACCAGAGCTCTCTGATAAAGGAAGTTTAAATGTTTCACAAAAATACAGTTCATAGGATTTCCTAGCATTGAGCCAAGGCAGTTAAAGCGGTCCCAAACTGGATTGTTTCTGCAATGTATTTTGGACCAGACTACAAATTCCAGGATTCCACAGAATGGAACCACAACGGTTAAAGCGGAATCATAGTGCCATAGCCGAGTAATGTGGATGGGCAACCACTCTGTGATACTGTCCTACTTCTCTGAAATGGTTTTAATAATAATAATAATAATAATAATAATAGGATTTATTTATATGCCGTCCAATCACTGGGAATCCGGGCGGCTTACAACAGAGAGGATAATAGATAATAGACGGTTTTGAAGCAATACTGTAGCTTCTCAGATTTTAAAATGCAAGTAGCATTTGGTTTAGTATGTGTTGGGGCTTGTGAAATACACTGAAGCCCTCTGTATCCACAAAGACTTTATCCACCGATTCAAGCATCCAGGGCTTGAAAATATTTTAAAGATAAGTAAATTCCACAGAGCAAACCTTGATTTTGCCATTTTATATAAAGGAACCATTTTACTACTCCTTGTATGGTTGGCACTCCACATTTGCAATTTTGATTTTTGCGGCTTTGATTATTTGTGGATTTGATTCATATCTTCTCTCTAGAAATCTCTAGGAGTCTTATCACATGTGAAACAGGAGCCCCAATTCGAAGCACTTCCATAGCGAGGGTGAAGCAGGGTCACTTCGAATCCAAGGCAATTCACGTGATGAACTATCACACGTAAAGAACTGAATTGTGGTGATTCCTGAGTCAAAGCGTAGTGAGAGCACTTTGAATTACCACACCAGTACATACCATGCAGATTCAACTATTCGAATTGGCACCCTTGCACATGCTCAGTGGGGGTATCGAGACCTTTTACGCTTCGGGGGGGGGGGGGGGGGGGCCACTTCCTGGTTCCACTTTCACATGAATGCAACCCTCACGTGAATTGTTCCTGTCATCTCTACCCCCAGCCTCCGATGGCCCCCTCCTTTGCTCCCATCTCTCCCTCCAGCCTCTTGTTTCATTCCCCCAGCCCTGTCACCACCATCTAAATCTACCCTCTGCTTCACCCCCCAACCCTGTCATCTACATCTAAATTTACCTTCTGTTTCATTCCCCCAACCCTGTCATCTAGATCTAAATCTACCCTTCATTTCATTCCCTCCATCCCTTTCCAGTTTCACGTGAATGCTAGCTTCACATGAATAATAGGGAATGTCACCTATGCCTACATTCCCTCTGCTTCATCTGAATGTATCACTGGCAAAATTATTGTTGTTGTTGTTGTTTTCAGGGAAATAATTTTTTAATAATAATAATAATAATAATAATAATAATTTCTTTCACTGCAAAATAATCAGTGTAGAAGCTGCAGGTCTACATGGAAGTACAGTTGGCCCTTCTTATACATGGATTTTTTATACACGGATTCAAGCATCCACGGTTTGAAAATGTTCAAAAAAAGTATAAACTTCAAATATCAGACCTTCATTTTCCATCTTTTATAAGGGGCACCATTTTGCTATGTCATTATATTTAATGGGACTTGAGCATACATGGATTTTGTTATCCACAGGGGATCTTGGAACCAAACCCCAGCGTATAACAAGGGTCTATTGTAAATCCTTTGGATCTGAAGGAGGTTGCATCTGCACTGGGAAATAATCCAGTTTGACTCCACTTTAACTGTCCTGGCTCACTGCTATGGAATTCTGGGAACTATAGTGTCGTGAGACATTGAGCCTTCTCTGCCAGAGAGCTCTGGTGCCTCAGCAAACTAATAAC
>NC_056525.1:194051189-194068867 GCF_019175285.1 Sceloporus undulatus | reverse complement strand
TTATTATTATTATTATTATTATTATTATTATTATTATTATTATTATTATTATATAATTATTAATATCATCAGTATTATTTTAAAATAATAAATTATTATTATTATTATTATTATTATTAAATAAATTATTATTATTATTATTATTATTATTGGAGTTGGAGTTTGTTGTGGGGTCCTTGGCTCAAGGCAATGGAATTCTGGGAGCTGGAGTTTGTTGTGGGGTCTTTGGCTCGAGGCTATGGAATTCTGGTGGTTGGAGCCTCCACCCCAGCCTCTGGTGGCCCTTCCTTTGCTCCCATCTCTCCCTCCAGCCTCATGTTTCATCCCCTTCATCCCTGTCATCTACATCTAAATGTACCCTTCTGAGCAATGGAAGCAGTTGGGGCAAAACTGCAGTGCAGCATCATGGGAAATGTGGGACCTTGGAGGTTTTGGGGGGGTGTATCAGGGTGGAAGCAAAGATGCATTCCACACCAGACCAATTTGGAGTGAAATCGAAGTGAGTTTGGAAGCAAAATGAGGAGCCACTTTGGATTCATTGCCATGGAACAACCCCCCATAGAAAGCAATCACGTTGATAATACATCACGTTATCGCATGAATTCACATTGTTGGACCTGCAGTCGTGTCAGATCAGAGCTGCAAAACCCCCCATGTGATAAAGCCCAAG
Source organism: Sceloporus undulatus (assembly GCF_019175285.1). Lineage (NCBI taxonomy): Eukaryota > Metazoa > Chordata > Lepidosauria > Squamata > Phrynosomatidae > Sceloporus > Sceloporus undulatus. Next base: position 194,068,197 of record NC_056525.1, on the reverse strand, counting down.
GTCCTTCAGCACAACTGCTGGAAGCTGACCATAGAATTGCTTCTGGCAGATGTTGACCATGGAGTTGTGCTGGAGGACCCAGAGATTCCTAGAGAGGTGTTCTATTAGGTTTTAAAAACTAGTGGGTTTTATTTGTGGTTTTTCCACATTCACTGGTGTCTGTGCCCTGAACCCCAGTGAATGTGGACAGACCACTGTATTTAATGAGAATATACTGTGCGCCGGCGTTATATGCGGCTTTGAGGATACGCTCAAAGCCGCATGGAGTGGCACGTCCCATTCACATGAATGGGACGTGCTCCCGTGGCATGTGCCCCGCGCACCGCTGCCGTGCCGCTGCGGACATGAGTCCAATTCGTTTGAATGGGGCTTGAGCATCCACGTATTTTCTCTTATGCAGGGTGGGGGTGGTCCAGAACAGATCTCCTGCATAAGAGAAGGGTGGACTGTACTTGAATATCCATGGATTTTGGTATCTACCGGGGATCCTGGAACAAAACCCCAGTGGATCCGAAGGGGCCACTGTATAAACTAATATTATCGCCACTGCTCTCCCTGCTGTGTTAAGGGTTTCCTCAACAACAACAGGTTTTGTAATGTGTATTCAAGAAAGAGCCTTGCTGAGCAACTTCTGGCTTTTAGTTTACAATAAGACACCCTGCTCTGAAACTGCTTTGGTTTATGCAGAACTAAAACTGGACAATGTTACAGGTTTTTAATTTGGCGAGAATCACCCTTGGCTAGGCCTGCCTGAACATCTGGCAGGTCGGATGATTCCCAGCTCTGCTGTAAATCAGGCATCACAATTCCAGTTCCCACCCCCAAAACTCTACAACACAGTACTAGGAGACAGAAGTAAGAACATCTCCTCCAAAGTATACCACACGGGTCCAAAACACACTGCAGAAATAATCCAATTTGAGACTCCTTAATTGCCCTGGGTCAGTGCTAGGAAATTTTGGGAACTGTTGTTTTTATTTAACCTTCTCTGTCAGAGAGTTCTGATGCCATAATAAACTACAATTCCCAGGATTCCCTAGCACTGAGTCAAGGTAGTTAAAGTGGTCTCCAACTGGATTATTTCTGCAGTGTGTTTGGGACCACAGGTGGTGAACTATATGAGCAGCTCCCTGCTCATCTAGCTCCAATCTATACACAAGAAAGAACAGGAAACTCCAGTTATTTCTGTGGGCCTCTAAACACGTGTCTATGTGTAATAGTCCAAATGACTTCTGTAATGGAACTACTATGTTAAGAAGGTTCTAGTTCCTTCTAAGTAACAGAGGCTGAATCTGCACTGCAGAACTAGTGAAGTCTGGCACCACTTTAACTGACATGGCTCCATTCTATTGAATCGTGGAATTTGGCGTTTTTGTTGCATCAGAGCTCTCTGACAGAAAAGGCTAAATATCTCATTTTCATACAACATTAAATAATGCTACAAGAGAAGATATAAGGACAAGTCATATATCTGAAAAAATGTCTTCTCCAGTAGTTCTCATCCGCTGGTCCTTCAGATGTTTTGCACTTCAGCTCCCAGAAGCCACAGCCAACATGAGTAATCCAGGCATTCTGGGAGGTGAAGTCCAAAACATTTAGAGGACCAAAGGTTGAAAAGCACTGATATAGTCCACAGAAGCTTATGCCAAATAATAGCCATGGAAGTATTTAAAGTACCATAAAATTATTTCCTGCTCTCAATTTCATGAAAGTAATTTAGGCTGTCATCAATACACCTCACTGATCTCAATGAGATTTACAGTACAGACGTATGGGGGGGGGGATCCCACACATGTGTTACAATATGGAACTGAAATTGGCATTGTTACTAGTTGATGTACACAAGTTACTCCACACCATGAAGGTGCAAAATATTTTTTTTTGTTGTGGCAGAAGAATGAAGTAAACACAAACAAATTGATTTATTTTGGCATGTCATAGCAAACAAAAGCTATTTTGTTTTTTTTGCTTACTTAACTCGTGAGCTCCACTAAAAATATTTTATACTTTCAAGGTGTTGAGTTTTTTGTATCCATCAAATGGTAGCAATGCCAATGAAATTCAGTCCAATTCCAGCCAGTAAGACAACCAAATGTGAAAGTCAGAGGAGGGTGAATACTTCTGGATGGCACTGTACTTCTGAGTAAACATTTATTCGTTTAATTTATAACTCACCTTTCTGCCAACAATAGCATGCATGATAGACTGCAGTAACAAAATACAGTTTAAAAACAAAATCCCAATTGAAACATAACATGAATTAAAACAAACTGTTTAATTTAATTTAATAAATTAATGCAATAAAAATAAGCAGCACCTACTGATTAAGAACGCTTTCGAAAACAAACCAGTTTATATGTGCAAGACCTGCCTGGATAAAATATATTTGCATGTTAGTAGAAAGGCAGCAGAAATGGAGCTAGCCTAGCATCTCTTGGTGGTAAATTATAGAACTTGGGATCAGCCACCAAGATGATTCTTAGCTACTGAATAACCAGTGATGTAGAGGCAAAGCCCACTGGAATTGGCTTCTTAGAAGAACTGATTATATATATGCTTTTCTTCTCTTACTCTGCTGCAGCCTGAAAGAATGTCTGCTGGATGACACTTGGGAGAAAAACAAAAACCTGTGGAGCTGTCTTCTTAGCATAGCTGATGGTGACCCTGTTTCCCTTTTCTTCCTCCACTACAGCCTGGGTATGCATGGGAAACATGTACAGTGGTTTCAGGACCCCCCATGGATACCAAAATCCTATTATGCCCTGGTGGCGCAGTGGTTAAATGCCTGTACTGCAGCCATTCACTCGAAACCACAAGGTTGTGAGTTCAAGACCAGCAAAAGGGCCCAAGCTCTACTCAGGCTTGCATCCTTCCGAGGTCGCTAAAATGAGTACCCAGATTGTTGGGGGCAAATTAGCTTACTTGCTAATTAGCTTACTTGCTGTTCACCGCTATGATCTTTGGAATAGCGGTATATAAATAAAACAAATTATTATTATTATTATTATTATTAAATATGATGGCATAGTAAAATGGTGTCCCTTATATAAAATGGCAAAAGCAAGCTTTGCTTTTTAGAATTCATATATTTTTAAAATATTTTCAACCCATGGATAAAGAATCTGTGAATATGGAGGATCAACTGTATAGGATTGTGTTGGTAGAATATCACAGGGTCTCACAAAATGCAAAAGTCACCTGCATTTTGGGGCAAATGTGTATGAGCTCTGTCTGAGTAATATCTTTTATTGGAGTCAGAATTCACAAAGTGCAGTGAAAATCTTTTGTGTCCTCAAAACCTCTTTGGGAATTTGCATCTGGTTTCCATACCCTCAACATTCTGTGATTTCAACAGTTGCCACTACCTGCAGCCTACAAATGTGTTTCTGTGCATGTGCCTATAGTAGTTTTAAATATAAAAGGCTTATGTGCCAGCCCATAGTATCTTTAGTCTTCAAAGGCATTGTTTCTGTCAAAGTATATTTATGTCTAGTTGCAGGCAACCCTGTTTGTGCTCAAAAACAGTAGAGCAAAACAAAATACATTCACCTTTCTAGAAGGCTATAGGTAAGATATAACATTTTGAGAGTTAAATAATACTGTCAGCCTTTATATTATGAATAGAATAAATACAGTGTGAATCAATAATACCTGTATACTGTCTGATAACAGTGACATGATGTCTACTGTACTTTCTTCCTTAGGGTTTTTTGTTAGGAAATGACACGTATGTGATTTCAAGATAGAGCTGTAGTGGAACCTATTACAATTCCAGTGGCAGTTGACAGTTGACACTTGCATTATGGAATGTTGATGCTGTCAGTCCTTCTGAGAGAGAGTGTCAGTTATGACAGTTGGTGTTAGAGTAACTGCCTCTCTGTTTTGTTGTTATGGTTGTTTGGTTGGCAAAGTAATTTATTTATTAAAGTAACTTATTTATTAAAGCCCCTGTGTAGAGTGAAGGCTTGAAGTGCTCTTGTCGTTATTTCTCAAGCTGGGAGCCAAAGGCTGTTTGCAGTGGTGAAGGAATATTTTCCTTCTTGGCCTGAATACCTTTGCAGACATCTCTTCAGATTCCTTCTCCCTGGCGCCCTGCCGATGTGGTTCAACTCTGTAGGTGGTTGTGGTGGACACAGCGCGTCTTTCCATGTCCTAACATTTTTAACATTAGATTTTCAAAAATAAAATCAGTAAAAATATTCATTTTATATGTTTGGAAAGAGAAGTATTTGCAATCATTTACAGTAGTCAAGCAGAGGAAATGGCAAGATGAAGGAGAAAGACCAAAAGATTGTGTGTAATGGAACACACAAATCTCCTTGGGACTTCTTTGGCAAAAGTGTTGGTCATCATTCCCCTTTCTATGTGAACAAAATTCTCACCCAGACATCTGGTCCATAATATAATACCAGCTAGAACTTTCTGTCCAGACATCAAATTGCCTAACAACAATTTTTTTTCCACAACAAAATATTGTTTTCTATAAAGCAATAAAATTTTGACCAAAAATTTAAAACGCAATAAGATATTCATCCTGCTTTTTTTGCTTTTGCTCCCACATGCCATCACATTCCATGATGTAATATCAATTCCATTCCTATTGACTTATTATTTTAGTTATTTTAATCTAAATTTTAAATTTAAAAATCCAATCTAGTAAAATGTTTTACCAGTTTTTGGAGCTGTCGTTGCTAGTGGTGGTGTCATACTGTTAAATTTCTCAACATTATCATATACTCCTGGGGATAAAAACCAAATTGCTGCATAACTGGAAACTGTTTATAGATCCACAAACCAAAACCAAATATGTGCTTCATTACACAATCACTCTTTAACACTCTGCATCACTGTTCTATTTCAGACTGTTTGAAAGACTATGGACTCATCTATACTTGCCAGAATGCTCTGGGCCACTCCCGGAGTATTCTAGCCTTGAAGCCTGGAATCTCCCGGTTACCTCCACACTCCATAGCACTGCTGGATGGCTACAAACATTTCTGCTGTGCTTCCTGGTGCTATAGTGGTGCAGGTTGATCTCTCTGAGGTCAGAAATGAGATGACCAGAGTTGATCAGTCTGGGCACATTGTTGTGACCTCAGAGGGAACGATGGGCTCCAGCTGTGCAAGGGATGCGTACATAGAGAGCCACCTGGTGTTGTTACTGAGTGGTCCAGATTTTTCTGCAACATCCAGAGCAATAGGAGCCCTGGTGGCGCAGTGATTAAATGCCGGCACTGCTGCCACAACATTGTGAGCATAGACCTCCTAGAGAAGCACACTTGAGACTGTAGTTATAACACAGACATTAGTAGAAGATTAACAAGTAGTTTGAACTATTCACAGTGTCTTGCCCAGACTGTGGCTACAGCTATGAAAAAAATGTGTCATGCTTTTAGTATAGATAGCGACAGGCCTACTCAGTACAAAAATGGATACCATCTGTGTGAATCTCATACTCTTTGTCTCATTTTTGAGATAGCAATGTTTATATTCTGTCTTGAGAACTGGACGTCTTCTCCTCCTTTTTACTGAATTTATATTTTTTTGGCTTCTGTTCTTCTGGATGGCAATTGCTTAAGATTTTAACAATGTGGAGAGTGAATAGTATCATAGTAGGGTAGCTCATGTTCTGCTTTCTCTGAGACAGGAAAAGTGCACTGCCTACTAGGATGTTGGCCCATGAGTCAACACCACAGGCCAACATTTGTGGAAACTAGTGCAATCACCATTTAGGGGCGTACTGCTTTCTAATGATGTGAAAGTGCTATGTGCACTATCATATGTCCCCAGAGTGATAGAATATATTTCCCTGAGCTTTCTTTCTTTCTTTCTCTCTCTCTCTCTCTTACACACACACACACACACACACACACACACACACACACACACACAATTATTCAACAGGCTAGGGACCAGAGAACTGTCAAAAAACAGAAAAAGGTGAAATGCAGAAACCATATTACTGTATATTATATTACTGTATCATCACAAATATAAGTATGAATATTTGTACACTGCCCCATTATAAACACATGACAATGCCATGAATGACATCCACAGTATACAGTACACAAACTGAAGAAAAATATGGTGCCAAGTTGAAAACAAAGCAGTGCATGCCCCCCAAGGTGTTGTACAAAGTGCCATTTTTTCATTCAGTCTTTGTACTGTATACTATAGATGTTGTTTGTGGTGTCATGTGCTTATAAAATACAGCATTAGACAGGTATTCATGCTTATATTTGTCAAAAGAGCAGACCATGTGTCGAATAAATGGGTTCTGATAATTTAATACCATCGAAAAAGTGGATCATCAAAAAGTACAGAATGGCTATGTAAAATTGCTAAAACCCTTTGAAATATTTCATTCCTTGTCTTTAAAATGGCTGCTTCTCTAACATTTACTTCTTTTTAGGATGTTTTTATGAGGGTTTTTTGCTTGTTGAGGTTTCCATACTTGCTAGGAAATCTTTATTGAAGTTGTTCATTGAGAATTTTACAAAGGCAGCTTCAGAGGAATCATATGATTTAGAGATAGTCACACTTGATGTATAGAACTAGCATGGTGTAGTGGTTTGAACATTGGACTACCACTCTGGAGATCAGGATTCAATTTCCTACCCAGCCATGGAAACCCACTGGACAACTTTGGGCAAGTCACACATCCTCAGTCCCAGGAAATCCTAAAGGTCACCATAAATCAGAAATGACTTGAAGGCACACAATAAGATCAGCAACAACCCTGGTACAGTATCTTGATGTTCATTAGCTGAATGATAGGAAAAAATATTCCTCATTCTCATCTTTTCTTGTGAAGAAGTAGCCATTCCTTCCTATTCTATTGGTGACTGTAAAGAAGATGCCACTTCACTCTTGGGTTAACATGTTACCATTTTAAAAAATGTACCATTATTTCTCTCTCTCGCTTTAGGAGATCTGTGTCTGAAAATATTTTCTAGGGTTATATCAGATATAATATGTATAGACTTTAAACTTCATTGGAAATGCTTTTGTTTATGTTTCTAAAGTTTCTAGCCCTGGACTGCAAAATCTTGCCTGTAGAGACTTGCTTGTTGCTGTTGACCTTCTGCTGTCAGGTATAAAATACTATGGAGCCTTTTTAAATTTGTATTTTGATCCTCTAACAATTGCTTTAATTCAGCAATTCAACTTACGTTGCAAAAGGATTTTGGATTTCAGGCTAAAGTGAGAAACATAGAAGATATTTCTGTTATTTTAGTCTTTTTTTCCTTAGTCTTTTTTTTTTTTTTGGCTATGTATTGTTTGTATTATAGATTATGCTTCTCATGTTTGCCCATGACTCCAAGAGTTTTTGAATACCTTTCTAAAGTTCTGTTTGTATTTCTTGTATCTTTATCCTCTTACTTTCTGAATGCCCCTTGCATAAGAAAACCGTATGCAATTCATGAAGTTGCCATAAGTCAACAGGCAACCTGAAGGCACATACACACATACAAAGAATCTTGAGGCTTTTCAAAAATCATACAAGGGCTCACTGCAACTATTTTGCTTTTCAATTTAGAAGCGCATTCTTCATACAAAAATAACATTTTCATTTTCCATTCTCTATGTTTATTTTTTAATAAATCAAATACCCACTTACCACTCAATTAACTAGTTAGTTTCACTTCTTTGAAAGAGAGCCTACATTTCCCTATCAGTTCCATATTTCCCACTATAGTTTCTTTCTGCAAAACTGCTAGAAATAGTCATCTTCTTCTCCATTATCCCAGAAGAAACTTGGGGGCAAATCTTTTTTTAACTGTTGTGGGTGTTGGATTTTATCACATTTTTGAGTCTTGTAATGCTTGAAGTACCCCACATTCTGAGGATAATTGAAATGGTCAAAGTCTATGCTTTCTTTTGGTGTCTTATTTGCCAGAGTCAAGGCTGGAGATGGTTCCTGTACCATTTATGGTTGTGTAAAATTGGGAATTTCAACATATATTGCTTGGTTACAGAACCGTTACAGGTATAAGACCATCCCTAATTTTCAATCTTGCAACCATAGTCCCCAGAATTATTCTAAACTTGTAATTTTGTGAGAGTCATGACTCAACATCTTTCCCAATACAAGCCTTTACTATTTAGGCTTGGTTTCCAGTCCTTTCCATAGGATATGGCTAAAACTGATCTTCTTTTTTAGTCTTCCTGTAAACCACCATTCTTTTGTAAAAAATGTCACTATGAAATAGTATGCCCATCTTATTTTTATTACCCTAAAATCTAGAGGGAAATCATCTGTTATTATTGTTATGTTTTAAAATATTTATTTCTTTATTTATGAATTTGGATAGGTGATATGGCCCCAACCAGTCTCTCAAGGCCCACAGTGAATGAATGAGGAAATAGTGAGGTGTAGTATATATTTCTCTGAGGTAGCCATTGTTGCCCAGGAAACGTAAATTATAATTCCAACCAAAAGAATGCATGGCAGTTGGTGGTGGTTGTGGAAAGTCAAGGCTGAGTCTAGAGAAATGAAAATGGATTAAAACTGGTGCATTTCAGCATCTCATGAGGGGAAAGATAATGGTAAAAGAAGGCAAAGGGATGGCATAATGGAATGAAGAAGAATACAGTTTCCTGCACTTAAGAAAAGGGTGTGGGAAGTAGGAGAGTATGTGCTAGGAAGTTAAATGGCTGGAGAAATACCGCTAGTACCTGTTTAGTTCACCACCAGCTGGGATAGAAAAGCAAAGAATGAATGTACAGTATATAGACATAGGAGAGCTGAGGCCAGTGACATACTGCTTTGCCCTTTCTCTTCCTTCTTGTGGTAGCACAATCGGGAGATCACTGGACCTGCCAGATGCTTGGCTTTTAAAAGTTTCCTTCAGGGAAGCTGAGTTCTGAGTAAAATGTGGCATGTATCCACAAAGTCATGTTTGCAGTACCTCCAAAATAGGGTGGATTTTTTGCCTCCAAATTGTTGCTGTTGTTTCAAAATCTTGGGATGGGAGTTATGCATACATGCACACACATGCACACCCACCCACATATGTCCTGTCCATCATTTCTCTACATGTTAAGGCAGATTATCAAGGTCCTCTAAGAGGACAATCTGCCCCTCAGTCTGGGCAATTGCCCACTCCTGTCCTAGAGTATTAAGATAAAATTGACTGTTGTGATTCATAAATGTTTTCAGAACTCTCTGTACCACTCCTTCTTTCCCTTTACCAGCCTTTTGACAACTTAAATGGCAAACCACAAAGAAACAGAACTTTGTCAGATGGTTTCTCTTTAAGAGATCTCCCCAAATATGGATAATGATTACTCAAAAACATTTTTTCCATTTTGTAAACCTTTTCTTGAACAGCTGAGAGATGACTATGAAGGCATTTGGACTGTAGTTTCCCAGTGTCGTAGTCCACCTGGCATCACAATGTGGGTGACAGGTGGTCGTGACAATCTGCCAGGGAAAAACCCTTTCTTGGAATAGCCATCTTTTTGGTTGAGTTGGCAAGTGATCCTTCAGGATCTCAAAGTCCAGATAGGAATATATTAGAAGAGTCAGTTCCTCAGGCTGCTTGGCTTTAAAGAGTCAGGTGCAGTACAGACCGCCCGAAAATGGTTGTGTGCAGGTGCCCATTTTAACTCCAGAGGGATGCTGCAGTTGCTAGACCATGCGACATCCCTCCAGAGTAAAAAGAACCCGTTTTTTCCGGGTTTTTTTTACCAGCACCCAGGTTATGTTGCGAGTGCGCCAATGGTGCACTTGTGATGTAACGGACGCACCACGATGTGCGAACAATATGCGTCAGTTACGTGAAAATGGCAGCGGCCATGCGGACGGGACACTGCCATCAGGCTGCCGCCATTACATATTAGGGTGCCAGACCATGCGGTTGCTGTGTGGTCCGGAACCCTGGTGTCACCACCGCCATGGCCCTTTCAGCCTGTCTGCCTCAGGCCTCATAGTCCTTTGAATGTGGTCTATAAATGAGCTGAACATCTATGGAACTAACAAACCATTGCATAAAATTTCAAAACAGTTTAACAATTGAGGAATTTGGGTCTTTCTACACTTTGCAGATTCCAAATGCAAATTATTGTCGGAAGCCCTGGAAATCCTGAAAATTTCCCCCTCTCTCCTTACATTTAGTCAGTCCAAATTCAATATTTCTTTAAGTCTGTGGCTTAGAAACTACATGGGGGTTGTTTAAAACGTGATGCTACACATGGAGAGGGGCTGATTTTAAATGAGGCTTCCCTTGTCATCTGTGATCTCAATAACAATTATCCCCTTCATATCAATTAGCACAAGGAAGGGCAGTTTCTGGTGGTCAGAGGGCATTATACTGGAACCCCACACACAACACAAAGTGAGTGGAACACACTCCCTTGGAGAGTGGTGGAGTCTCCCTCCTTGGAGGTCTTTAAGCAGAGGCTGGATGGCCATCTGTCGGGGATGCTTTGATTGAGATTTCTTGCATGGCAGGGGGTTGGACTGGATGGTCCTTGTGGTCTCTTCCAATTCTATGATTCTAACAGCTTGGGGGGTTGCACCCACTCTGTTGCAGCACTGCCACCTCTTTCATTTTACCTGTGACAGAAAAGGCCTCCTCTTTCATTTTCCTCTGGAAACAATATGCACAAAAACTGTGTGTCTTATTTGTAGGGTGGGTAGTGCTTCCAGAAGCCTCCAGAAAGTGTGGATTATCTTCTAAACAAACAAACAAACAAATAGGAGATTGGCTTTTTCTGCTGCTCCGATTTGCTGTTTGAGGGTATTAGCCACCTTGGGTCCCAACTTAGGAGAAAGTTGGGATAAAAATAAAATCAATCAATCAGTCAATATCATATAGCAATAGCAATGGCAAGTACATTTTTATTCTGCTTATCAGTGCACTTAAGCACTCCCTAAGTAGTTTACAAAGTGTAAGCTAATTGCCCCCAACAATCTGGGTACTCATTTTAGCAACCTCGGAAGAATGCAAGCCTGAGTCGAGCTTGAGCCCTTCACTGGTATTGAACTCACAACCTTATGGTTTGTGAGTGAGTGGCTGCAGTACAGACATTTAACCACTGTGCAATAATAATAATAATAATAATAATAATAATAATAATAATAATTTATGTTCCACTTTTTCATAGAGGAATCAAAGTGGATTACAACAGTTTAAGTTTATAGAAATCAATAACCCCACTGGGACTCTCCCTGCCATATGGGATGGTTTTTCTGGTTGTGGCTGTGAAGCAGATGATTAAACCTTCCTTTCCCCCACACTGTGGATGAGCTGAAAATGTATTCCTGAAACACATATACTTCAGTTAGTGAAACAAATGTGTTTCTGGGCATTACTTCATTAACTGAAAATTTGTTTCAGAGGCAGAAATAAGGTGGAATAAATGGGGATAGATTCCTGTGACACAAAAAAGAAGAGCAGTTCAACATGTTTCAGTAAATGTTTTATTCAAAACTAACAACACAGAGATGTGAAATGAAACAACTAGGTCAGGGAAGCCTTGCATAAGTTGACAAAAATGTATTGAACTTTCTAGAAACCACCTGAAAGCTTCTTCCTAAAAGCATCTACAGATGCCTTTTTCTTTCACTCACCTTCACTTTTCTTATGGTTGGCAATTTAGTGGGCAAACTGTGATTGTTTTACTCTGCTAAAATGTGACCTTTTCAGTCGTATCAGTGAGTTACAATTGACATTGTGGCAGTGGATGATTGTTTGTTTAACATGCTTCCTCTCACCTCCGTTTTACACAAGCCCTTGTGTACCCTTGTTGTTTGAGCTGCAGTTGCTCTAAACTCTATTATAGGAACGCTGAGGGCCTTCTGGAGAAGAAAGATCCTCAATCTTCCTATAAGAGAGTTTAGGGCAACTGCAGAAAAAACAACAAGCTTTTCATTTACTTATCCAAATATGTGGCATGGCATGAACATCAACAAGATTAGAAATGAAATCACTGCATTTTACTCCAGATAATATTTATATTGTACAATAATATGCAATAGAAATTAGTCCAGAATATAATTACAGTGGTACCCCGGGTTACGAAATTAATTCGTTCCGCGGTTAATTTCGTAAGCCGAAATACCTTCGTAAGCCGAATTCCCATAGGCGCTAATGGAAAAATAGCTCTCTGCTGCCCTCCGGTGGCGGAAAATAGCGCCGCGGTTTTTTCGTAACCCGAAGAAACCTTCGTAAGCCGAAGCAATAAATCCCTATGGGATTTTTTCGTATCCCGAAAAATTCGTAACCCGGCGCATTCGTATCCCGGGGTACCACTGTAGTAGAGGTTAGAAAGGCACTTCCCCTCCCTGAAAGACTCCAAATGTTTTCCTTCCTTAAGGGTCCATTGTGGGGAAGACACCTTCCCTTCAGGTCTAAAAGGCCTAACATTTGGAAAGAGTTGTGGCTGCTTGAGGGCCTTGCTCTCCAAGCAAATCCCTTCCCAGCTCCATTACATTTCAAGGTTTACATACCCATTATGTTTAATTCTTTGGGATTTTCCCCCCTGCTGCTTTGACCTGGGCACCAGAAAGCTCTCTCTTCCATGCTACAAATCTACCATGCATGACAACAGGAGCCATGTGATGCATTTCTACAGTCTAGCATTACCTTCCTGTTTTATTGACTCTGACAGAGGGAGAGGCACCAATGCTGACCAGTTCTAATGGTGTAATCCATTAAAACATATTTTAAACTTCAACGTCAACTTGGGAATCTACTGGGTTAGTCAAAATAGTTCAACCCCCCCCCCCCCCCATTGAATTAATACTGTAACAAGTTAAATAGTTGTTTCCACACTTTGGGGGAACATATGTTGTTGACACAAGTGAAACAGAGTGTGTGTATGGGCTGGCTTCAAGTTGCCTCCTGATGTATGGCAACCCTATGGATTTTATAGGGTTATCTTAGGCAAGGAATACTCAGAGGTGTTCTGTTCCTGCCAGTTCCTTCCACTGAAATATAGCCTACAACACTTGGTATTCATTGGTGGTCTTCTGTGCAACTACTAAGCAGGGATGACTCTGGTTAGCTGCCAAGATCAGATCGGTTCTGGTGCCTTGAGGGTATCTAAACTATATGTCAAACCACCTGGTGTTTTTTCCTCAACCCCCCCCCCCCCCCCCCCCCCCACGCTTTAGATCAAGCTCACAGTCACCTTTGAATAAATTCTTTGGTTGACATGTTTCAATTACTGCATACCTCTTAATGTCCATGTAAAGCATTTCAAACCTAATACCAATTCCAAATGATCACTTCCAGATAGGACAAATCTTTCTTTTCTTAATGTTAACATTTTCATGAGGAAATCATTATTAACACTTCTTTTCCTAAACAAAAGACATATTGATACAAAGAAAATGACTTGCCTTTGTTTCGCTTTTTTCTGGATGTACTGGTTGCCTTAGTAACTGCAAATTGAAACTTAGTTTAAGTATAATTGCTCCATATGTTTGCTCAAATCACATATGACTGTGATCCTTTAAAATAGTGAACAATTATTGGCAATTTTTTTTAAAAAAAATGATAAAATGCTGAAATGTGCACCACATATATCAATAATTCAGACAACAAAAAGGACTGTTCATGGATTTTTTTTAAAAAAATTGTGCCACCCAATTAAAATTATGTATGTATATATAAAAAAGAACTGTTCAGATATGCAAGCACAGCCTGACCTGCTGTAATTTATTCAAAGTGAAAGCCAAAACATTTGGTAAAGTGGAAGACATTTCAATACTAGGTGGAAAAATAGAAGCCAGCATAATAAATCTTTCTGTTTTATTTTGCATGCTTGGGTACTTTCTATGTAGTCCTTGCAGTGCAAACTGCTGTGTAAAATTATAAACATATTTATAGTTTTCTGGCAATGGCTTAAACATACTCTTGATTTTCTCTATTTCTGAAATATGAAATATTTTTGCATGGTAGAAGATTTGCATGACCAGAACAGCTGCAATATGCATACAATTTGTGTACAGTGTAAAGAGGAGAGACAGAGATAAGCTTTTACAGATAGTTTATAGTTAGCTTTTACAGATAGTTACAGTGTGTAGAAGTGACATACTGCAGTCTGTCAAATTATGGGGGTTTCATTTTCATATCCTTTACCCAAGATGTAAACTGTAGAGCAGAGTGATAATAAGAGGTTATATTTTATAGTCAGTGGGATTAACTAAAGTGCCAATTATTCACTGTATTATTTAGATGCAATTTCTAATTTTTCACACTGAAAATTTTAAAAGTTTTCTTAATTTGCAGTTTTGTAAAATTACACCTTGCAATTAATGCCAAAAAGTTGCCCCGAATTCTTACTTTCCAATTTAAATTTTATTTTGTACATTTATTGTTTTAATGTCTTTATTTTAGAAAGATTTGAAATACAGTATTATATAATTTAAAATGGTATATGTATGTATTGCTTTGTAGTTTTATTTAATGAAGTGTGAAATAAAACACAACTACTTACATGTACTACACCTGATGGGATAATATAAGTAATGTTCTATATTACCTTTCCTCATTATTTCTTTTCCATTGTGTGTCGTTTACTGGATGCACAATACATCTTGTTGTTTAAGTTGTATTATCAGCATGCTGCATCTTTAGACTAGATGAAAGAAAGAAACCAGTAGCATGGGCTTTCATAGACATGAGTCCATATGCATCTGAGGAAGTAGGTTCAATTCTATGAAAGCTCATGCTTCCAGCTTCTTGCAGTTAGTCTCAAAGGTGCTACTAAATACTTTTGCATACTGATTTTCCAGACTAACACAGCTATGTCTTTGAATTCTAAGATGTATTATGTGACTTTATTCACTTCAGTCCTAAACATTTTTGTTTCAAAAATTAATTAAGTCATTTATTAAATTATTCCTCCAATGCAGAGGGCAGGCAACTGCTAGGGATTGTGGACTCACATCATTAGCATGTTTTCCCCCAATTTGTAGGGCTGGTTTTTCTATTATTATTATATTTATACCTCACCCTTCAGCCCTAAAGCCTATCAGAGAAGCTTACAATTATTATTTTTAATTAGACGGTTCCCTGCCCTCAGGCTTACAATCTAAAAGACACGACACAAAAGGAGAAGGGAATGGTGGTGGGGAAGGGGATGAAGTCCAGTGGTTCGTCTCTCCCTCTGATGCCTGGACCAAGGCAGATGGACTAGAGGGAGGGCTCTTCTTCTTCTTCAGGCTAGCCCTGGTGGAGCTGGGCCAGCCTATTCTCTCCCTCCCAGGCCAAAGGATGACAGTTATGGAGGGAGGAGCCTCTATCTTCAGGCTAGTCTGTGAGTACCAATGATGTGGACAAGATCCTTAGAAGTGTTAGGAAGACAACTTGCTCTCTCGATCCCTGTCCCTCGTGGCTAGCGGCTCAGGGGGGACCGGTAGTGACTTCAATGTTGCACCGGATTATCAATACATCTTTGAGGGATGGGCAATTTCCATCTAGCTTAAAATTGGCCACTGTAAAACCTTTGCTAAAAAAGCCCTCCCTCGACCCTCTGATGCATAATAATTACCGGCCAGTTTCGCTATTGCCATTTTGGGGGAAGGTGATCGAGAGGGCAGTTGCAATCTAGCTTCAATCGATCTTGGACGAAACGGATTATCTAGACCCATTTCAAACCGGCTTTCGGGTGGGTTACGGGGTTGAGACTGCTATGGTCGCCTTGGTCGATGATCTCCGTCTGGGCATGGACAGGGGTAGCATGTCCCTGTTAGTGCTCTTAGACATCTCAGCGGCTTTCGATACCATAGACCATAGTATCCTTCTGGAGCGCCTGGCAGAGTTGGGAATCGGGGGCACTGCGCTCCAGTGGTTCCGATCCTACCTCTCTGGGAGGTTCCAGATGGTGCAGCTGGGAGACGTGTGCTCCGATAAGAGGGCCCTTACATCTGGGGTCCCTCAAGGAGCCATTCTGTCTCCCATGCTCTTTAACATTTACATGAAACCGCTGGGAGAGATCATCCGGAGACATGGGGCGCGAGGTTATCAGTACGCTGATGACACCCAAATAGTCTTCTCTATGTCTCCGACTGATGCAGTGACCGGGGATGGCATCTCTCCTCTCGTGGCCTGTCTGGAGTCGGTAATGGGCTGGATGAGGGAAAACGGACTCAGTTTGGATCCAGAGAAAACGGAAGTGCTCGTGATAGGTTCTCCTGGCCCGGGGACGGCGGTGGTTCCACCTGTCCTGAACGGGATCACACTTCCTGTGAAGGACTCAGTACGCAGTCTGGGGGTGCTCCTTGACTCGTCGCTCCACCTCACATCCCAGGTGGATGCAACGGTCAAGAGCACCTGTTATGAGCTTCGGCTGATACGCAAGCTGCATCCCTACCTGGGCCAGAGGGACCTTGAAACAGTAGTACACGCTCTGGTAACCTCTCGTTTGGATTTCTGCAATGCGCTCTACATGGGGCAACCCTTGTACCATACCCGGAAGCTGCAACTAGTGCAGAATATGGCAGCAAGACTGGTCACTAATACATCTAGGGCCAGTCACATAACACCGGTCTTGAAAGACCTCCATTGGCTGCCTATTCACTTCCGGGCGCAATACAAAGTGTTGGTTATTACCTATAAAGCCCTAAATGACTTGGGCCCAGGGTACTTAGAGGACCGCCTCTCTCCATACAATCTGCCCCGCACACTCAGATCAACAGGGCAGCAACTGCTAAGAGTTCCAGGGGCGAGATTAGTCACTACCACCAGGAGGGCCTTTTCCACCTCGGCCCCCACCTTCTGGAACTCGCTGCCCGTCGAGCTCCACTCGGCTACCTCCCTGGCCCAATTTAAGAAGGGGTTGAAAACACTCTTTTTTGAGCAGGCCTACCCCTGACCCCTCCCTCCTGAATGCCCTCCTCCCCCCTCCGCCAGCATCGGTGAGCTGGCATGAGTTTTTTTAGTGTTTTTAATGGAATGTTTTAATTGTATTATTGTTTTTACTTTTGTATGTATTTATATTTTGTTGGAAACCACCTTGATATTTGAAAGGCGGTATATAAATAAAACAT
>NC_056525.1:194000219-194051179 GCF_019175285.1 Sceloporus undulatus | reverse complement strand
TATTATTATTATTATTATTATTATTATTATTATTATTATTATTATTATTACTATTATTATTATTATTATTATTATTATTATTATTATTATTATTATTATTATTATTATTAGCCCTGGTGGAGCTATAGCTATACATTTTACCCTGTAATGTCCAGGAGATGTCCAATTGCTGTTGGCAATTTGGCTACATTTTGGGACATTTGCATATCCTTCATATTTTTTTCAGCCTCTAGTGACCTTTTATTAAAATAGGAATTTCATCTGGCCATTTGCTGTTTTGAAAAAGACCTGTGAGGAAGGTGAAAGAGATTCAGACATCTCAAAACATTAGGGAACTTACCATGGCATCTCTTTTGTGATGATACTTGTATATCCAGCTTTTTGCAACTTTAGACTTTGCTGCTGTGTACCAGACAAATCACTTGATAAAAACAATTGATTTGGACCCTGTTTGGCTGTCTTTGGATCAATCACTTTTGCTAACACACGAGAGAGAACAGCATTCAAGCTTTACTTTCATTTTTTCCCCTGCAGCTGTTACCATCTTTGGAATCAAGATGCTTTGCACTGAGAATCCCAATAAGGAAAAGTGAAAGTAAAGCTCTCCTAGTCTATTCATTTGCCTCTCATGGATATGTGTCTGTACTTTGGAGCCTATCCTTACTATTAATAATTTGTAAATAATACCAAATCCTTGACAATACCATAGGTTTTAAAAACTGCAAATATTAACTGTGTCCCAAAGTGCTATGTATTATCATATTTCAATACACTGGGCTGGATCCATTCTTAAGTTAATTGTACTTCAGTCAGACTGCAGTCAGTGGAAGAAGGTTATATTAAGTTGAATGCATTCTGATGTGTTGGCTAACTTCGTTGTGCTTCTGTCTTTTTTTCTTTCCCAACAAACTGGGCTGCAAAGAACTGTGAACAAATATGACAGACTTGCACCTGCTCTCCACTTCTTTCAAGAATAACAGTCAACAACTTGAAGGTATTTTCTTGCTGGAACTCATAGGGTTTATATTGTCAAAAAACCAAACCAAACCAAAATAAAAACCCACAACCTTTTATCACTTTTAAATTACAACTTTTTTTACATAGTGTGTAGAGGTGTTGCATCCTCCCCCAACTGCCCCAGTGTCTTTCCTTTTTCGGTGCTGTCCTATATATAACTTTCCATTTGCTATCATTGTTTCTAGGTTTTCATGGCTTCATCTTGGAGTTTTTATTTTATGACTGTTGCAGTGCTATCTGTCTACCATAAAAACATGTACTGCTTAATAATTGCCATTATTAAGCTGCCTGCAACCCTCCCAGCAGAATAGATCTGGGAAGTACAAGGGTTCATGAGGTGTTACTATTTTCAGGGGTTCTCTCAGCAAGTATCAGCTCTGCCCCCAATGTCAGAGAGTACACCATGCTGAGATCCTAAGGTACAGTATAGGGCAGGATATAGATATTCACTAACTAAATAACTTAATAAATATTCTGGAGGATGATGAATTTGACAAAAGTTCTGAATTTACTGATTGACATTCCTGCATACACCATTCAGCTGAAATTCTTTATATAAATATATAAATATAGATAATATATAAATAAAAATCAAATATAAAGATGTTCCTGATTTTCTAGTTTTAGTTACTAGATAATAGCCAAGTTAGACATGTCTGCTGTGGAGCAAAGAGAATGAATAAGATCAGTCTTGATGTTGCAGATGATGGATGGGTGAGTGGCAACAGAGATGGGCTTATCCACTGCCAGGATTGCTGTCCTGGCCAACAGTAGCCAGTCTTCCTCTTGCCTACTACTTTCAATCCAGGCCACTGTTTCTTCACACACTTGGCTGGAGTAAGCCACTTTTATTGTGGGCTTTCTACTTAATCCTTCCTCTTTAATTTGACTAAAATTATTAAAATTGTACCGCAAATGGCCTTGACCAACAGCTGAGGGAGCTATTACCCTTTTCCATTTGGGAGGGGGAATGGCATGGGCTTCTCAGCTACACATGGTAAATGAAATAAAGAGGAAAACATGTTAGGGAAAAGGAAAAAAAAGTCTTCATGATGCAAGAACTTGAAAATTAATTTTATAATGTTAAATGTTAGAAATATTAGAAGTTAATTCTTTACCATAAACAACAACAACAACAACAACAACAACAACAACAATAATAATAATAATAATTATTTAATTAATTAAGTTATCATTAATTACTGAAAACATTAGTGTGGGGCATATCATGATGTTTACAAAGAATGGCAAGAAGGTTGTTACTGTTGACCTTTGGGGGCACATTTTGTAATTGGCTCCTTGAAAAGTCCTCTTTTTTCCTTTTAAGTTGTTTCCTCCAACTAGGTTCCCACCAACCCCCATCACTTACAAAACCTATAGTAGCATTGTTGCTTGAGAATAGTAGGAATCCAACGTATCTGGAAACAGTCAGGTTGGGAAAGACTTTCCAACTGATTTCTTCAGTTCAGTTCAACCCCTCTCTTTACTTTTCACCTGTGTCAACATGTATACTTTTGTTAAAAGTTAAGGAGTGATATACAGTTGTCCCTCCATATTCGCTAGGTTTAGGGGAAGAAGACTCCCATGAATATGGAAAAATCGCAAATATCAAAAATGTTGTTTTTACCTGAGAGGACACCTCTCTAGGAATCTCTAGGTCCTCCAGTGCAACTCTGTGGTCAATGTCCAACATACACTGACCATAGAATGGCACTGGAGTAGCTACAAATGGTCTTTCAGTGCATCTTTTAGTTAAAATTGACCACAGAGTTGGACTGGAGGACCTAGACAGTCCTAGAGAGAACATATTAATGAAATCCGTGAATATTCAAATCCACAAATATCAAAGCCGCAAATATGGTGGGATGACTGTACTTCATTTACCGATCACTGTTGCACCATAAAGTGCAGCAGTGAATAGATAGCTACAAAGATCTATCAGTGAATCAAAAGTGGAGAATATTCAATCAGAATTTTTTAGAGACTGAGTATACACAGGACATCATCAAACACAATTGAATCACTGCATCCTTTTTACATCTCTGCTCACAGTCAAGAAATGTGATCTGCAAAATCATTGTTAGAGCACACATTTTGCATGGTGGAGACAGGGATCCCAAATACACAGTTAATGGCATCTACAGTTTTAATGATCAGGTACCTATCTAACAAACATTCTCATCCCAGCACCCATTTTATTTTAACTATCACTGTATTTCGTTACTATAATGAAAACAGAGAAGGAGGGAGGGAGGAGGAGAGGTAAAAAGCAGAATGGGATGTCAGGGAAGAGAAAGAGAAGGAGCCAAAAAAAGAAGGAAATGTGCGGTGATGATGAAAATGTTTCATTTTAAATAACCAAGTTACAACTCACCCCCAAATAATGCTGTACAAGATTGTGTATTATACCATAATGTACAGGAGAAATCAGTCAATAAAATAATCACTAGAGGCACACACACCTCTAAAGTCTCCAAACACTTTAGTTTGATACAGACCCATGGTGGAGGAGACATCTGCCTTTCAAGCCCCCAGAGCCTGACATTCTGGAAGTGCTTTGGCTGCTTGAGATCTTTTGTTTCTTGCTGAGCAAATAAATAATTCCCCTCCACCCTCATTCCAAGGCAAGGCATGTTTTTTCTTCTTTCCCATCCCATTTCTTCTTCTCCACAAATCCAGTTCTTTTACCTGAGCTCCTGAAAGCTCACCATCAACTCTGCCTCATACCCTTCAGTCTTTCCAAAAATTTCACATGGATTAGACTGCCTCACAATCAAACCATGAGATACAGGTCCTCGAATTCTAATGTCCCCCCCCCTTAGGCAGCAGGCCTTTCTGTTTTACTGAATGTGGCTGAGGGAGAGGGATCCATGCTAATGAATTCTTATCACCTAATTAACTAAAGTACATCTTAAGCTTTAGAATTAATTGGGATATTTAGTGAGTTAGGGAAAATTGCTCAAAAATATCCATCAAACCAATAACAAGTTAATTAGTCAGTTTACTTCCAAGCCCTGCATGAAGTTGAGTGTATCCAGTAACTGGATCAGAAAATGTATGCTGCCTAAATGGATCTCCAGCATGCTTCAGCATGGTTGATTACATGGATTTTTCAGGTAATCATAGCCTTGTCTGGTGATTGCTCCAGTCCTTTGCAGAATAGAATCTCTCTTGACTATCATAGCTATGCATTAGTGTTATTTAGCATTTGGGATGTGGGTGCTCTATGTTCAGAACTGTCCTTCATTTTCATTCTTTTAGGAGAGAAACAGATAGGACGGAAGGGGCAGCTTGAAGCCACCACTTCCAAAGATGGATTGGGGCCGCAGCAAACACATGCCACAGCCCCAACCCATCTTGAACCTGTCTGAAAAGAGAGAAGATAAGATCCGGTCCTTTTTTGGCCAGAGCAAAGCCAGCTTTGCTGGCTCCACCATGGCGGCTTCATGATGATCCCACAGTGTGTGGTGTGTAAACACCACACTGCTAGAGTGTCATAATGCTGCCCATGTCTGCACAACCAAGTGGCTTCAAGTTGGCTTCCCAGCATCTTTGGGATGTGCAGCATCTAAACGTTGTGTGCCGATGACACCCAGAAGCAGGCTTTTTTGGATCATCTGTTCTAACCAGTATTAGGATCAAAACACCATGACAGTCTGAGACTGAACACCCATATATAATGGGTTCAATTTATAGCATATTTGCGAACAATGACTGGCCACGGGTAGGAAATACATAT
Organism: Sceloporus undulatus; assembly: GCF_019175285.1. Taxonomy (NCBI): domain Eukaryota; kingdom Metazoa; phylum Chordata; class Lepidosauria; order Squamata; family Phrynosomatidae; genus Sceloporus; species Sceloporus undulatus. Next base: position 194,046,423 of record NC_056525.1, on the reverse strand, counting down.
TCTAAATCCCTTAAGGCATGATCATTTACTTTCTTAGGCCAAAAACACAGTGCAGAAATAATCCAGTTTGAAACCACTTTAACTGCCTTGGCTTAGTGCTAGGGAATTCTGGGAACTGTAGTTTTGTGAGACATTTAGCCTTGTCTAAATATTGTGGTGCTCTGGTACCACAATAAACTGCAATTCCCATGAATCCTTAGCACTGAGCCCAGGCAGTTAAAGCGGTCTCAAACTGGATTATTTCTGCAGTGTGCTTTGAACTACATATGGAGTATGTTCTACTGAATGTGGTGGGCCTATCTCTTTTTAGACATGTAGAGAATTGTATAGTACTAGCAACTTGAGGCAGGGAATAATTTGTCAGGGTATTTGCTTTCTGGCAAAGAATGATTCTTCTTCATGCTGTGATCCTAATAAAAAAACAGGGCTCCCTTGTCTAGTATGAAATTACAATTTCTAAATGTTAAGAGCTCACGAATTCATGAAAATGTTTTAAACTGTTGAAATTGTTTCAAAAATATTTATTTCTTGCATGGCAAAAGACAGCAACAAAAAACAAAACAAAACATTATCCTGAATTATTTTAGGCATAAATGAAAAGATTGCATTGGACCTTCCATCCAGGCAGCGTAGCTGTGCTGCTGTCAGTACTCCAGCTGCATGTGTTAACAAAGCTATTCATCACATTCAAGATCTAGAAGTGAAAGTGGAAGAAGCCTTTCAATGGGTACTGTATTTAATGTATTTATTGTTGTAGTTATTATATTACTCCCCCCACCATCAAAGTGATTTTCTCAGGGCAGCTTTACAATAAAATAAAAACACAACAGTACTATTAAAACCAATCATGCACCATCAGTAATGGCATGTAAGACAACAAATGTAATTTTTAAAATGTTAAAATGCCAGAATAAATGACAATTTCTTTATTAGGAATCAGGTTGTAATATAGTAATTTTCTACAACTGGTGTATCATGTGTGAGAAGACCCTTTCCATACCTCCTCTGTGTGCATGTGTGCACCTACAAGTTACCAGTCAACCTATGGTGACCCCATGAATTTCATAGGGTTTTCTTAGGAAAGAATTACTCTAATGTGGTTTTGCCATTTACCTTCCTCTGAAATATTGCCTATAGCACCTGCTATTAATTGGGGGTCTCCCATCCAAGTACTAATCAGGAATGAAACAGACAACATCTAGTGCCTTCAGAGTATTTAGACATTCTTCCTATTTGCCCTATTTATGAAGAGAGACATAAATCTGACCTTGGCACATGAGTAGAGTTATACAGAGGTAGGCAAAACTTCAGAAGTCCTCATCCCAGTCTCAGACCCATGTACTGAACCAGTGGAGTTTATCCCTCCCTACTATTTCAAGTTAAAGTGCCTTACTGTCCCATTTGTCCATGAGCCACTATTATTTAAAAGTACGTACTAGCAATGGCATCACTAGAGTTGGCATCACTTGGTGAGGTAATTCATGGTGTCAAGCCCCCATTGATCCCATACCATCCCATACCAAATCCTTAGTAATATTTTTCGTGCTAATGTTACTCATAAATTGAAATTTCCATATATCACTGAAAGTAATGACAATAGTTGTGGCATAAACAACTAGCAAAATTAAAATTGTACCTTTAAATTACAATATCATTCACATAGCCTAAATGTATTTACTTTCATATGGTTCCATGTGGTTTTCTTGGAAAGCTTTGTTCAGAAGGGGTTTGCCACTGCCATCCTCTGAGGCTGGAAGAGTGTGACTTGTCTTTGGTCATCCAAAGCGTCTTATGGACAAGCAGGGATTTGAACCCTGTTCTCCAGAGTCGTGGTCTAATGCTCAATCCACTATACCACATTGGCTCTATGTTTCCCCCCCTACCATGGCACAGATCAGTAAAAAAAAGACAGTCCCTGCCCTCATGTTTCCAATCTAAAAAACAAAACAAAAAAGAGAAAATAAAAGGAGGGGGAGATAAACAACCCCAGGCATTAGTTATTGAAGCTACTAACAAAGCAGTCCTGCTTATTTATATCTGACCAAAGTAAACCCCATTGAGCTGAATGAGACTTATTCCTACATAAATGTGTATAGCACTAAATTCTTTGTAGACCATAGTGGAGTGGAAACTTACTGTGCCAAGGAGAAATCTAATGGAACTCATCTCTCATAAGGAACAGTGGCATGACCCTGCTTCCATTTTCTCCTTTTTCTACATCCTGAAGTGCATGCAGAGGTGAAATGTTTACTAGATAGTAGTTATTGTAATAGAAGGGAGATGGGGGGTTATGTGAAATGCATGCAAGTCAAGATAAAGAAAGACAGTATTCTAAATACTTTTATACTTTTATAGAAGAATAAACAATTACAATCTTTGTGGATTTCTTTGTAAAGAAGTAAGTAAGATTTGTTTCGCCCTAAACAGGTATAGGATCATTATGCTAACTATTTATTTGGCTCATTAAACAGTTAAAAAAAAAAAGAATCCAGCTTATTGCAATATATTTATATGTTGTTCTCTTATATGTACATTAATTTTACAATATTTACAATCAATGCAAATCCTAAAATATATAGTATCTTAATGAATAATCTCATTTATATTTGCAGTATGATCAATTATATCGATTGGAGAAAGTCCCACGGTAAGGATCTTAAAAGTATTAAGTCAGTAGTTAGCTTAGGCATCCTACTAGCTAAAATAAAAACTCAAAAACACTATAAATGCAACCCCATATATTTCTTATTAGATGTAAATGCCTCATGGAAGGCATGGAGGGGACTCTTGGAGCAGCTGAAGTCTACATTTTGTTCAACCCTAAGTTATAAGTTATAGAGATAAAGATACAGTTAAGTTATAAACTTAAAGATACAGATACAGAAAGTTGATTTTGAGTTCTTTAAAGATATCAGAAGGAATTTGGTGACAGATATTCACTTGTATTTTCAGGGATACAGATATTAAGAGTGTGGAAGAAGCTAGGTGGTTATCAGCCTCTTCTGAACAGAAGGCTGAACCTTCATTCTTTTTGGAAGGTAATTATTTACCCTATCAAATTATTTAGCTGGAATTATTCCAAGTGATCTGTTTATGCTAGCAAGATGCCCATGACATCACAGAACTGTTTGAAATCTACATGATGGTTTATTTTGACTGTCTGTTTTACCCCATGGTTGCTTTAGTATTGGTGGAGAAGAGAACTTTGCTTTCCTATTTAAAGAAATAACAAGGAGAGATATGTTCCACTATTATGGCAACCCTTTGCACCTTGCTATCTGGAAAATTTACTAAAAATGTATGTATCTCTTGTAAAGAGGAAACCATGTTCTCCTCAGCTTCTGGGAATGATCCACTAGCTGATCATAATAACAATACATTCTGCTAAATGACCTCACAAGAGAGAGTTAACTCTGGCTTCTGTGGATGTGAAACTTTATTTTTGTGTACCTAAGTAACAAAATATGTGTTTTCAGTACAAGTTTAAATGCCAAGTCTGTAAATAGGGATGGGAAACACTTTTTTTGAATCCTAAAGCAGAAATGGAAAAAGTGCAGTCTGCAGGTACCAGGGCTCTTTTTATGGCCCTCATTCCCTCCTCTCCAAATGCTACATTTTGGCCTCCCAGGCCATTTTATGTCCACTTTCCACCATAAAGTGGCTTTGAAGTTGACTTCATGGTTACTTCCTGTTGGAAAAGAAAACCTCTTCTGGATCTAAAATGCCCCAGAGAGCCAATACTTTTCAGTCTGCTTTACCCAGTTTTGATTCCAAAGGACTGACAGTGATACAGAACATACTGAAAAAGCCTGTGGAAAGCCTCATCAAAAAGAGGGAGATTAGACACAGCAAAATTTACATGGTATACATGGAATAAACCTTGTTTTTTCAAATGTCAGTTAAATTAAAAAGTAAGTCCAGTTCTTTCCACACCATCTTATACACTTCCATTTGCTTTCAGGAGTGATGCAACAATCTGTCAAGACACTTTTGGGGTGTATTCTGTGACCTCCTTTTCTTTTTAGCCAGTGGCACCATTCACAGTACCTTGCTGATTGTATGTGTGTTCCATTTTCACTACATGTAAAAGCAAGGAATCATTCTTTCATTCAGCCCTTGGGGATTCAAATTGGACAAAGTTTGTAAATATACAGCTATGGTCTTCACGTAAAAATATAAATTATTTATTTGAGTAAAGATAGTAGCATATATCTGGATTCAATTTTTTGGACAGTCAAAATTGCTATGTTCACATCCAAAAGGAGGAAGAGATAATTTGGGGATGCAGCATATCTGGAATTCTTGGGCACCATCTGCAGTTTCCTGTATTGAACTACAACCATCACCATTTACTCAACTGGGCTTGTCCAAGGCATGGACACATTTTCCCTGCACTGGGTAAATGAAAATGGTTGGAAGGGAGTTTCAAATATATGAAGTGAACAAGGAAGCCATTGCATTACAAGAAATACAGGCTGAGAGGGTCAATAGAAAAAGGAAAGTTTTGGCCAAAAATGAATAGCAAATATAGGAGAGTTGAGCATAAGATGAAATCTGAGGCAAAGGAGATAATTCATGCTTGTTACAGAAGAGTTACTGCACTTAGGGCGGAAAAGTGAAATGCACAGATATAGGATGGGTGACACCTGGCTGAACAAGAGTACATGTGAAAGGGATCTGGGAGTCCAAGTAGACCACAAATTGAACATGAGTCAACAGTGCGATGCGGCAGCTGACAAGGCCAATGCGATTTTAGGCTGCATCAATAGAAGTATAGTGTCTAGATCAAGGGAAGTAATAGTACCACTCTATTCTGTTCTGGAATCGTAGGGCTATAAAAGCCCTACGAGGAAGAGGTTGAGTTATTTCTGATAAATATTTTTATTCTCCATAACATACTTTTAGAAAAGGGAAACTTGAAAAGAATGTTGAAGCTCTAATGACATTAATATCCCGCAGAGCATAATGCTCTTGCATCCTTTCTTTGATGAGTTCCCAGTATGCTGTATATCACCAGATTTTAGAATTATAGGGTCCAGGCCAAATTTCTTCAAATTTGCCTCACATTCTGATAGCCATGCATTTTTATAGATAGAACTTCTTTGTTCATCTATAGTGAGAGTTATTGTATAACATGGGTCTTGAGCATTCACAGATTTTGGTATCCATGAAGAGTCCTGGAACCAAACCCCGGTGGATAGCAAGGGTACACTGTACACTGTACTTCAGTGTTAAAAGGCAAAGGGGATAGAAAATTCCCACAGTTACCTCATACTGGTTACAGTGGGGATTCTCCCATGCTAACTGAGAAGGAAAAGTGGTGTGAAGAACTCTCAGCAGGTGTTTGTGGGAGGAACCTGTCTCAGAATGGAGACTGAGAGCACTATGCCCACTCTCTTTCTTGGGTGTGGAAGGGAGAGGAGGGAAACCAGGTTCCTGTCTGTATGGGGAACAGAGAGAAGGAATAAACCTAACTTTTCATGCTGAAGGTTTGTAGGCACTAACTAAATTTGGAGATCAATATGCAAAGTTCAGTCGTCTTTGTCCTTCATCTTTCATATTTTATCCAAATACAGGTGTTTTGGGTTGTTTTTTTTACCAAAGCTTGGAGGCTGTAACAAACTGGATTAGGTATTTTAAAAGCTATAACTTTTGACTTCAAGTCATTTTATGGTAGTAGTGGACAGTAGTGCAAAAACAATTTTTGTACTGGCTACATTTTTTCCTAACCAGGTAAGGGGGGGGATCCTATATTTCATTAGGATTAGATTGTGAATCTCGGTCCTGAAATTGAAGATGCTATGAACTTTTGCAAGCTATTTGATTTTTAGGGATGCCATAACCCGGCTGCGCCCGTGCTTGTAATGGTTTTTGCGGTTTGGCACGGTCACGGTCCGGTTCACTCTAAATCCTGGGTTTGGGCCCGGCCGGCAGCCATCACACCTAAAGGGAACACTCGTCCCCTTGAGGCTGGCTGGCCAATGGCAGAGCAGCTGGGGCGGAGCTGTTTCCAGCCCCACTCATTGGCCAGCCTCAAGGAGGAGGTGGACCCTTGCAGGAGGAGGAGGAGGAGGAGGAGGAGGAGTGAGACTCTGGGCCAGCCAGGGGAAGGGAAAAGCACCCTTTCTTAGTGCATGGCGAGAAGGAGGAGGAGGAGGAGGTGGGTGCCCATTTTCAAAGGTTTTCAAAGGTTTTTTCCCCCCAAAGTGCACTTTCTGTGTACAGTAGAGTCTTGGTGAAGAAGCATGGGACGTCAGATTGGGGACAAAAGTCCCTCGCCTTGCCTCCTCCCTCCCTCCTTCCCTCCATCCCTCCCTAGTTCCCTACTTACCTTCCCTGCTTGGGTCAGGCTTCTCCCTTTGGCCTGAGGAAAATGAAGCCACCAAGGAGAGGCCTGGGGCTGTCCTCCGCAGCCGTTGAGTCCTCGCCTTCCCTGCTCCTTTCCCTTCTCTTCAAAGGGCTCCAAAAAGAGCCCTTTGGAGGAAAGGGGAGGTCTGGGAAAAGCAGGACCGGGCTAGTGCCCAGGTCTCTCCTCTCCTTTCCTGCCTCCCTTCCCTTCCCTTCAAAGAGCTCCAAAGAGGAAAGGGGAGGTCTGGGAAGAGGAGAGTGGCCTTGGAGGACAGGCCTGGGCCGAGCACACAAGCCCCTCTGAAGAGCCTGTGTCCTCGGTCTAGGCTTGTCCTCCGCTGCTCAGGCTTCTCCTTTCTGGGGATTTCCTCTCCCCCGAAGGGGTTGGGGGGAAGGAAAGTGAAGCTGGGAGGGAGAGGCTTGGATCTGCTAAAAAAAAAAGTGTCCTACATTTGAAAATGTTGTCCTACATTTGTCCCGGTTTGGAGGTCCTGACTTATGGCAACCCTATTACAGTTGCAGCAGAAGTTGTGGACTTTTAAGGCATTATACCTATTGACATGGGATTCTCGTTTGTTGATTACATTCTGTAGTTTTATATACCAGCTATAAGGACTAAGTGTGTGACATTCTAACAATTTGAACTTGTAGTGTGAAATATTGCTACACATATTTCTTCCCCTTCCCTCCCTTTAAACATTTTAAGCCATCCAGCCTTTAAAGCAGAAAACAGCAGCTGTTCTGGCAGAGGCCACAGAGCTAGTTACAAGATTAGAAAATGAACGTAAAGAGGCTGAAGAAGCTTTGGAGTTGGAGAGACGCCGCAAGAAAAAACTATACCAGCATGCTGATTACCTGTCACTTTGGAGGCTACAACAGCTTCCTATAGCTGTTCAAAGAGGTGTGAAAATGAACTATATAAAGAGAAAGAGAGTTAATTGAAATTTTCATAAGCTATATTAGATCTTCCAAAAACTATTAATATATCTTTTAGAAGTACTTTTCCTTTGGAAGCCTGTTGTTACTTTCAAGAGGTAGCAAGAACATTTTTTTGATTGTTAACAATGATATGATTTCTCTACCTGGCCATTTCAGATCTGTTATGATCTGATAGCCTCAGAGGAGGGGAGAATTATGCCGGATTTTACCTTTATCAAATAATAAACAGAGAAAGAATGAACTCTAACCCAATATTCCATTCCTAGAAACCAAGATTCAGGCATTGCATCCATATTTTTAAATGCTGTATTCATTTAATTATGAATGATAGTGTGTCCATGCATTTATTTCCTTATAAATTTAAGGAACAATGGAAATTAAATAGCTCATCTCTATAGCTACCAACCTTTGACATGGGTCCAAAACAGACTTCAGCTATAATCCGGTTTGAAACCACTTTAACTGTCCTAGTCCAGTGCTAGGGAATCCTGGCAATTATAGTTTATTGTGCCACCAGACCCTCTGACAGAGGCGGCTAAATGTCTCACAAAACTACAGTTCCCAGAAATCCCTAGCAATGAGCCTGGGCAGTTAAACCAGTCTCAAACTGGATTATTTCTGCAGTATGTTTTGGACTATGGTCACCATGCCTCACAGATAATGTGTACATATTCTCTTCATGAGAAAGGAATTGAGTACATTTCCCAATGAATTTACAGGCCTTGGAGGGTGTGTCTTTCTTGCACTTTAAACATCTTATATGTTTTTCAGGCATTTTGCATAAACCTAGGCTGTGAGGACTGAGCATGGTTTGGTTGTTGTTGTTTTGGAGACTATATATATGGTACCAAGGATAAGAGGCCACTGTCAGAACTAAATTTGGAGAAACAGAATGGTTCCCAATAGGTAAAGGGTCAAGCACTGCTATATCCTGTCACCCTCTTTTTTCAACTTATATGCTGAAAACATCATAAGAAAAGCAGAGTTAGATTCAGAAGAAATAGGAGTGAAGTTAGAAGGAAGGAACATCAACAACATAAGGTATGTGGATGATATCATAATATAGGCAGAAGACTTCAGAAAATTGGAACGGTTACTAAGGGAGATCAAAGATGAAAGGGTAAAGGCAGGATTAATGTTGATCATAAAGAAAACTAAAATACTGACCGCAGAAGAAATACAAAAATTAAATCTATATAGTACAATGGAGACATAAATAATTAGAGAATTTTCATACACTTGCTATTTGATGTTCTTTTTGTTGCCTGTTTTATTGAACCATTTCCTGTATTGCTATGTATTTTATATATATTATCCTATTATTTCTTAGATTGTACACCATAGGCAGGTTTACTCTTTTATATTTATTCTTTTTATGTACAGCGCTGTGCAAATCTACAGCGCTATATAAATAATAATAATAATAATAATAATAATAATAATACCTAGGATCAAACATTGATCTGAGTGGTGACTGCAGTCAAAAAATAAGAAGAAGACTAGGAATGGGTAAAACAGCTGTGAAGGAATTAGAAAAGATCCTAAACAGTAAAGATATATAAATGAGTACTAAAGCTAGAATAGTCCAGTCCATTGTATTTTCCATTGTCATATATGGATGTGAGAGCTGGACAGCAAAGGAAGCAGACAGAAAGAAGACCAACACATTTGAGATGTGGTGCTGGAGAAGAGTGTTTAGGATACCGTGGACAGCCAAAAAGACAAACAGATACGTCCTTGAACAGATCAATATAGAAGTCTCCTTGGAAGCCAAAATGATCAAATTGAGGCTGTCATAGGCATGGATCACTAGATAAAACAATAATGCTAGGAAAGGTAGAAGGCAGAAGAAAGAGGGGAAGACCACATATAAGATGGATGGACTCAAGGGGGGGGGGACAGGCATGGGTTTGCAGGGCCTGAACAGAACAGAGGAAGACAGGGAGTCTTGGACGTGTCTCATTCAGAGGGTTGCCATGAGTCAGAGTCCAACTGAGGGCAGCTAACAACAACAACAACAACAACATATTGTCTGTACTGTAATGTATAATCTGGCCAACAGCATAAAGAGCCTGCATGTGTTTTGAAGATTATGCATAATTCCTGGAAACTATAATAACCCTATGCTAAAACAAGCATATTCCCCAAGGCCTGTTGGAAACTATGCATCTATGCATGTTTTTCAGAGAGTGTATTAGGCAGGCTTGCAATATATACATTTCATAATGTTGCTGGAAGTTATGCATATTGCCTGGAAAACTGACAAAACCCTGTTAGGATTCTGCATGTTCTTCAAGACCTGTTGTAGAATAAGGCTTGAAACAATTTTAGCCCCAACCAGAGTGGATGCATTACATTAATGGGATTTACTTATTTGTTGATTTACCATTCAACAGTTAATCCTGGTTGGGGCTAATTGAAAGTATTCAGTCTTGTGTGTATTTACTGTGAAATGATTTTGGTGGCACCTTTATCCCTCACTTTTGCTTACATGTGATTGTTATTTGTTAATGTATCTTGCAATACATTTGGTTGTTTGGGTCTTTTCCTGGGAGGAGTTAGAGGGCCAGTGTAGTGTACTGGTTTGCACATTGAACTATAACTCTGGAGACCAGGGTTCAATTCCCTGTTTGGTCATGGAAACCCACTGACTAGCCTTGGGCAAGTCACACACTTTCACACTGCAGAAAATCCTATGCTAGATTCACCTTAGGGTCATCATTTGTCAAGAATGACTTGAAGGCACACAGCAACTGGGATGAGTTAAAGCTTAGCTCTCCAGCCTTTGAACAATCTGAGAAACTCTTCTGTAAGGGTATCCACAGTGGATGTAGCAAGGGTGACATTGTACATCCCTAGTGATACTTTGTGTCAGTGAAAAGAGTTTGTCACATGGCATAAGAAACATTGGCATATAGTTCATTAGTTAAATTTAAAAAAATAACACTGGGTGATAATTTTACTGGACCATTAAAATATCATTAAAAAGACAAACATCTGAGTCCTTCAATGCTCCAAATAATCAGACTAAACATTACAAATCTTAGAAAAGGCATGAAAGAGAAAAGTTCAAAAATCATCCTGGCTAAATATTATAGCTATGGGAATCCTATTTAAACCCAAAATGGAGACCATAGTCTTCAAGAATCAGTTTGAGGTGTGGTTTTGTTGCCTTAACCTAATTTCACAGAACATTTAGTCTTGTAATTTGGAGGAGGTTGCTGCCAAATAGAATATGATAAGCTACTGTGCAACATGGATACCCCATCTCTTCAGAGGTGGATATGTACATGGGCTGGTATATCAATATTTAAAATTATTTAAAAGTGCATTTTCATAGGAAACTGTATATGCCTCTGACAGTGTATTAGCTTACATTTTAAGATCAGTCTTTAAATGCAATAATCATAGTTTGTTATATAGCATAAGATACATGTATACATACATACATATATATTGATACAGAATGGGAGAAGTATTCTCAAGATGTTACAGAATTACAGTGGCATATTGAAGAAAAAAATCTGCAACTACAGGATGCAGTAAACCAACTGACAAAAATTGATAGCGCTAATGCAAAGATTCTGGAGCATATAGACTTCATGAAGAAATACAGCCCTCTGCTGGGAGAAAAGCTGAGTTTTGAATCTGATTCTATAGTAGAAGTTAAAAAGAAATACACAGAGGTAACCAGATTAAATATTTTCAACATTTCCCCCATTGTTTTGGTAGATGCCTGTTTTAAATGTCAATGTACAACAACTGTACCATACTTCTCAATATAAATAAATGTGACAGTACAGCACACTGTACATAATATTTATTTCTGAGAAAGAAATGAAAAGTGCTATTACCTATTAAATCCAAATGCAGATTTATTATTAAAATAGTATATGGGTTTGCTATAACATAGTATAAGTATATTCTTAGATAGGTACATAGATGTGCAAAATAAATGTTCAATCAATAAAGTGGATGTAAATTTAATGAATTATTTCTTTCATTCAAATCAGAGATAACTTTATACTATAAAATTTATTAATAACAATAAATTAAATTCAAGATAGGGAAATGTTTGTATTAAAGCACTTGCAAAGCAAAAAGTACGGAAAAGAAATTTGCTGTTTTTTCTATCAAGCATCCTGCAACTGGCCTGCAAGTTAAGGTTTTACCATCATCCACAGTATTAGGCTATATTAGAATTAGTTTGTAGAAAATGAGGTGCTTGTTTGAATTTTAGAAACCAAATTCATGTATTTTGGAAGATTCATGGTAGTAAACATTCTGTAGTTTATAGTTATAGTAGCCCTAATCTTAGGCAAAACCCAACTATGTTCACTTGTTGCTGTTATGAGAATAGGTTAGCTCAGTGCAAAATATGATCAGGCTGCAGTCTGTACACAGATACCAGGAGTAGGTGCCATGGAAACAGATGGGATTTACTTACAAGTAAATCTGCATGGGATCAGGCCACAGAATACATGCTTATTGACCTGCCAAGTGAACGAAGAACAAGAAGGCTATGCCACTGCTTTTCATAGGTAAAAAATCTTGACCAAAAAAGAGAGAAAACTTTATGTCAAAAAATACCTCCACCGCTCCCCCCCCAAACAAACATCTGTTGACACAATTTTTTCATTATGATTGCTCATTGAAATTATTATTGCCTATTGGCAGGACTTGGCAGACCAGACAGCCCTGCATGCCTCTTATCTTCCTGCACCATTGCTGCTACTGAGAAGACCCTTGTTGCCATGTCTGACATAGAAATATGGTGCCTGGCGACACTGTTGCATCTAGGCATCGCCTTTCCAAGTCAGATGCTGCAATGGAGGTTTCCCAGTAGCATCGACGGTGGAAGAAAGTAAGGTGTGCACAGTAGTAGCAGGTCCATGGAGTGCCACTGGGCAAGCATGTAAACACCCTCACATCCCCAAACCAGCTCAGGGACCAACCCGGGGTTAGGACCCAAGAGGGAATAGCACATTCTTGACATATACTATCCTGACCTGTCTGCTCAGCCCTATTGACACTATGGCCCCAGAATTAGGTCTAGAGGGCTCTTTTTAAAACTAGGAGTAAAATGATTGAGCATGAGTGCATTTTGAGTTGCCTCCCAATCATTTTAAAGAAAAATGGATTGTCGGGGGCATTGAGAGCCTTAAAAGCAGCCGGGGGGCATGCTTTGCTCAACCTCAGCCTAAATCCAAGAGTTTCAGCTTGAGCAGGCCTATTAAATTAAAGGATTTTGCTTGTATTGTTTTAACCAAGTTCTGATTGGTTCAGTGGGTCTAATCTAAACAACTGAACTGAAGTCAAAGTAATCAAAAACTTTCTTTTGAACAACAGTGCTTGCAGGATATAAATATTTTAAAGTAGGTTTAACAGCATGCCCACACACCAGTCTTTAGTACAATTTTCACAAGTTTTCATTAATTCTGTGTGCTTAAGCAAGGTTTGATACAATAGAGATCAATAGGTATAAAAGCTAATTTTTTTTATAATATTGAAACCTTGTTTATTAGTCTTGCTTAAACAAGTGCTTCGACTATGGAGAGGAGATGTTATACTTGAATACGCAAAAAAGAGGGGATTTTAAATAAGACTCATTTGTGGCTTTGATTAAATGGCATAAACCAAGAGTTCCCAACCTGTGCTCTGAGAAACCTTAGGACTCTGTCTGCACTTCCTAGGTGCTCTGCTGCTGCTCCAGGAAAATGAAAGAAATAAAAATTGAGTGAAATTCAAGAATAATAATATATATAATATATATGTTAAAATGGAGAAATTATGATTTATCAATAACAGGAAGAATAGCTACCATAAAAATGATGGTATTGCCAAAGCTTATGTATTTGTTTTTAAACCTTCCTATAATTGTGAAGGAGAAGGTTTTTAAGGATTGGGAAAAGACTCTTTTAAATTTCGTATGGAGAGGGAAAAGATCCAGAATCCACAAGAAGGTTCTAGTAAGATCTAAAACCTTAGGAGGCTGTGCATTGCCAGACCTTAAACTATATTATAGAGCTTGCTGTATGATGTGGATCCAAGATTGGATCAAGCTAGAAAAAAGGAATTTATTACATCTTGAAGCATGTAATCTGAGATTCGGTTGGCATGCTTATGCTTGGTATAACAAAGATAAAATAAATAAAGACTTCCATAACCACTCCATCAGGAAAGCTCTACATCAAACATGGATAAAGATCAAAGAGAAATTTTATCTAAAGATACCCAACTGGGTTTCTCCGCAGGAGGCTTTTTTGGGAAGATGGGAAGGAAATCTAAACTGGATAAGATACAAGGATTTAATTAAAACAGAACATGATAATAGCATGAAGCTTATCTCAAGAGAGGACTTAAAAGAAGCTGGAAAAAGTATCAGTTGGTTTGGGTATTTTCAGATTAGACAGAGATTTATGGAAGACTTACAAAAAGATGATTTTGAAAAGGAACAAAATGAGTTAGATAAAATTGTAGAAACACGAGACAAAGGCAAAATTGGTAAATTATACAATTTGTTCTTAAATAGAGAAACAGAACATGAGGTTATATCCACTCATATGATAGCATGGGCTACAGAAATAGGTCATGAAATACCTTTTGAGTATTGGGAAAATGTCTGGGAGAAAACTATTAAATTTACAGAGTCACAGGAACTTAAAGAGAATGTTCTGAAAGTTACAAATAGGTGGTACTACACGCCAGCAAGGTTGGCTAAAATATATAGGTTGAAAAATGATAAATGCTGGAAATGCCAAAATGAGAAAGGGACATATTTTCACATGTGGTGGGCTTGCCCAATAGTTAAAGGATATTGGTTAAAAATCCACAAAAAGATTAAGAATATGCTGAATATGGACTTCCCCTTTGCTCCGGAACTGTACCTGTTAAATATGACTTCAATGCTAAACCCTGTAAACGAGAGTAAATATTGGAGGATATTCATAAACTTGGCTACATGTGCCAGAATCATATTAGCCAAGAATTGGAAGTCATCTCATGTGCCCACTGTTGACGAATGGTATTTAAAGATTTTAGAAATTAAAAACTTGGACTGTGCTGCGGTATTATACAAAGAAAATCCTACAGAAAAAAAGGACAGAGAGAGGGAATGGGACCCCATGCAGAGATATATACAAAACAAATGGAATATGGATCTATGAGGAACAGTATACAAAGTAAGTAAAGGTAAAGAAAGGGAGGGAGATTATTTAAGATATAGGTTAGCTAAAAGGTTTATCATTAAGCAAAAGATTCATTTATTTAAGATAAAATACTGACTAAGCTTCAAAAAAAAGAGATGGATCTTTAACAGAAAGAAGGAAGAAATGAAGATCTTAGAAAAAACGATAGGAAAGTTTCACAGAAGCTTCGATGAATGTATAAGGATGTGAATTTGGTGTAACAACTGGAAAATTGTTTTTTTTTTCTCGTTTGGTTTTCTGTATGTTTATGAAAATAATAATAAAAAATAAATATATATAAAAAAAGAATAATAATATATTCTTATATATACTCCTAAACATCATTAACTTGTAAGACATAGGGTAGGCCTGTTAAAGGCTTGACCATAGAAATAAGGGCTCCATGAGTCAAAAAGGTTGGGAACCCTTGGCATATACAGTAATAAATTTGTTAGTAATCAAGAAACAAAATAATTCTGTTATTTTGATTGCAATGGAGCAGCACAGCTACCTACATGAAATTCTTTCATTTAGGGTATGGTTATAGTCTTTACCTATAGCCAAAAGGGCAAGTCTAGCTGCTTACTAGGAAAAGCAAAAAAACGTGGCTGCTACATAAATGATCAGTATGATTGGATAAACTTTCTACATAATCTCTGCAGTCCTGTACATATTTACCTTTAAGTCTCATAAAATTAATCGAGTTTACTTTTGAATAAACAAATGCAGTTTTGGAATGTGTTACTCACACCCTTTTTAAAATGTGACAGAAAAATGCAAAAGAGTTAATATATAAAAGGCATACCACTTTATCTTTAGAAGGCCAGTACTGATATGTGAGAGGAATCATTTGGATATTTTGAATTCTACATTTTTGAAGCAATTTCTTTTCTTTTTAAAGACAAAAACTGTATATGATATTGTTCATGAAAAACTTGTGAGTGTGAAAGCTATAAATGAGGAACTTACAGTAGAATGTGAACAGAAAAGAAAATCTATGTCTGAACAAATACTGTCAGCTGAGGACATGGTGGATCATCTTATGTGAGTACCTTTTACACTTGTATAGTGTTGTTCTTCAAATGGTCTTTGTCAATATATACTTATAAAAAGTGAAAATGTATGGAAACAGATTTGATCTCTTTGAAAACAATATTGTTTTATTATATCTATGTACTTAGGTAAATGTAACTTGATAAACAACTATCCCATACCTCATTGGATTTAGGATCCTGATCAAAATCTTGACCAGGAACAAGAATGTAAAAGGGTAGGATTTAAAGGTAAAGGAGAGACATTTTGAATTCTTAGAGCTGGTATGGATCAGAAGGTGGAAAAGTTTAATGATTTTGATAGAGGAAGCGAAACAGATGAAAAAAATACCATGGGCAATCAGCTAAATTTTGCATTTTCCTCTTGAGACATTCAGTTTAATGTGAAGTCGAAGGCTTTCATGGCCGGCATCCATAGTTTTTTGTGGGTTTTTCGGGCTATATAGATCATGGCCACATAGCCTGCAAAACCCACAAAAAACTATTCAGTTTAATATTTGTTTAAGGCACTCCTAAGTTGTCCCAACTCCTGCTTCTTTTACACATGCTTGGAGTTATTTGGTTGTATTGTTGAATGTTGTAGCACCAAACAGAATAGTGGCTCCTAATATTGTATAACAAAACTGGTGAATGCTTTAAAAAACACTTTTGAGATTTACTTTTTATTTTCAGCAAAGATAAAGCAGAATAGAAATTGCAAGAAGAAATAACTTGATGATAAAGTACGTTTGTGCTATACAAACAGTTCCTGTTGTTGTTAACTGCTCTTAAGTAGACTTCAATTTATGGAGACCTTATGAATGTGAGCCCTCTAATTCACCCTATCATCAACATTTCAAATGAGTTGATTTTCTTCCTATCAGCTTTCTTCACTTTCCAGTTTTCACACTCCTACATGGAATTTGAAAATACAGACATTTCTAACCTTAATATTTAATTATATATCTTTATAGTTGAAAATGTTGTGTAGTTCCTTCATAGCTGCCCCTCCAAGTCCTAGTTCTTCTTCTGATTTCTTGACTGCTGTCCCCATTTTGATTAATGTCTTCAAGGTTATGTAAATCATCTATGGTCATTATTTTTGTTTTCTTATTGTTCAACTGTACTGCACAACTGTAAGTCATGTAACATGGTTATTTATGGAAAGAAGAAATTATCACTCAAATGTTTTCTATCAAGCTGGAATTATACATTAACATTTGAATCATAATTTCCATGAACAAAATTCTGTCTATGGAATGGAGCTTTCTTGCTGTAGTCCTCCATGCCTCTGATAGCCTCCTCTTATGGGTTTATGGGCCCTTCAAAACAGTAAGTAATGTGAAAAAAAAGTTCTAACAGGATAAGAGGATCAGCCAGTATCAAGAATTTTCCTTTAAACAAGCACAAAGATAAGTTCCTTTCAGACTGCTAGCAAATATGCCCTGGAAACATTTCTATATGTTGCTTTTTGGATAATTTTTTGGACTATAAGATGCTAGCAGTATAGGTTGATAGTGAGCAAAACTATTATTGTTGATAGGAGACCATTGTTATTCTCTTTCACTGGTTCATTAGCTTCCACCATATTATTTATGATGGATTTGCCAAGAATGCATAGGTTGCTGGTAAAAGTGTTTTTCATGAAGCTGGTTGCTATTTAACATAAGGGTACTATTAACCAGAAGGAGACTGATAGGTAACTAATAATAATCTTAATTCAAGGATGTGTAGACTGCATGTGATAAGGTTGAAACAGAAGCCTTGGCTGTTTGCAGAAGTGCCTGCTGACATGTAATCTAGAAGTAGAACTGCTCTGCTCTCTAAGATCTTCTGGCAGAAGAGCCAAAAGAAGGGTGGAGGTAGAATGATGGAGGGGACATTTTGAATCCACACTTCCTCCAGGACAGAGGCGCAAACGCAACACTACCACAAATTTAAGCCAGGATAGTCCTAAGCAATTTCCAACGTCCCTATGTTAAGAGGGGTTTGAATCCATCACAGCTGCAGCTGGTTTATGTTTGCTCAGCTGGCTATTATCTTCACCAATTAGGACTGTGCTCTAAAATGACAAACCTAAATAATGTTCAATACAGCTTACATTTGAGTAAAGATACTTAGCACCATGCTTATTAAATGTTGTAATTTATTACCCACTTTCAATGCCACTAACAATGGAATGAGGAACATATGTACCTAAGTAGAATCAGATGATTCTGCCAGGCCTGATAGTATTGTGTTAATAAATTCTTGGTTAATTTGAAATAGTTTTGGACAGGTGGATAATAGGACTCTTGCTTCTTCTTAGGAGGCAGATAAAAGATGCTGAAAAGTTTTATGCTGATTTGTGTGCCAAGATAAATGAAAAGAAGGAGGAGATATTGCAACATAAAAAACGCCTCGAAGAACTAATCAAGCAAGAAGCAGACGCAAAAGCTGACTTACTTTCTTGGCAAGATAAAGTGAGTTTTGAGGCAAATAAATCCTCTAAAACTGAATACTACAGGGAATTATTAACATATTGTATTTTGCATGTGAGGTATCCTTCAGTCATGCTATAAATGTAGGTAGTATATGCTCAAAAGGCCTCGGTGCAGCTTCTGGACTCCTAGGACTCATGCATCATTTAAACAGCATACCTTCAAAGTGACCCGAAGTAGCTTTCTTTTGGTCAGTCTGTACAGGCTCATTGTGACTTTGAGAAATATACTACAAACTCAATGTTTTCTGTATGCCTAGTGTAGCAGTGTACACTAGCAGCCTCTAACTAAGGCTTTGAGAGGAGATTTTCAAAATGATAACAAATGTAGATGTATTACATTGGAAAAATAATGTGATGCAGATTGTTGCCTACTTATAATTAAGGGCATAGTTATTTCTTTAATGAGCTATGAACTAGTTTAATGGAATTCATTGGGATTTACTTTTGAATAAACATAGACAGATATGATGGACTGACTGATTATTATGATAGGAATGAGTGGACATTTATCCTTTCAGCTTCATAATTTAACAAATATAACAAATGCAATACAAATACAATGACCATATACTGATTTAGATAGACAGGTCAGGATTCAATAGTTTTCTTGTGCTGATGGAAAAGACACATTGGGAAATCATGGAGGAGACAGATTTCCCCATCTTAGGCAGCAACTGCACTTCCTCAGAATTTTTATTTATTTATTATTTATTATGGTATTTATACCCCCCTCTTCAGCCCTAAAGGGTATCAGAATGTGCACTGGACAGCTAAGAGTTCCAGAGCAGAGCTCTGAGCAGCACAGAAACCTGGGGAAGCTTATTTTCTCTCACGGATCTCTGAAGAAGTGTGAAAATGACACATTTAAGCTTATTGCATGGCTCTCTGTGGCATGGGAACAGAAGGGAAGGGTACAGAATGGAGGGAGAACGTGTATTACCACATGGGAGAACGCCGCCGATGCGACTGGAAGTCCCCAATCCATTCCCCATCCATCCCACAGCAGCCGATTTTCAAAAACATTTCAGAATCGTGCTCCCCGTTCTGTACCTTTCATTCCATTCCAGAGCCACAGAGAGCCGTGCGGTAAGTTTATAGGAGTTGCAGAGTGAAAGAACAAGACAAAACTCTCTTCCCCCTTCCCCAGGAGTGAACGTCTACCATACAAGAGTCTGTTTTTTAAATGGAAAGAAGAGGAATTCAGGATATAAGCTAAACATTTTACTTGTTGTTATGTCCTGCTGATCACATCCTGGACACTCTTCTTCAGGTATCATCAGTAAAAGAAAAACAGCATTCATTTGCAAGGGAGAAGCCTTGTCTTTTGTGATATACTTATTTAGAAATACCATGTCAAAAAAATATACAATCTGGCACCAGTCTTGGATTCTGTTAGGTTCCAAATCCAAATGTTGTGGGGGTTTTTTGCCCAGGCATTTTCAGTTCAGATCTGGAAGATATTGTTTTTCTAATTCAATTGACAGTTGTTTGTTGTTTGTTGAAGTTGATTTACTTGTTGAAAAAGGGGACTGTGTCTTAATAGCATTATGTTCGTTGTATTGCATTTGTTATATTTAAAATGTTGTTTATCTTGACTGTGGAGCCATCTGTATATGAAGTGTGGTTTATAGATAAATAAATCCTTATTATTTATCAGAATCTATCATTCTCACCACAACACATCATGATTCTTTAATAATTCTTCTTTTCATCATTATCTATTAGATACTATATTTTACTCATGAAACTGAAAATTGATTTTTGAAATCTTTTTTTTTAAGACTGGTAACTTCATCTGTTTCTTTTGTATTGGTAAATTTACAAATTCCATGTTTGTTGTGGTATGTCATTTAATTTGAATGAATTTTGTATTTTAATTATCTAGGTCAGGCGGTTGAATTTGAAAATAGATGAGCAGGAAAATGAGAACAAAATTTTATTGGATGGATATTTGGAAGAGATGCAAAATATGCAGAGCTCAGTAAGTTTTAAAATAATTGAAGATGATAAAAAGCAAAACAAAAAAGCAAATAAAACTATATTTGTATTTCATATGTAACAGTATTTTTCTTAATATTTTTATATGCCATAGAAAACCACTCAAGACTCTGATATAAAAAACTTGAAAGATAAGCTCATGAGATATTTACAGGAAATAACACGTTTGCAAGATGAAAGCAAACGTCTTCATGATGAAAATGGTACCTTTCTTCAAAAATTCAGAGACAGGTAAATATAACTATGTTAATTATTGATAAGCATATATTCTGTTTAAATCAATTAAGATGGACTACTTTGTGTGTGTGTTGTGGGGTGCACTTTTTATTTTCACTGAAGCCATGAGGATGGACATCTCAGTACTTTGTTTCTTTGGAAATGTCCCACTGCCTCAGTGAGGTTTAATTCTAATCTTGAATGAGCTTTAACCTAAATGATAGAGGTAAACTGATTAGGAAATTAGTCTAGTAAAGTATATTAGGGGACATTTATCTTAGCTTAGAACAAATATTTTTACACCAGCTCCTGCAAGGCTGTGAATACTAAAAGGAGATAACTTTGCTATTCATGAGGGATCCGATCCAGATCTCCCTACAGATAGTAAAAAATGTGGGACCTTAAGTCCCATTCTTTTCAATGGGTACATGGTCTTGCTTGCGCTGCTGCATGCATGCACCCATTGAGAAAGCCATGACAAGCCTGCACTTGGCACAGGCACACTGTATAATTATTGAAGTTCGTAACAGCAACACTGCATATGAGAAAGGATACAGGCAAACTGTGGGGCACGACCTCCAAGGGGCTGCAAGAGTTGTTCAGGGGGGGGGGGGTGAGATTTGGAGGCCCTGATCCTACTGCCTCCCAACCCTTTTCTGTCTTGGAGGGGAAGAGAAAGAAAAGGAGAGCACTAGGAGCCTCTGCCTGAGGCAGGGGGAGAGGGAGGAGGATAGTGATTTCCTTATACAATGTTGCAATATGAATATACATGAATGTGTGAACAAGAATGTACACACTAAACAAACAAAATATTTTTATTCATATACTATGTCAGGGGGCAGCATGCACATGTAGATGTAAAGGGGGTTACAAAGGCAAAAAGTTTGAGAACCACTACTCTAAGGATTTTTTGAATGTTAGCAGTGTTGCAAGAAAGTCAGCTTACTGTGTATATTTGTGTATAAGTGAAAGAATTGACACCAAAAATTGGCACAAAAACATAGGTCAACTTATAGATGAGTGAATACAGTAAAATACAGTAATTGGCAAAAGCTCTAGAATCTAATAGGCTTTGGCAAGTGGAATGCTTGCTTCAGAATTTGTACCTAAATTATCCAGCAGTCCAGATTACAGTATATTGATACTCCCATAGGCTTGTAACATCCCTAGAATGATAGACATCCCCATTCACTTACTATATTGAGGATATAAATTTATTGTTTAAGATTTTATTCCTCTTTTTTATGCTTTCTGCAGTAATTCCTCATTCAAAATACAACAATTTCACATGATCATATGATCATACTCTTAAATCTTGACATAACAGTTGGTGGGAAAATGCAAATGCTTATGTATACCAAGGGATGTAATTATAAAATATGGCTGCTGTGACTTCTATCATTCATTTTGATTTTTTTTCTGAAAAAATGTGAAAAATATGAAGTTGAAATACAATTTACTTCATATGTGCTTTATTTGTTTAAACACACACACACAGGCCTCTAAAGCTAATAGGAAGTTGTATTTGTGTGCTCTCTTATCTTTATTGTTGTATTGAAACATGCTATCTCTAACTGAAATGGCGATTACATCAGCAAAAACGTAGAATTGTGGAGTCTGCAAGAGCAGTCTTTTAATTTTATTATGTTTCACACTTGATCTTAGCCAAAAGGTTATTATGTTTTAACAGTTCAAAGCGGAAAGTAGGATATCAAACAGAAATTCAAGTTCTACGGAAAAATATTCGGAGACTGGAAGACCATTTAAAACGAGTAAATACCGATCTTTATACAACTGATTTGAATTATGATGACGCCAAAGACAAACTGGAGGAGTTGTCACAAAACATTGCTAAAGAAAAAATGCGTTTCAAGGTAGTTTAAAATCATTCCATTATTATGATATGTTATTATTTTAAAGCTATTAATATGTTGCTGTATACATCTGTAAATTTGTCTTTCATAATGCTGCCCTGTTATATTAGATATTAAAAGCCTGACAAAGTTTACAGTTTCCTATACCTGAAATTGGCTACACACACACTTTGGAAAGAAACAATGAACCAGGGCTGCCAACTTTTCTGCTGGTTACTGTAGCTATGACTTGGCTTTATGTGTGCAGTCTATGGTAGATAATAATACAGGTATTTGTCTCCATACTCTAGTCTAGAAAGATCCAACTTCTGATTTGTACAGCTGCTGTTAAAAGCACTAGAGTGGCCAAATCCTTTTTTTCTGGTCACCGGTCAACCTTACACTGGATTGTTGCCCTACAACAAAATGTAAACTTGTCAAGGATGAATATGTGTCCTAATTCAGCAAAAGGCACATGTAACTCTATTTCCCCCTCCAGTTCCAGTGTAACTGCATTTTTTAAAGTCTTCATCTATGACTTTGAGAATAGAGTGTATGTGAACTTTGATGAAAAAGGATATATGAACGCCAGAATAATACAGTAGTTTATTGTGAGGCATTTCCAGAAACTACAGTCAAGTTAGGACAATGAGAGCCTTTATTCAGTGACCAATTCCTCCAGCCAAATGTGCTTTCTTACAGAAAGGGAAAATATGTGAATCTTTTCCATTGGGAAAAAGAAAGACAAATGTACGTTTTATATGGAAAAATGATAAGTAACTAGATGCACACAAGAAATATATAAAATTGAGGAGAAAGTAATTGAGCAAGTATCCTCTCATAGAGCCTACAGTCATGCACTAAATCTGATTGGTAGTGATTTAGAACAGATAAAAGGAAATACTAGTCCAAACTGTGTTTACATAAACTGTGGAATTTGATAGAATAAGAAGTTGTGATGGCCACCAACTTGGAGGCTTTCACACTCATATTCTGCATGTGGATTTCACATACTCATCTGGCTGACCACTGTGTGAGCAGAAGGCTGGACTATGCAAGCCTTTGTTCTGATGCAGCATGTCACATTTTACTGTGTTCTTGTGGAAGAAGTTATAGGAACTTAAACCCTTAAACCTCACTGTGACCACTGGGTTATACATGGTTCTTATCCTCTTAATTTATAATATAGCCTGAGGCTTTTCTTTCCTCAGAACTATCTTTTTAACCCTTTTACTGGCCCCCATTCCTTTCCTAGTCCACTCCCTTAACAAGTGACTCAGAGATGGGCTCCCAGTATTTTTAATTCAAATGTTTTAATATTTTTGGTAGTGAGCTTTTGATGTTGTTACTTATAAATTACTTCAAGTCAGTCCTTTGTAAACAATGGCCTGGTACAGACTGCCGGAAAGTGGTGGTCTGGGGCCAATTTTAGGGCTCAGGAATGCAGAGCATCTGCACATTCCCAAGCCCTATTGCACACCGCTGGCGCCATCATGGCGTGGCCCCATCCACATGGGGGCTGCCATCATGACGCAGGTGTGGCACAGCATGAAAACGAGTGTGCCAATGACACAACAATGGTGCCCAGTATGTGGATTAAAAAGAACCTGCTTTCAGCGGGTTCTTTTTAGTCCTGATGGAGGATGCACTGTTTGTTTGGTGTGGCCTCCTTGCAGCGTAAAAACGAGTGGCTATAGGCTGCCCTTTCGAGGCGGTCTGTCAAGCCCCAATAAGAAACATAAGCTTTATTTACAGACAGGACTTAAATTAGTATCTTTCGACAGTTGGTTCTCAAATCTTGTTGTTACAATATGTACCTCACATCACTTGTTACAAACTGTCTTTGTTCAAGTTCCCGCACTGACTTGGTTTCCACCTGAAACTGTGTTTTATTTCTCTAAACACAAGTTCTAATAAAGCCCCATCATCAGGACTATAAATCCTGTGAAAATCTGTCTCAATTCACAAATACCATTCCTGTAGAACAAGGTGGTTATGAGCCCCACTGAACTAGCTTTTTAATTCTCACAGAACACAACACACTCAACTAATTTCACTGGGCATCTTTTGTCCTTTTAAATCTTCCTTCCTTACACTGGCGTCTGAATCCTATCAAGGCGTTGTACTGAAATCTTCTCTGTTTTACAGTGCATGACACACTCACTAATTTCACTGGACTTCTTTTGTCCTTTTACATCTTCCTTCCTTACATGGGAGTCTGAATCCCTTTAAGGCTTTGTACTGGAACTTCTTCTCTGTTTAACAGTACATGACACATTCTCTAACTCTTTTCAACAGCTCCTCCTCTTTTATAGTCACTCCTCAAGCAGCCCTCACCTTTGCAGTCAGCCTAACTCTGATTGGCTGTGGGGGAAATTCCACTCTGCCAGTGACTCTCCACACTGTCTTATTCGGACAACTGTATAAACAAGAGCCAATATCTAATTGGCATTCTTTCACTGGCAGAAGGTATCTGTCATCAGAAGAGGAAAGGAGAATTTTGAAGGTGATTCTTCTCCTCTACCAACTCCTTCTGTCAACTCTAAACAGTTTTGCAGGAGATTTTCAAGACACATTGCTGAAAATAGACCTCCTGCTCATTGTGTTGATACCTTCTTCTAATAGACACTATTAAATAATGTCCAACTAGAGGACACTAGTTGGATGCAGTTCTTACCCTCTTCTCAAATGGCTATTGCCACTCTGTGAATCTCTTATGTTTTATGATGAAAGTCTCTCTTTTTCTGTGTGTTTACAGGGTTCCTGTGAGATTGTGTCTCACAGGAATCTGAGTGGGGTGTGTGTGTTGCTGTGCTCTTGACACTGGTCAGCATACCTTTTTTAACTGTTAAAAGTATACTCCACGGTCTGGCTGAAAATAGTGACAGTTTCATGAACCTAAGAGAAGGGAGAAATCATCTGGTTCTTCTTTGAAAACTTTTGTTGGAGCTAGGACTAAACCCATCTTGATCTACTGAAGCCTTGAGATGGATTGTGACATCCTCCCTAGGGCTGTTTAAGAAGGGGTCACAGCCTAAGGACACTCCAGGCTGTGCTCTGCCCTATCTCTCTCCTATTTGTCCCCTGTAAAAAAACACTCAGGCATGAATTAATAATTCTTGAAATAGTACATAGGCCTTATGCTTCTTCAATGTATTAGGCAGATTGATATCAACGCATTTACTGCCTAAGCAACACATGATTATTTTGTGGTATTGTGCAGTGTATGTGGCCTACTCTACTGAACAGATTTTTGGATCTGTATCATGAATAAATGTGTACAATTCTGTTAAGTCCACTATATACTGTATATATAGACACTAGGGTATACCAGAACACTATGAAACACTATGAAACTCTTGTATATATTAATATTTAAGTTACACAAATAAAACTCAAATTTCTTCTGCATTTTTACTTCATACCTGTATTATTCCATTGTTACGTTTTTCAAATGTTTATTTTTAGCTTTGCAGCTTTGTACTGTTTGATTTGCAGAGTACCTCTAACCACTGCCATCTGTTTTTAATTTGTGTATATAGATTATGTAATTTTTGTTTTTATTTAATTTATAGAACTTGGAAGATAATATTAAACAAAAAATTAAAGATGAAGTAAGTGCATGGAAGCTGACCCAGGTAATATAGAATAATAGAGTTCATTTAACTTTAAAAAATATTTTGCACATTCAAAATCTTTCTTGTCACATGACTTTGGAATTGCATTGAAAGATCTCTACCTGCCCTTTAGTGCCACACCTTGAACAACCAGCAGTGTACAGACAGCATTAAAATAATAAGGGTACAATACTTTCTTGCAGTTGTAACAGACTGTGTGCAGAGAAAAAGTGTTTGGTGTGGTAGATGTGTGTGTGGTGATGGTGTGGGAGTTATACATAGGCCTCCTTTTGCCTGTCATATGTTTCAGCAATGTGTTTCGGCTTTTGTGCATGCACCAAAGTGGGGGAAGGGAAGAAATAGGGCATTATTAAGCCCTATGGGGAACCCTCTATGTATTGGCATAGTGCCCTCATGCCCTAATAGTTCCTAAGTTATAGGGAATTTCTGACATTCATTTTTCAGGTCATTAACCCAGCTCGGGGTTTTACAGGTCATTAACTGAGCTTCCAGCTAAGTTCATGAATGTTACTAGCCTCTGGAAAAAAAAGAAAAGAAAGTAGCTTGCCTTCTGGTGCATGTATGAGCTCAAAAACAACCTTTTAAAACATCCTTTATTTAGAAATCTTCTAGGATGCTGATTAAAAAGACATCTGTTCTCACATTGCAGAATTCATATTTTAGAAGAAAAAACAAACATTTTTTTTGGGGGGGGGATATTTTTTATATTAATAAACATGAAGATAGTCAAAAGAAATCATAGAAAGATTATAGTCATGGTTAGTTAAGATCTTCCAATTGTTGATTCCTTTTCACAGTTTTTAGATTATTATTATTATTATTATTATTATTATTATTATTATTATTATTATTAATCTTTATTTATAAAACGCTGTAAATTTACACAGCGCTGTACATACAATCTTTTTAATTGGACGGTTCCCTGCCCTCAGGCTTACAATCTAAAAAGACACAACACAAAAGGAGAAGGGAGTGGTGGAGGGGAAGGGCCTTTCTAGTAGGATAATACATATAAAATATATAGCAATACAGGAAATGATTAAATAAAACAGACAACAAAGAAACATCAAATAGCAAGTGACAGTTATGCAATGCCTGGGAAGGCTTCTCTGAACAGGATGGTCTTCAACTCCTTTTTGAAGCTGGTTAAAGAGGTGATGGCTCTTGCTCGTGGGGGAAGAAGGTTCCAGGAGTGAGGGGCGGCACGTGAAAAGATGGGGCAGAGGAAATCCTGGGCTGGGACAGCAGACCTTGACTACCAGAACAGAGGGCCCTAGTGGGAAGGTGAGGAATGATGAATATAGACACAATTCTCTCTCTAAAACTGAATCAGGATTTTATTCTCTATCTGCATTTAATTTAAGCTACACCTTGCTACAGCATGGGCCCAAAGTTATTTCACCCTTTGGGCTCAGTTCATGAACATTTGAAACAGTGTGTGTGTGTGCGCGCACGCGTGCAACTTCAAGCCACCTGTTGACTTATGGCAACCCCATGAATTTCATAGGTTTTTCTTAGGCAAGGCCACTTCCTTCCTCTGAAATATAGCCTATGGAACCTGGTATGGTCACTATTAACAGTTTGCCATTTCATTATCCGAGTAATCATTAACATTTTTGCACAGCCCTCCAGTAAAACACTATGCAAGTGCAGCTGTCCAGCTCTTTTTTCTTAAGGCTATTGCAATTTTTGAAGCAGATGCTAACAACAACTAAAGGTTCACCTCACACTTTCTTTTAAACTCTAAGAAGAAGAAAAGAACTTCCTCCAAATACACCCACACTAAGTAGGAATTCTCTGACAGAATTGTGTTAATTTACTGTCTCTTGCCCCGAACTGAAAGAATACAAGCAAACAAAATTCCTTGCAGAAATAAAGCAGGAGATTGCTGCCCTAAAATTACTGGCTTGAGAATTGTCTAAACTGGATGCATCCAGTTTAGTGTTACTGTGTAACTGGGGTGGGATGGGGATTGCCAATGGTAGCTAAGCAAGAAGCCTGCATTATCCTTGTTTTAATAAGTGCTTGTAAAATCAATATATATGCCTTTTGTTGTCCTTTATAAACTAATGGCAAATGTTTTCATGAAATTTTCCATGGTTTCTACAAACGTCTATTTAATTTAATATTGAACTACACAAATGCCGTTGTAATATTTAATAATTCTTTGTTTTAATTTGCATTCGTCCCCTGTTTTAATTTGCATTCCTTTTCCCTGTTCGCCAATTTCATTTGGAGTGTGTATTTGTCCTAACTTCTTTTAACAGCTTTGCCCATTCCAATTTCTGAAAGAATGTTGTTAAGAACTTCCTACTTGTTGACCCTTCCTTCTCTAGGAACTACAAAGTATCTAGAACTACAAATTCCACAGATTTTTCCATTCGTTTTTGAAATGTAGTTAACAATGTAGAATAATCTGAAGAAGTAGGTGTGAGCAGCTTTTCATAAAAATCTAGGGTAATATCAATTTACATACCTTGATTGGATCCTGTTATAATTCCTATAGTTCTTGAAGCAATTGCTTATTTTTTCCCATAAGGCAAGATAGCATTAACTTTTAAGAAATCCTTTCCCCTCCTACCACCACCATGAATTTTGTGTACTAAAAATAACAAGAGATGAACACCCATGTCAAATTAGATGTGCTGAAATTTGGAGCTTCGAAGTTTGCAGAGCCTACACAGTTCTCCTCCCAGTAGCTTTTGGTTATCCTTTTGGTTCTGTCATGGGCCCAGTTCTATTCAACATCTTTATCAATGGCTTGGATGAAAGAATTGGGGGCAGACTTATCAGATTTTCAGATGACACCAAATTGGGGGGAGTAGCTAATACCCAAGGACAGGATCAAAATTCAAAATGACCTTAATAGATTAGAAAGATGAGCCAAAGCTAACAAAATGAACTTCAACAGGGAGAAATGTAAGGTACTACACTTAGGGAGGAAAAATGAAATGCACAGATATAGGATGGGGGACACCTGGCTGAATGAGACTACATGTGAAAGAGATCTAGGAGTCCAAGTAGACCACAAATTAAACATGAGTCAACAGTGCGATGCGCAGTTAACAAGGCCAATGCAATTTTAGGCTGCATCAATAGAAGTATAGTGTCTAGGTCAAGGGAAATAATAGTGCCACTCTATTCTGCTCTGGTTAGCCCCCACCTGGAATACTGTGTCCATTTCTGGGCACCACATTTTAAAAAGGATGTTGAAAAACAGGAGCGTGTCCAAAGGAGGGTGACTAAAATGGTGAAAGGTGTGAAAACCATGCCCTATGAGGAACGACTTAGGGCACTGGAGATGTTTAGCTTGAAGAAGAGAAGGTTAAGAGGTGATATGATAGCCCTGTTTAAATACTTGAAGTGATGTCACATTAAGGAGGGAGCAAGCTTGTTTTCTGCTGCTCCAGAGATCAGGACCCAGAGCAATGGATGCAAGCTACAGGAAAAGAGATTCCACTTCAACATTAGGAGGAACTTCCTGACAGTAAGGGCTGTTCGACAGTGGAACACACTCCCTCGGAGTGTGGTGGTCTCCTTCTTTGGAGGTCTTTAAACAGAGGCTAGATGGCCATCTGTCAGGGATGCTTTGATTGAGATTTCCTGCATGGCAGGGGGTTGGACTGGATGGCCCTTCCGGTCTTTCCCCACTCTATGATTCTATCAGGCACCATTTCTTAAACCCACAAGGTATCTTAGAGCAATACGAAATTGGCACCAGCTTCAGAATGGAAAAGAAAAGTTGTAGCTGCCAACATTGACTTCCATAAAAGATGTTAACATTGGACTTTTCATCTGAAAAATCTACCAAAATCTTATTCCATTACCGATTAGCAGGGCAGTGAAACTGGAGCAGAAGGGATCTCAGCGCAACTACAAAAAACTCAGAACATGGAAAATGCCTATATAACTAACTGCATCTGCACAGAAGAAATAATCCAGATTGACATCACTTTAACTGCCATGGCTCAATGCTATGGAATTTTGGGAATTATAGTTTGTTGTAGAGCCCGAGCACTCTACCAGAGAAGGCTAAATGTCTCTAAAAACTACAAATCCCAGAAGTCCATAGCAATTAGCCATTGCAGTTAAAGCAGAATCAAACTGCATTTATTTCTTCAGTGTGAATGGAGCCAATGAGAGATTATCTAAGACCTAGGTAGATGCCTGTTTTAACCTACTGTGAGCATTCTAAAGGGCAAATGGACTGCAAGGACTTCAGGACTTATCAACCAGCACTGAATTTTCATTCTGAGGAAAAGGGGTGGGTCATGTAGCTGTTGCTCAGCTACAGACATTATTAGATGAAGTAAATTTTATCAATTTAGTTTAGTCAGATTTCAGTCAGTGTGCTGGAGCTGATACTTCCATTAGTTTGTTTGTTAGACTGTGTCTATTCATACAATGTGGAAGGAGCATGGTTTATCTGATATTTTTGGCTTTCTCCATGGCTTTTGGTTCTTTTGGATAAGCTTAGGATGATTGTAAGTATGAACAACCAAGCAGTCTTGTGCTCGCCTTGAAAATTAATTGAACCCTTAGATGTTTTCATTGAGATGCTCAATACCCCCTAAGGGAGAATTCAGTTCCCTCTCTTGCCTTCTACACCAATCCAGTCCCAAAGTGGAATGTGGTGGAAGAAATCATCCTTGAAGACAGGGAGGGAGAGCCAATAGTGGAGGCAGTTCCTTCAAAGGCTGGAAAAAGGCTGAGTCTCTCCTCCTTCTTTTAACACTTTGCAGCAGAAAGTATCTTTTCTGCCAGAAATTATGGTGGGCTGAACTGCAACACCCATTATCTCTGTTAAAAAAACCCACCCTGGTGATTTCTGCTATGGATCATGGGAATTTTCCTTTAAAATTTCTTTGCTCTGCTTTGCCCTTCACTAAGGGCTCATTCACACTACATAATAACCCAGTTTGGAAACCAGGTTATTTCTCTGTCATTCTGACTTGCACTGATGGTATTTGGTGCAGATTGCAGGGCAGGCGGGCACCGAAAAGCCCATTTAAACTAGTGCTTTTGGCACTGTATCTCTTAGCAGTTCTTTTTTAAAGAACTGCAATGATCCACATCTCCAATAGAGCGAATGTGCTATCAGATCGATTCAGATCGCCTGGCCACCATTCAGGAAATGGATGTGCCTCCTTTTTTTATCTGGAACAGTGGCAAATTGGAACTTCAAACTGGATTTAAATGCCACAGAGAGATTTGCTGCCTTAAAACGTTGTGGGAATGGTGAATTAATTTTGAATCAATTCACAGATATGAATCTCTCCATGCAAAAAACATAAGTGTGACTAACTCCTAAATTTTCTTGCAGCTTTCTGTTTGTATGTAGCTTCAGCAACTTATAATTTGAATTCTTCAGCAAGCACAATCCCTAAATAATAGTCTAGAAAAACAAAACATGAAGGGCTACAGTGGAAATGTACTAGTATTTATAGAGTCTTAGAAATGGTGGTGTATGAGAACTTGCCTTTTTCTCCAACAAAAGTGGTTGCCTCAGAGATATATTTGTGATTGAAGTGGGACAGACTACTGTATATAATGTTTTTTAATTTCTTTCTGAGTTGCAAGTCTCTCAGTGTATTTTATTTGTATTATAAACAGAAAAGGGTTAAAGCACTGAAGGCAGATCTAGCTAAAAGTCAAAAGGAGCATGCCAAGCTAAAAGAAAAAATTCAGAAGAAATTAGCAGAACTCGACCGTCTTGTGGCTGAACAGACAGAAATTCTAACAAAAAATAAAGAAAAGCAAAAAAATCTTTCTCAGGTACGTTTGACTTAGGCAACACTATGCTGCCCCTTCATGTTCCCCTGTAATATGGTCAAACTTTAATGGGCCTCTTTAAAAAAATAATGAGGATCAAATTGCCATTTGTAAGAAGAAAAATGTATGAATAATTTAAAATCAAATTATTATTGAAGTTATAGCTTTAAAATAATTTATATAATAATGTAAAATTAAATGCAAGTTAATAATTTTCTTCAGTGATAATGGCTTCTGTAGAACACAAAACCCACACAACTAATAGTATTTTCAAAATAACATGTTAATGGCAGTGACTAATGTAGTTCGCCCTTCCCCAAGAAAAAATTAGTACAACGATGTGACAAAGACCACATCATTAGTCTTTTGGAAGCTTGCTGGGGGTGTGGCAGGAATTATATATCTTTGTCCTTAACTGTACATTTATTTTGGTTCAAAGTCTTAAAAAGAAAGTTCATCTAAACATCCTTTTAGAAGGATTAAGAATTTACATTTACTAAACAGTGTTCAGGAAAACTATTCAGTGGACATAATTTATTAGAGACGTTACTCATTAGCCTTTAGAGTGCAAGTTTTCATATATATAGTGGCAACACAGAGAAAGTTCATTATATGAGAAACGCTATTCTCCAAAAGTGATTTTCTGAGCTGTTTTTATGATTTATTGTTATTTTATATCCAGGATTTGTATCCCACTCTGCACTAGAACTTACTTGTCTTTGTCTAGATTGTACTTACCTTGCTTTATGAATGATCCATCTATCTATTACTTTATTTAAATTCTATCCTTCTCCCAGGCTGGGACTCAAGACATCTTATGAAAAGGCAGAAACTACAATAAAAACACATACTGTCAGCACTCCATATCCATGGATTCCTTATCCATGGATTAAATCATCCACAACTTGAAAATTTTATATGTATATATCTGGGACACCATTTTACTATGCCATTGTATTTTATAGGACTTGAGCATCCACAGATTTTGATATCCATGGGGGGGGCTGGAACCAAACCCCAGGGGATACAAAGGCCCCACTGTATGGTTAAAAACATATGAAATTAAGATTAAAGCAGTATGAAATAACAACAGAATTAAAACCATGTAAATCTTACTTTAAAACAAAGATTAAAAACAGTCTAGCACTATAAAAAAATCTTTTGTTAAAAATATATTTTGAAAGACTTACTGGAAGAGAAAGTTCTTAACCTACCTCCTAAAGAGTCATGTTAACTTCCTTTACGAAACTGTTCCAAAGTGTGAGAGCAACCACAGAGAATGCCTTCTCTCACATTTCCATCAACTGTGCCGGTGAAGGGAGTGGGATAAAGAGAAATACCTCACCTGCAGATCTTAAAGCTTGAACAGACTCATCTGGGAAGATATGGCCCTTCAGATAACCTGAGCTTGAGCTGTCATTGTGCTTTATGAGTCAAAAATTGTGCCTGGAAACAGAATGGCAGCCTATAGAACTTTTGCTACAAGGGGGGCTGTGTACTCCCTGTAACCAGCACCCATTAGCAATCAGGTTCCAACTCTTTGGAAGAGTTGACGTTTCTGAACACATTTCAAAGGCAGCTTCATGTGGAGTAATCAAGATGTAATTTAGGCATGTGTCACTGCAGTCAAGTCAGATGTCTCAAGGAACAGATTCACTAGTTTCAGGTGTGCAAATCCACTCCTGTCCACCAAAAAAATAATAATAACAAAAAGAATCAGCATTCAGGGTTAGGGATGAATCCAGGAATCCAGAAATACAGCCAAGAAGATCTGTGTCTTCTGGTCAAGCGTAACCCCATCCAGCACAGGCTGAATCCCTATTCCCTATCTGCCTTTCAATTGGCCAGGAGCATCGCTGCATTATCTGGATTAAGTTCCAATTTGTTCACTCTCATCCAGGTCTTCACGGCTGACAGGTACTAATTTAGAAGAGAAATAGTTTCCTTGGATTGAGGTGGAAAGGAGAAATAGAGTTAGGTGTCACCAGCATATTGGTGACACCAGACCCTAAAACTCTAGACAACCTCTCCCAACAGCTTCATGTATATATTAAACAGCATGGAGGATGAAACAGAGTCCTGGGACCCAACAGGCAGTGGCCAAACAGTCAAGCAGGAATCCCCCAGCACCACCCCTTCAAGAAGGAACAGAACCACTGTAAAACAGTGCCTCCAAGTTCCATCTCATTAAGATGGACCAGAAAGATACCATGGTTGATGGTATCAAATGCTGCTGAGAGATCCAGCAGAACTAATAGCAAACTTGCAAATTTCTAGTGAAGGTCATTCACTAAGCAACCAAAGTTGCCTCCATCCCACAACCAGGTGTGAAGCTAGATCAAAATGATCCAGTCAATCAATCTCACACAGAAACTCCTGTAGCTAGGGAGCCACCAGACACTGCAGAATCTTGTCACAAAACAAGGTATTGGATGTTAAGGAAAATGCAACATGGGACATACAGTAGTAGAAATAAAACATGTATGTGAAAGTCACAATGACTAAGCAAGAGCAATTAAGAAGCTACACAGGTGAAAAAGCTAATGTAATTTAGAAGTCTTGAATGTCAAGGACAGAATTATAGAATGTACAATTGGAAACACCTGAGATTCATAAAGTGTACAAGGTGAAATGATGAAATTCTTAAGTATGGGTTGAACTATGTGAACCAATCAAAATGAGTGTACATGCCCACTGGGTGGAAACTGACTAAGTGGGTGGTGATTAACAATGGCTATAATAATTGCAATGTTTGCCAATGTATTTTGTGGGTAGTTGGAGTGTTTTGGAGATATTGGAGATTGTGAGGGCATTAGTATTTGTATATAGTAGAATAAAGTAGATCTTTTATATAAGACTACTGAGTTGTCTGGTGTCTTGACTGAAGATACAAGAGCCAGCAAAATCCTGGAGAAGTTTGAAGACATCTCAGGAAGAAGAGTGAGAAGGCTTGGAGAGTTTGTCAGGGTCTTCAGCCTATTCTCTGAAACTCTACTGCTTTGGAGAAAAGCATTAACCAACTGATCAAAGCTGATCAGCTCCGCTGCATAACAAGGTGGTGAGTTAGAGCCAGAGGTGAAGAGCTACAACTCCCATCATCCCTGACATTGGAGACTAGCTGATAATTATCCTGTAGAGTGGGATCCAGGGATAGTGATAATGAGTGTGTGTGTGTGTGTAGTTGTTGTTGTTGCTAACTGCTGTCAAATTAATTTTGACTTACGGTAACCCTATGAAGAAGAGACTTTCAAATCATCCTATCATCAACAGGCTTACTCAGGTGTTGCAGATTCAGGGCCATGATTTCTTTGACCAAGTCTATCTGTCCATAATGCCATCTTCCTCTTTCCTTCTGTTAGCATACCCTACAACCATGCACCGGATATGGGATTTCATATTTTCATATTTTGATATCTAGCATCAGGCATGTTTTTAAGAGGTCATGATGACCTTTGAAACACTAGGAGATTTCAAATGGGAAAGGCATGCTGGCTTGAAGGCAGGTGAAAGACTCAGATAGCACTGAATTAAGTCAAATTGTATTTGCTGATTCCTCGATCCTCCCCCAGGCTTTCCAAATACCCTCTTGCAATAGGGACTGATTGAGTCCCATTGCAAAGCAGTTAAAGACCATATTGCCTTCTCACCCCAGGCTGTATTCATCCCCCTCTTCTCCAACTATAAAAGTGTTGCTTCAAATACAATCAAGGTTTTGTCACTTCAAAGTTAAATCCATCAATTGTTCCAGAAACCTGTTATCCATTCCATGGGTACATCCATGTATTCCAAATGTACAGTGAGCCCTTCTTTTATGTGGGGGATCCGTTCCGGACCCCCCCACACCTGTGTAAAATAAATTGTGCATATGCTTGAGCCCTATTACAAGTAATGGGGCTTGTGCTTGTGGTGGCGCAGTGGCGCATGAGTGCCATGGGCGCACATGCCATTGTTTCTTCTGGCACATGGCGATGCTTCTTCCAGCATATGCTGAAAGCAGCATATAATGATCCCGCGTATGACAGGGGTGCACCATATCTGGATCCTGACAATTGATGATACTGATGTAGCTAATATGACCTATAATCTAGGAGAAATGAAGTCCCCAATGGATTTACTAGTTGATCCTAATATGTTCTTTTAGCTTGGTTTCTGAACTTTAAAAGGGGAATATCAATTATAGTTCATGGGATTGTTAATGACGTTAGTAAACTCCTCTTCCCTACTGTTGCTGCCTGTTCACCTGCCAGTTCTGAATATGTGAGCAGTAGCAATAATGAAGAGATGAAGCAGCCCTCTCCACAACCTTGCACTGTCCCTTTGGTCATCTGTACAGAGTGTGCTAGATGGAAACAGGAAGTGATTGACCAGTGCTGACAGTGAAGTAGTAGTAGTAGTAGTAGTAGTAATGATCCTTAAAAAAGGAGGGTCACTCACAGGTAGCATCTTCTCAAGAACACCCCAAATCCTTCTGCTAGTACTGAATAAAGCAATGGTCTGGAAGTAATTTTGGGAAAGTTTGCATTGTCTGCACTATAAGGATCACTAAAACTTGTCTCTATTTAGAAGTGTCCTGTCATGTATTACATAATTCTATATGTATCTTTTACAAAAATATGTTACAAATGGACTTAAATGGAATGCCATGGGTAAAGAATGTATAATTACTGCATATGTCTCAACATTTAAACATTTAACAGTAAATTATTTTTCATGGAATGAAATCATCTTTTTGCCTTTGTCTATATGTTTCAGGAAATTGCCAGTTTGAAGCAAAAGATTAAAGAACTTGATGAAAAGGAGAAGAAAATTAAAGAAGAACTAGAGGACCAGAAGAAGTGTTTTCAAAACCTATTAAATTATATACAGGTGAATTTGTTAATTCAGACTGGTAGATGTCATTTACATTATATGATACTTATTTGGTTTTGAAATACAGTATTAGCTTGTCTTTATAACTCAGTTGCTATAGATGTTCTAAACATAGTCCTTTTAGTTTCTTGCTTGAACTAATGTGTCAAGTGCATAGGCCTGAGACAGGTAAAATACAAAACCAAAATGATATCTGGGTTATTGATAAGCCCTGCGTTTTTATATTTGCCACACTGTTTCATCATACTTTGAGAGGTTTTGGGGAAAGGGGTATGAAAATCAATGTAAGATATAAAAAGGGCTAGACCATGATAGAAATAGCCTGCTGATTGCACCTTTGCACAGCAGATGGCATCTTTTTGTAAATTATGGCATGTGTTTACTATAGTAGTTACCAGCTTGCCTATGTTAGCAAAGGAATTATTCTTCTTTTATTGTTGAACATTATATTTGTATAAATGAGCTTATAATGATATGCCTTTGTCAAGAAGTATCTTACTTTCATTACTATATACTGTCTACTAACATGTAGTCAGGATTGTACTGTCTTTTAATTTCTCCAGATTTCTCCATTAGTATTTATAGAGAAAACTACTAGGAAATTATTGGGATCATATAGTTAAACAGGTAAATAGACATTTTTCATTTAACCAAAAGAAGTTTATAATATTATGCCATATCTACAATCCTCAGAAAATTCTCCTGATGTAATCCCATTTAAAGGCATATTAAACATCAGGAAGCTGCATGCTTATTCTAGGTTTCGCCCAGATAATATTAATAAAATACAATATCTCATCCCAGCCTGCATTATGTACAGGAAAAGATAAACAAATCTGCATTTGATGCACTGCAAAAGTGAGTAACAACATGGCAGTGGAATAAGATGACAAAATTACCTTGCATTCCTGCACATTTTTATTAATTCATTTGAAGAAATGTTAAGGTAGTACAATCCTGTCTACATGTTAGAGACTGTGAGACCTGAATATGAAGAAAAGGTGCAGGTTATTTGCCCAGTGTCAATGCTGTCTTTATGTGGAGGTAGGCTCTGAAGAGAACAACGTACCCAGTAGAAGATACTTCTCTATTAGGAATATAATTATTTGTTACTCTTCTTCTTGAAGGTAGTGGTGAGTAATTTTAGCAAATTTCTTCCTGCTGCAAGAAAGTCGTTAAAAACCACACAGTTTTTGAAGGCTATTTGCACTTCAGGAATTATTCTATGCAAATACACACAAGGTTGTTCTGTACAAAATACAGCATTTTCTGTGTGGCCGATAATATTTAAAGACACAGAAAATTAATTTCTGCACAGAAGATGCTGTTTTCTGCGCAAAAAATTCAGTTTTCTATGCAAATCAGCCATGTGTACATTTTACACAGAATAAATAACCAATTGCTGCATTTTTCTGTGCAGGAATTAATATATCTGTGTTGAAATATTATTTTCTATGCAGAATTCTATGCAGAAAATGCTGTTTCTTGTGCAAACCAACCACATGCAAATTTTGTGCATAAGAAACCCCAAACTGAAAAGATTCTTGTCAGGCCAGGATTCTTCTCATCAGGGTTCCTTAACACTCAAAACATGTTTTTTTGATTTTTCTCAAATATTTTTTAATATTCTTTCCACCCCTACTTTCCATGCAGTCATAAACCCAATTTTTTTTAGAGTTCTACGACATGTGCCAATAATGATGGAAAGGTTATTATAAAATATTCAAAAAATGATCTAAAAACAATTATCTAGAGTATTGAGAATCCCTGATGAGGAGAATCTTAGATGGGCAAAAATGTTCATCTTTCAGGATCTGTACTGTAAGAAAAGTGCATGTGGGATGCTGTGCACAAAAAACAGCAGTTTCTGTGCAGAAAATGACATTTCTGTGTAGAAAACAAGCTTTCTGTACAGAAAACAGAAATTATCGTTCTGAGTAGAAATGTTGCTTTCTGTGCTGACTCTAGGACAAAAGTAAATGATAAAACCTACCTCATTAAAATAACAAAAGATAAACCAAAAGAGTTAGGATAAAAATATAAACTCTCTCTCTGTGTGTATGTATGTGTGTAAAGGTTTGTAAACAGCCAGCATCATGTAGTGGCATGAGCATTGGATTATGACCCATGGAGACCAGGGTTAAATTTCCCACTCAGCCATGGAACCCCACTAGGTAATGTTGATTGAGACTCTAAACAGAGTGGTGATAAACGTGGCATCGGGGCAGAGTGGGGGCATGGTCACCACATGCCACATGCCCCAACTTTGCCCCCATGCTGGCGTGATGCCATGTGCCCCATTACATGGTAGGAGGTGCCACAGTGCTCCATTGGTGCAGTATGTACACGCACTGTGCCAAAGGAACACTGAAAAGCTGTGACACTGACAGATGTGGTGTCCTTTCTGCAGCAAAAAAAGAAGCCACTTTTTTCTGCAGACCTGCCGGGTTGGAGGGCGTGGCATGTAGTTGCTCAGTCCCCAATCCGGCAAGGAAAGGGGTGGCATCCTGCCGCCCCTTAGAGGCCATTTGTAAAGCCCCTGAATCACACACTCTCAGCCCCATAAAACCCCTTGATAGGTTTGCTTTAGGGTCTCCATAAGTCAAAATGACTTGAAGGCGCACACAGCAGCAGCAGCAGCAACAACAACAGTTTATAACAAATATAATAAAACATTAAAATAATCAATTATTCACATTTTCACTCCATGCACCACACTACAAATAACAGCAGAAAAGAAAAAAGTTGGGCCAAAGTCTTATTCAGTTCTTCATTTCTAAAGAAGCCTGATGTGTTTCGAGTAGCTGCTCCTCCATGGCCAATATGAATCTTGTGTTGTCCAGTTAAAACATAACACAACAAAACAAAATGGCAAAATGACAGGCGACACCAGAATATAGGTTTATACCAAATAACAAGGCCTCTTCTCCTTCATTTCTCATGATTTATGGCTTATGGACCTTCTTCCATGCTGCTATGTATAGTGTTAACTGTGTAGCGCAAATTTGAATGTTGTTCTTAACTGCCTTAGAGTCAACTTCACCTTATGGTGACACTGTGTATGATACATCTCCAAATACTCCTATCCTCAACCTCTCTGCTGGGGGTCTTGCAGGTGCAGGTCTATGACCTCCTTGCTTGAGTCTAACCATCTAATATATGGTCTTCCTCTCTTTCTAGTATCTTCCACCATTCCTAACATTCAAGTGGCATAACAGGCATGTTTTACAACTGGTGCAGATCATTCCCCCCCCCCCCCCCCGGTTTCTGTTCCTGAAACTGGTGCCACTCATTCCTCAGGCAGCTGTGGTGTCCTGATAAGGTGAGCAGCAGTGCCAGGGGATGGAGGGCTGAATCTTCCATGTTCCTGCCCTTGCTGCTCATTTCCTTGATGTGCAGCGACAGTGGCAAGGTACTGGAAGACTAAGGCCTTCATGTTCCCTCCATCACTGCCACTTCTTCCCTCAGGGGGCCATGGGAACACAAAGGTGCACAGTGACAAGTGGGTGGAGGACAAAGACCTCCACATTCTCACTGCTGCTCGTTTCCTCAGGGGGATGAGGTATCCCAAAGAGATGTATGGTGATAGGGGTGGTGGAGGACTGAGGCCTCCACATTCTTGTTGCCACCACCACTCATTTCTTCAGGGCACCACAGCACCTGAAGAGACAAGTGGCAGTAGGGTGGAGGGCTGCAGTCTCCACATTCTTGCCATTGCTGCTCATTTCCTCAGAAGGCCACACCAGAACGTACCTGGCGAGGAGACGGTGTTAAACAATGTTCAGATGCTTAAGCAAAGATTTTTTTGATTATTGCAGATTTCTGGTTGCCTATTCATAAAACATATTTAATAATAGTAACTTTGATGTATCTGTGTGTGTCTACAGAAGTGACATTATTCCAGTTGCACTAAAGGTTTCAAATACACTTCTAAGAACAGTTTTATTATGGGGTATTTGGAGGTATACATTTTTATTCATTGATGAACATAATTAAAACAGTCTGCACCCCACACCCCATAGTGACACCCCTGGTGATGCCTTCTCATGAAGTTGCCTCAACTTAGTCATCTTGACTCCCTGGGATAGTTCAGGATTGATCTGTTCTAGGACCCATTTGATAGCCTTTGTCATCCTCAGTACTCTTCTCTAGGACCACATATTAATATATGAGGAAATAAAATATTAAAAGAGTTCCTGTACCTAGAATCAAACATTAATCAGAATAGAGAGTGCACTGTTCAGCTCTCATATCCATACATAGTGAGGGCAATACAATGGCTTGAGTGATCCTAACTTAGGGACAAAACAGACGGTCCCAATAGAGCGGTGTCTCACCTCCATTTTCAGCACTGGATCAGGGCTGCGGCAACTGCATGCTGTGGCCCCAATCCGGCTGTTTGCCAGCTCAAAAAGAGGCAGCAAAATGTTGTTCCTTTTAGAGCTAACAAAAAGGTTTTCTTTTGGCAACAGCACTTTTCGGCGCTCCTTTCAGTTTGTAAAGTACATATGCCACGCCTGCTGTCTGGTCAGGTAGGTGGCGTGATGGGGGCATGCATCATCCAAATGCCACACCCCTATACTGTTCCCATGCCAGCGCTTTAAACCGGTCTGTTATCCCCTTAGTGTTCAGTTTTATATCTTTACTCTTTTAAGATGTTGCCTAGTTCTTCCATAGCTGCTCTTCTCATTCCCAGTCTTTTTCTTTCTTGACTGCAGTATGATTAATGTTTGATCCTAGGTACAGAAACTCTTACTATTTTGATTTCCTCAACATCTAGGATAAATTTATGTAAATCATCCATGGTGGATAAGCTTTCACCAGTCTACACAAAGTTCCCCTGGAAGATTGTTCAGACTATGCACTTCGCACTGTTTTGTGCCATTTTTGTCATATAGTACCTTGACATAGTAGCTGAAAATTGTCATCTAGAGCACCTCAAATTTCAGAACCCCAGTGTGGAACCTGGACAGGCATAGATCCTGGCTTTTGTTTCTGAATAAGTATTGAGAAGCTCTTACACAAAAATGTAGCCTGGTGGAATCAACCTGCTGTTGTATAAAATATTATAGAATTGTACAATAGGGTGTTCTAGCCTCTAGATAATTGTCTGATTAGCTTTTTAGATTACTGATATGAAATTGTCCCTTTTGCCCACTGGACAAAACAATGGTAATCTTCTACTAAAAGGGCCTGTTATAATTAGTGTCATATTCCCATAAATATATCAGTCTTTACACTTAGTCTGGCCTTTCCTAGCAACATCTAATGAGATCAAAGATGCAATCTTTCATACTAACTTCTCTGCAAGGAACTCTGCATATACTCTGAAATCCAACCTTCTCCTCAAACAGTGAACGCATACCTATTTAGATTAGGCTAACTTTATTGATTTTCGCTTCGATTTCTTTTTTTTTCTTTTTTTTAATTTTTTTTAAATTTTATTGATGCTATACATTCATACAAATACACAAACAACAGATATACAACATACATACATACATATTTTCAATAAAACCCCTTCATCCCATTCCCCCTATCCTTCTTCTTCACAATCCTCCTATCTTTCTGGAAAACCTTCTATCTTCACAATCCAGGTCCTTCTAACTACTTTGAATCCCTACTTCCTTATCCTTCTTTATCCTTCTACTCACTTCTGTTCACATCTAATTGCTTTCTTCTCTAATCTATCCTAATCTAATTACTTTCTCCTCTTCCTCCTTCACATACTCTCACCTTCTTCAACATACTTACGACCTTTCTTTCTTCCTCATTCACTCGACTTCCCTCCCTCTTAAATACTGGTATTTATTTTCAGTTCTTATCTGTGGCTTTCCTTTACACCTCTGTTTACAGTTTCCAAAATCAATATCAAACATATTAAAATATCGACTCTTCCATGCTGCTATGTATAGTGTTAACTGTGTAGCGCAAAATTTGAATGTTGTTCTTAACTGCCTTAGAGTCAACTTCACCTTATGGTGACACTGTGTATGATACATCTCCATACTCCTATCCTCAACCTCTCTGCTGGGGTCTTGAGGTGCAGGTCTATGACCTCCTTGCTTGAGTCTAACCATCTAAATATGGTCTTCCTCTCTTCTAGTGTCTTCCACCATTCCACATTCAAGTGGCTAACAGGCATGTTTTACCACGGTGCAGATCATTCCACCCCCCCCCCCCGGTTTCTGTTCCTGGAAACTGGTGCCACTCATTCCTCAGGCAGCTGTGGTGTCCTGATAAGGTGAGCAGCAGTGCCAGGGGATGGAGGGCTGAATCTTTCATGTTCTGCCCTTGCTGCTCATTTCCTTGATGTGCAGCGACGTGGCAAGGTACTGGAAGACTAAGGCCTTCATGTTCCCTCCATCACTGCCACTTCTTCCCTCAGGGGCCATGGGAAACACAAGGTGCACAGTGGCAAGGTGGGGGGGGACAAGACCTCCACTTCTCACTGCTGCTCGTTTCCTCAGGGGATGAGAGGTATCCCAAAGAGAAGCATGGTGATAGGGTGGTGGAGGACTGAGGCTCCACATCTTGTTGCCACCACCACTCATTTCTTCAGGGCACCACAGCACCTGAAGAGACAAGTGGCAGTAGGGTGGAGGGGCTGCAGTCTCCACATTCTTGCCTTGCTGCTCATTCCTCAGAAGGCCACACCAGAACGTACCTGGCGAGGAGACGGTGTTAAACAATGTTCAGATGCTTAAGCAAAGATTTTTTTGATTATTGCAGATTTCTGGTTGCCTATTCATAAAACATATTTAATAATAGTAACTTTGATGTATCTGTGTGTGTCTACAAGAAGCGACATTATTCAGTTGCACTAAAGGTTTCAAATACACTTCTAAGAACAGTTTTATTATGGGATATTTGGAGGTATACATTTTTATTCATTGATGAACATAATTAAACCAGTCTGCACCCACACCCCATGTGACACCCCTGGTGATGCCTTCTCATGAAGTTGCCTCAACTTAGTCATCTTGACTCCCTGGGATAGTTGGATTGATCGTTCTAGGACCCATTTGATAGCCTTTTGTCATCCTCAGTACTCTTCTTCGGACCACTATTAATATATGAGGAATCAAATATTAAAGGTTCCTGTACCTAGATCAAACATTAATCAGAATAGAGAGTGCACTGTTCAGCTCTCTATCCATACATAGTGAGGGCAATACAATGGCTTGAGTGATCCTAACTTAGGAAAAAACAGACGGTCCCAATAGAGCGGTGTCCACCTCCATTTTCAGCACTGGATCAGGGCGCGGCAACTGCATGCTGTGGCCCCATCCGGCTGTTTGCCAGCTCAAAAAGAGGCAGCAAAATGTTGTTCCTTTTGAGCTAACAAAAAGGTTTTCTCCTGGCAACAGCACTTTTCGGCGCTCCTTTCAGTATGTAAGTAACTATGCCACGCCTGCTGTCTGGTCAGGCGTAGGGTGTTATCCCCTTAGTGATCCAGTTTTATATCTTTACTCTTTTAGATGTTGCCTAGTTCTTCCATAGCTGCTCTTCTCATTCCCAGTTTTTCTTTCTTGACTGCAGTATGATTAATGTTTGTCCTAGGTACAGAACTCTTACTATTTTGATTTCTCAACATCTAGGATAAATTTATGTAAATCATCCATGGGTGATAGCTTTCACCAGTCTACACAAAGTTCCCCTGGAAGATTGTTCGACTATGCACTTCGCACTGTTTTGTGCCTTTGTCTATAGTACCTTGACATAGTAGCTGAACATTGTCATCTAGAGCACCTCAAATTTCAGAACCCCAGTGTGGAACCTGGACAGGCATAGATCCTGGCTTTTGTTTCTGAATAAGTATTGAGAAGCTCTTACACAAAAAATGGCTGGTGGAATCAACCTGCTGTTGTATAAAATATAT
The DNA here is from genome assembly GCF_019175285.1 of Sceloporus undulatus. Classification (NCBI taxonomy): domain Eukaryota; kingdom Metazoa; phylum Chordata; class Lepidosauria; order Squamata; family Phrynosomatidae; genus Sceloporus; species Sceloporus undulatus. The sequence goes on along the minus strand of NC_056525.1, from coordinate 194,002,208 downwards.
AGAATTGTACAATAGGGTGTTCTAGCCTCTAGATAATTGTCTGATTAGCTTTTTGATTACTGATATGAAATTGCCCCTTTTGCCCACTGGACAAAACAATGGTAATCTTCTACTAAAGGGCCTGTTATAATTAGTGTCATAATTCCCATAAATATATCAGTCTTTACACTTAGTCTGGCCTTTCCTAGCACATCTAATGAGATAAAGATGCAATCTTTCATACTCTTCTCTGCAAGGAACTCTGCATATACAGTACTCTGAATCCAACCTTCTCCTCAAACGTGAACGCATACCTATTTAGATTAGGCTAACTTTTGATTTTCGCTTCGATTTCTTTTTTTTCTTTTTTTTAAATTTTTTAAAATTTTATGGATGCCTTACATTCATACAAATACACAAACAACAGATTACAACATACATACATACATATTTTCAATAAAACCCCTTCATCCCCTCCCCTATCCTTCTTCTTCACAATCCTCCTATCTTTCTGGAAAACCTTCTATCTTCACAATCCAGGTCCTTCTAACTACTTTGAATCCCTACTTCCTTATCCTTCTTTTTCTTCTTCTACTCACTTCTGTTCACATCTAATTGCTTTCTTCTCTAATCTATCCTAATCTAATTACTTTCTCCCCTTCCTCTTCACATACTCTCACCTTCTTCAAACACTTACGACCTTTTTTCTTCCTCATTCACTCGACTTCCCTCCTCTAAATACTGGTATTTATTTTCAGTTCTTATCTGTGGCTTTCCTTTATCTTACACCTCTGTTTACCGTTTCCAAAATCAATATCAAAATATTAAAATATGGGAATTGCGTAGTCTTAACATTACATTTCCAAACCTATTTAGATCCATTGTCTCTTCAAAAATACCAGTTACCTGTGTCTATTAAGGCATAATTATAGGAAAGGAAAGTAATAAATATTATACACATCAAATACTCTATCGTATACCCAGGATTTTTCTAGATATTATAATACTTTTTCCCATGTTGATTAACTTCACTTAATTCTCCTCCCCTCAATATACAAGTTAATTTATCCACCATAGCTTCGTACAAACATAACAACCATCTTTTTTGTCAGGGTTCATCTGTCTTCCACTTTTTAGCTAGGGAATTCTTGCAAAGTGATTGCATAATACAATTTTCCCAATTTCTTCTCGATAACCTCGTTAAACATGTTCAATAGGTACATTTCTGGTGATTTTTGTATAGTATGTCTAGTATCTGATAATGTCCTGTTCACCATATCCCAATATTCTGAATCACTTTGCACGACCACCAGCAATGGAAAAAGGTGCCCTCCTCCTTTTACACTTCCAACATATCGGGAGCTGTTCTTGTAGATTTTGAAATTCTGTCTGGTGTCAAATACCATCGGAAATACATTTTGTAAAGGTTTTCTTTCATCCTCTGCGAGGCCGAAATTTAGAGGTGTTGCGCCATGTTTCTCCCATTTGTCCAACTTATATTGTGACCTATATTTCTTGCCATATATCATTGTGTCTTTAACCACTTCAGTTTCCATTTCTCTGTAGCAATAATTTACACAATTTCCAATTGTTCCCTTCGTATATGAGGTAATTATTTTAAAAACTAAATGTTCATTTTCCTTTTTAAGGAATCCAATTGTCTTTTTATCCTCCCTCCATTTCCCTAATTTGTCTATATGGAAACCAGTTGATTACATGTCCTTCTCCAATTAATCATCTTGCGATTTTAACTAACCTCTTCCCTTTGCCACTTTAATAAATCTTTATATGTCAACCAATTCTCTTCCTGGATCATCTCTCTTCTCTGAAAAGCCTCTGTGGCGAGACCCAATTTGACAATTTTGGCATAAATCTCTTTTTGTATCTTTTCCAAACGTCCAGTATAGCTTTCCTATACAGTGGTTGTTAAATATTTTGTTAATTTGTCTTTTCCATAAGCTAAATAGGCATGCCAGCCATATCGTAACCCCTCCCTTCTATCGCTAGTAA
>NC_056525.1:193986962-194000194 GCF_019175285.1 Sceloporus undulatus | reverse complement strand
GGTTGTCTTTCATAGTTACCCATTCCCTCATCCAAGTTCGATTTCTATGTATCTGGATGTTGTCTTTCTTTCTTTCTCCCACTACCCTGTAATAAACTCCTTTTTATATTTGGACACTTGGCTGCATTGTTTTAAAATGGAATTTCTCATTAAAACCTTCCCCCACATGCAAGACTGCACAGTTGCTAAGCTACTACTTGAGTTCTTAGGATATTTCATAAGGTTTTGTTAACTTCTGTGTGTGTGACGCTTTTGGGCATGCAAATCCAAAAACATCCCCCCCCCCCTTTTAATAGGTTAAAGGGAGAGGCCCTTCACAGAAAGGCTCATCAGTTCCCCAAGCAGTTGAAGAAACCAGAGTGTGTTATGAACTGTCTGCAATGTATAATAAACTGTTTTCAAGGAAGGATCTATGAAGAGAAGGAGATCTTCCAGTCTGGAAACACATTCTGACCCACATGCCCGATCTGCAACAAATACCTGTTTTAAAACATAGCAGTTTATTCCCAAGCCCAATTCAAGATGCTGTGTTAAGATTTTAAAAAGCCTAAATGAATTGAGCCTGATTACATCAAGGGACAAGTGTTCTCATTCAAATCCCTTGACAACTGAGATAATCCCGTAATCTCTCCCTGATGAAATTTCTAATGTTGAGACTGTTAAACTCTCCAAGAAGCAGGTCTTTTGCTGTTTCAGACTTGGAATCTAGAATTCCCTGTCTTTCTTTCTTTTGGACAGTAGGTTAAGTTTGCTTTAGCAATTGAGTTACCCATAATCTGTTAGATGTTGTTTTGAGTCCCAATATGGAGAAGAGGTGAGGTGAAAAGAGAGTGATGGATTGATGATGGATGGCATTTTGCCTAGTATTCCATTCCCTATACCCACAACTCTGTGTATATATGTGTGTGCACCTACACACATGTGTCTGTACCCAAATACACATTTATGCATGTGTGTATACACAAATACACATGTATCTTGGCACAGAGGCAAATATCTAGCCTCAGTGCCAAGCTTTGATTAGCACCTTTTTGGAGCACATGGTCATTCTTGAGTTGTGAAATCAACTTCAGAGGGAGAAACTCAGTAAGAGTTTCTATCAGGGAAGATCTACCATTGTGATTGGAGTCCTTTTCTTATATCTTCAAAACCCAATGTTAATAGGTATATCCCAATAGAATATTCATCCTCATTATATTTGTGCAAAGAATCCATGTACTGAAAGAAGCACTGCTATTTGGGTTATCATGTCTCTTGGTCTCATTACTAGAGTTTACCATTGAAATATTGGGATGTTTCCAAGTCAGGTTATGGCTTTGCCCCTTATCTGCCAACCTTCCCCTTATTACTATATAAGAAGAGCAATGGAGGATAGGGGATCTTGGGGATGGCTCATCCACAGCATCACCATGAGTCAAGGTTGACTCAAGGGCAGCTAACAACAATAATAGTGTTTTCTGCTATTTTACAATCTATTTTGTAAAATGTCACTTTGTCATCATCCACTTCTGAAATTGTGTCAAGCTTTTCATGTGGTCCTTCTTCATCAAGTAATACTCATTTCTCTGCAGTTACTCAGATTATGTCACTTTCCATATTTCAGCAAACTCCTCTTCTGCTAAGCTTCCTTGTGCAATTATATGTATCACTGTTCCACATAAAAAAATCACTGATTCTGATCTAGCCAACTTGCTTCCTATGCATCCTCTGTTATTGGAGTGGAATTCTTACAGTGGTTTTGGTCTGTTGTTCACATTATCCATTCAAATATTTTCATCCTCGCCTAATGCATTAATAGGAGAACAATCATTGCTAGCCATTTTAGAGGACTGACTTACACAGCCAAATGGCCAAAATATCTATAGTTCAAATATCAGGAGATGGCCTCTCTGAAAATCCCTTTTTTAAACATGTAGATTACACCATTAACATGGCATTCTAACATGATCAAACAAGAAGACCTTAATTTCTACTCCCAGCAGAAGTATTTATCAAGAACAAAGCCTTCCAATAGCTTGTTAGTCTTTTGATTCATTCATTGCTGCCAGTAATAATGCAACATCTCCCGACATTGGGAACTGGCTAGGATCATATTGCAATGCCTACATGACAATTGCCACTGTCCACTGGGTCTTTATTATCATTAAAGGAGACAGCACACCTATGTGAGACTGTTTTGTCTCACAGGCTATGTGACACTGTTGTGTTTGTTGCTTTATCAAAATGAATAGTAACATATATGAGCATACAAATTAGGAAGGAAAGGAGGTGCTCCCAGCAGATCTCTTAGCCACAGAAAGTTCTGAAGCATGCCATGCATCTGCAGCATATGGTGACCCTGGGATATTTTTCATTAATATGTTTTGTTCTTATGATCAATCATGACAATTATAACTTATTCAAAGCACCCTGTTGTACTGTCCATGTGAGATCATGATAGAGAACAAAAATACTAATGAAAAAGACGGTGTTAAACAGTGTTCAGATGCTTAAGCAAAGATTTTTCGATTATTGCAGATTTCTGGTTGCCTATTCATAAAACATATTTAATAATAGTAACTTTGATGTATCCGTGTGTGTCTACAGAAGTGACATTATTCCAGTTGCACTAAAGGTTTCAAATACACTTCTAAGAACAGTTTTATTTGGGGGGCTATTTGGATGTATACAATTTTATTCATTGATGCACATAATTAAAACACAATACCCTGAAGCACATAATTTAAAAAAAGTGTCAGAATGTCTTGCCCTGCAAACTTCACAAGTATATTTTTATTTATATTTATATGTTTATTTATTTTAGGAGAAATATTTAGATATTTCAAACCAGCTTGCTAAAGTTAATGAAGATATTGCAAAATATCAAAATGAAATTAATAAATTAACTGCTTTAAACAAAGGAACACAAAAGCAGATGGATACAACAGAGAAGTCTATAGCAGAGTTAAGGTAAGAGCTTCCGTTCCTATAAATAGCTGGTGTTATCTGCCTTGGGTCCCTTTCTGAAAGGTGAAAGGCATCATAGAAATGAAACAAATAAATATATAAATAAAATCTGAATGGTATCCCTCTGCTGACAGGTTTCCATCAGCAGTAGAGGGAGAGGGATAAACTAAGTTATTAGGTTGTATCCTACTGCTGTCCTTTTAACAACAGAAGACATTCACCAGTGAATGGTGATTCTATATCTCCCCTTCACCCCACTGTGGTATCCAATTGATAGTCCTTTGGTGTCCCATATGAATCCAGAGAGTCAGTCCAGTCCTTTGGAGCAAATTGGATAGGTTTGGTAGACTGAAAGAAGACAGAATAGCTGAAAATCAACTTCTCTTGTTTCACTGGTGAATGCCTTCTGTTGTTAAAAGGACAGCAGTAGGATACAACCTATTAACTTAGTTTATACATTACCTTTATATACTTCCTGTAGATAATATTGCTCAGTATTTATTAATAAATAGTGCTGTTTTGCTTACAGTTTTTCTACCAAGTAGAAACTGTTCATGATGAATTATCTGTCTTGCAAATGGTATTTTGGCATAAAATTGTTTATCCCAATCTAATAAAATTCATGGTCAGTTGCATCTTTAATTAGCAGATGGTTATTCATTTTTCTGTTCCTTTGGAAAAAGGAATTGAGTTCTTGATTTCCTGGACTGATATGTTTAGAAAAAAAGAAATACAAAGACTTCTGTGCAGATGATAATATCAATCAAGCCATGAAAATCCTGAATAAATACGCATTCCAGTGATCTTAATCTTTAAGGATAATAGGTATGCTATACAAGATCAAAAGTGGATGGGGGGAGACTTTGTGCTCAGGAATTGTAAATAGGTTTACACAGTCTAGAAAATATTGTCTCTTTAACCTATGCTGAATATAAGCTACATGATAAATTGCCCAGCTGGGGATATGGTAGAAATAGATCATGGATATGTGATAAAATATAGCCTTTAAGTTAAGGGGTGTGTGAGCTATGCACTGTACACCTATTCCACTACAGCTTAATGTGACTTGTTTGACTATGGAGGGATTCTCACAATACAGGCTGAATTCACCAGTAAAATTAGGTATGCAACTAGTGTTGGGTGTTTCTGGCACCAACTGAACACCTCTGTTTACTCAGGCATTTTCCTGGTAAGTTTTGTGGCCAGTGTGGGCGGGGCTGGCGTAGCTGGCTGCATAATGAGGGCAACTCCTCAGCTCCTCCCCCTTCCCAGCGGCGAGACAGTAATCCCTTTGAGACTTTGTGCCAGTGCAACAAACTTTAATGGTAACAAACACCCGGTTCCCTAAAGTGTCTCAACAAACAACCTTTCCCTTGGAGTACTAAAGGGGGCCATAGCCTAGGTCGGCCTAGTCGTGGGCTTCCGTCTCCGAATGCGTAATGGCGTCGCCTCCGGAAGGCTTCTCTAGCGGGCTCCAGGTCAGCCTTCTCGTTCTCTCGGGGGTCGGGGCCCAGTTTGCCCTGTTCCCTTGCGGGTCCCCCAAGCCTTCCAAGGAGTTTTCGGCCCACTATTCACTCCTCCAGTCTGGACAAAGGAAAGTCCCCTTCTATCTAGGGGCCCTTAGAACGACCTCTTCGTGAGGTCCCTTCCGACGCCCTCCTGACCGGGCCTGGTAGAATGCAGGCCCTCGTCCTCAGGGCGGTTCTGGTTACCTCTTCTCTCCTTCCCCGACGCAACGCCACGACCCCTCTTCCGCCCAGGCCTCTCCCCGCGCGTCTCTCTCCTCTCTTATTCCCTTGGTACAGCCTCTTCTCTGCCCGGTCTTCCTCTAGCCCGCGCTCCCACCTGACCGTATTAGCCCCGTAGCCCTCGTTCTTAAGGGAGCCCGCCTCACACACCCCCCCCAAGAGGGATGATGGGGGCGTGATGAGGTCAGGGGCTGCCGAGAAAAAAAATCAGCTTGTGTGTAACAACCCGTGCGATGCAACACCGTGAACGCATACGGTGCAAAGCCAATACCAAGCGGATCTAGGTGGCTATCTTGCTAGAAGCCACCAAACGAAGGGAGCATGGTCAGTTACCAACTGGAGGGTGCCCCCCAGGTATCTTGGTGAGTAACTGCCCCGTTATGGCCAAGGCTCTCGTCTATTGCGCAACTTTTGCTCTGCTGGTTTCAATTTTTTGCTCAAATATTCACCGGGTGTTCTCCAGCCTCCAATCGTGATAGGCACAGCCCCCATTCCGTTCAGAGGCTCAGTGGTTGTAGGACAAAAAGGTTAGAAAGTCTGGGGCTCTCAGCAGGGGAAGCCACATAACTGGGCTTTTAAGTTCTCAAAAGCCTGTGCTCTTTCCATCCACCTAACCTCCTGGGTTGCCCTGTCGTAGTTAAATCAGTCAAGGGCCGCTAGATGGCGGCAAAGTGAGGTAGACCTTCTGTAGTACCGCAGTCCCAAAAAATGCGTACTGGTTTCTTGGTCTGAGGCACACCCCGTCTTGTCTGGAACTATTTTGTCATCTAGCGGCTTATGTTTCCTGGCCCACCAAGTGGTCTAAGATTTTACTCCGCGCAGAAATGGCTTTTGGGGGTACTGTAGACTGCTCTTCTTAGGGCTTGTGTACCAACCCCGAGTTTCAGATGATCTTCACGAATCACTAAATATTTTATCATCAATGTGGCCGCAGCACAGAGGAAATTTTTAAACTACATCATCAGCCTTTGGAGGTGGCCGCGGCCATGTAAACGAATGGCTTCTACGAATGAGTAACTTTTGGGTAGCGAGGCTGTGTTTCTCTTTGGCTTGTGACGTGCTTGATCTGCCAATAGCCCTTGGTTAAGTCCAAAGAGATAAGACTGGGCGGGCCCATTGGTTCCAACAAGGTCATGCTCCGGGCGGGTAGCATCAAATTTAGAGATGCATTCAGTGCCTAAATCTAGACAGGAATCTTCCGTCGCCAGCTGGTTTGGCACCATTACCGGTAAGCTCCTCCACGGGTTGTGGAGGCTCATGATCCCCATTTCCAACATAGCCTTTACTTCGTTTTAATGAGCTCCTGCCCTCCAAGGCCAGGACCGTAAGGGCATCCTCCATTTCCCCTTCTTTTGAATGGCATGCTGCCATAATCCGTGATCCCGGCTGCTTAAACAGCCTCAATTCTGTTCTGTAATGGGTCACCTGTTTGTTGTTCCTCCTGTAATTCAGACAGAATAGGGGACTTCGCGGTCCCTGGGCATCCTCCACTTGAGGCCCTATCATCCACTCTTCTTCCTCCGACTCGCCGTCCGTCTCCGAAAAGGGCCTCTCGGGACCCTCCGGCCTTGAGAAGAGATATGAAAATCCTTTCTTGGGGGATTCCATCCTGTGACGTCGTAGCTACTGGACCCACCCTTTGACGACACAGGGGGACCCGCCATGTGGCGAAAGGCTTAGCCTTTGGGTGGGCAACAAACCAACACCTGCGGTCGCCTGGTAACTCTTTTCCTTACTCTTGCATGCATAGAAAACGCTGGCTTGTTCCTCTTGAGCCTTGCGAAGTTTTCCCGGGCTACTGCCCTGCTCCTGCTCCCAGGTGCTTCCTCATCGGTAAGGACGGAACTGTAGTTCTGACTGGGGAATGGATGTTTCCTTCCCACCTTCTTTAACTATGTCTAAAATGCTCTGGGCTCCCCATAGATAGCTCGAAAGGAGAAAACCCAGAGAGACGGAGGAACTTCTCTAAATGAAACAACAAAGGCTCGAGTAGGCTGAGGCAATCCTTGGCAGCGTTTTCCATAATTTTTAACATCCCGTTCAGGTTCGATTAAATCTTTCCACATCCCGTTGCGAGAGTGGTAAATCGAGGCTTAAATGGTCTACCGCCTAACATTGGGGTGCCACATCGTTTAGAGACTTGGCTCATGAAGCTGTGCCTTGATCCGTGAAAATGTCCTCGGGAATCTACTAGAAAATATTTCTTACTCGGCGCAATACGAGGGGCCTGCTTGACGAAGAGGAACCGCTTCGGATAGCGAGTAGCACAATCTACCACATATAAATAACGAAAGCCCTTGCTGCTGGGTTAATGGGCCCCACAAGTCCATAGCGATGGAGAAAACGGTCCTCAATAATTGGCAAGGCATATGGGCCTCCGGGGCCCCTGTTGGGACCCGAAATACCTTGACTGGGGGCAAGAATTACAGAAAGCTTTACTCAGCAAACACCCCGGGCCGAAGATCTCTGTGTCGACTCGTTGAGTTGTTTTGTTCCACCCAAATGGCCTGCCATGGTATCTCATGTGCCAACCTCATTACTCCGCTCCCAAGCTTGGGGAATTAAACTGTGGTTCAGGATCCTCTTCCCCTCGTCGGGGGGGCCCGATATACGAGGTCTCCTCTTAGCTCAAACCTGGGACTTCCCCTCCGTGGGCTCCTGAGCTCTCCGAAGGCCTCCCGTAAGAGAGGGGTCCCTGCTGGCCGGCCACCAACTGAGCCCCGTTAACTCCTGCGATATCTATGTTACCACTTTCTGAGCCTGCCCTTCCAAACTTCTTCTTCTTTAGCAAGCGCCTCCAACCGGCCAATCCTGTCCCAACAGGCCCGCTCCGTAAGGAGGGTACTACTCCCACCCTCAACTCGGGTCTGCCCTTCTACGTCTACTTGCGCCCAAGCGCTTGTAAGGTTCAAGTCCCCAGCACACACCTTACTTCACCACGGCTCCCTTCTCCCTCGTTGAACCTCGCTTACTAAGTCTGCTCAAACCGAATCACCAAAGCCTCCTTTCCTGCATTTACCCTTATCTGCACCAATGGGGCGCCCTCGGGGTCTTTTACTTACTTGGGAAGCCTCCAGTGTCCGCCGCGGGAACATCCATGACGACATCCCGTCTTACGTGTCCCTCTTGTCACAGGTGTAGCATACCACCGAACGCCGTGGGGTCCCCTGGGGCTCATGGGAGTGAAACGACCGCGTCCCTTCTGGGCTGCCGGGTCCCTGCTCTTCGCGGGAACGAGTAGGTGGTCTCTGGCCAACTTCACCAAACCCCTCCCGACGGTCAGAGTTCCTTTGCCGTCCGCTTAGGGGACTCCTTCATCCCCTGCGGGTACGTGGTCGCTCCACTCTCTTCGCCGAGGAAAAGCGTCCACAGGGTACGCTGGCCTCTAGTTTGGGCTTGTGACATTCACCAATTGCGAGCCTGGGGGGGGGAGAGTCCCACGAGGCTCTACCAAGACCACTCTGCCACTTCCAGGTGGTCGCTCCGTGGTTCAGCCAGCTCATCCCACGGGCCCGTATCTTTTGTCCCAGGTCCTGGGATGCAGTCCCGGTTTCCCCGGAGTCCCGGGTCTCAGGCGGTATGTGTGCTCTGAAATGTCAGGGTTTGGAGATGGTTCCTTCACTTGTGATATACTCGGGCATCCTCTACCGCCAGGGGTATTACGGCCTCCGGGGGGTCCCGTTAAGCAGGAGTCAGGATAGGCCCACTGCTCTTGAGGCCATTGAGGCAGCCAACACTATCTTCGAACGTATTCAGGAAAGCCTCCAATCGCTGGGGCCCATCTGCATCAGCGTCAAGGGATCAATCCCACCGGCCAAGGTAACCCCCGGCTCTGACCTCGGCTCCCGAGGAGCCCCTGCTCTCCAAATCTGTGCAGTTTTGTAACCAGTCTCTCTTGGGCTACGTGCTGGGCGCTACACACTTGCGCAATGTTTGTGAGTGCTGCGCGCACTTGTTGAAAAGGAGTTGCTGCGGCTCTGCAACCAGCAGAATAATTGTTCTTGGGTGGGTCTTGGGCCCCGCCTGGGGCGGTGCCCGCATTCTCCACAGTGTGGCGGGGCTGGCGTAGCTGGCTGCATATGAGGGCAACTCCTCAGCTCCCCCCTTCCCAGCGGCGAGACAGTAATCCTTGAGACTTTGTGCCAGTGCAACAAACTTTAATGGTAACAAACACCCGGTTCCCTAACAGTGTCTCAACAAACAAAACTCTTCCCTTCAGAGTAACAAAGGCCATAGCCAGCGTCGGCCCTCAGTCGTTGGCTTCCGTCTCCGAACTGCGATAATGGCGTCGGCCCCTGAATGCTTCTCGCGGCTCCAGGTCAGCCTCTTTCTCCTCGGGGTCGGGCCCAGTTTGCCACTGTTCCCCTTCGGGTCCCACCAAGCCCCCCAAGGAGTCTTTCGGCCCACTATTCCACTCCTCCAAGTCTGACAAAGGAAAGTCCCCTTCTACCTAGGGTCCCTTAGAACTACCTCTTCGTGAGGTCCCTTCCGACGCCTCCTGACCGGGCCTGTAGAAAGCAGGCCTCCGTCCCTCATGGCTTTCTGGTTACCTCTTCTCTCCCTTCCCCGACCGCAACTCCACGACCACTCTTCCGCCACATGTCCCTCTCCCCGCCGCGGTTCTCTCCTCCTCTTATCCCTTGGTACCGCCTCTTCTCTGCCCCGTCTCCTCTAGCCCCGCCTCTCCCACCTGACCTTCATTAGCCCCTTCAGCCCTCTCTCTTAAGGGAGCCCCTCATACAGCCAGAAATGGTCATAGCGCCAACGAGATGAGACTTGTAGTAGGCACTCTTTGCCACTGAGGCCACTTGGCTTCTAATGAGAGAGATGAACCTAAGAGCACCCTGAGAATACTCCTGTAGAAGCGTGAAGCACCATCTGGGACAGGTAAACTATCAGAATTCCAAACGGAAAGTGTCATAGCCAAAGGACTTCAGTCTTTCTAGAAGTTATTTTTGGTTGATTAAGACTCATCCAGACCAACACTGCATGCTGATGAACACCCAACCCAAATGACTGCCTCAAGTTACATCATATTATGTTAAAAATAATTGAGAACAGGATCATGACCTGGCACCCCTACAGCACAGTTGCCAAGGGTAGGATATGCATCCCCCCAGTCCTATTCTCTGGAACTCAATCAAGTAGAAGTGGAGTCACTATAAGACAGTGTCCTCTACTCCACCTCATGGAGCTAGTGTAGGAGAATACATAGTATTAAAAACGGATGATTAGGGAGGAAACAACGTGCACATTCCCCTGTTTCTGTCCTGAGGTAGGTCATGAGTATAACCAAGGTCAGTTCCATACTTCAGATGATCCAGATTGATTTCACCTATATAATTTTCTGTAAGGTGACCATATTTTCTGGTCACAAGATCTCAACCAACAATTGTAGAGCAGAAAGGTTGTCCACTTCATGCATTAAACCCTTAAGATAATTCATTGAAGTCTTTTTGATACGAGCTGGAGAAATACATGTTTTTCTTGTTGTTGTGTATTTTCAAGTTTGTTTTCTGACTTATGGGACCCTAGGGCAAAAGTATTGCAGAGTTTGCAAGATTTCTCAGAATGGGTTTGCCATCACCTTTTCTGAGGTTTGTCCATGTGGGGTTCCTTGGCTGAACAAGGATTTGAACCTGGCTCCTGGAGTATTAGTCCAGTGCTCACACTACTACAACCACACGGATGCGTTACATGTTTTTCTCCCTCCCCATTAATTAGAATCTGAGGTCATCTATTGTAGTTGAATGGTAGGAAACAGGATAGATAAAAGGAAAAATTCTTCACATAGCACATAGTTAAACTGTGGAATTTACTATGACAAGAAACACTGATAGACACCAACTTGAATGACTTTAAAAGTTTAAAAGGGGATTAGACAAATTCATGGTGAATCAATAGCTACCTGTCATGATGGATAATATCCCATCATATCAGGCAAGAAATTATTTTGTCTGAAGGGACCTCTACTCTTAATTGACATTTTAATTTAGACATGCTCATACCTTCCATACTCCCCACTGATTTTATATGACAAGGTAAGTTTGGCTGCCTCTGTTAATCTTTAATACAACCTACCTATTGCTGGAAAGAAGTCCTTGTGAGGAAACTTTCGAAATTTGGGAGAACACAAGTTTAGAGATTTCTTCAATGGAGTTTAAAGTTTTTCCCATCTTAGCAAGAAACTTTCCCCAGTACAGTGCACCCTCCCTAAGGCGGCGCTCCATACGTGGCTTCCAGCTTAGTGGGATGTCACGTGATGGAGAATGAATGGTGCACGCACCCATGGTGCGCACACTCTCCTGTGCATGAGCATGAGCCCCATTCAATCGTGCTATTCGACTTACGCGGGGGGGGGGGGGGTCCAGAACAGATCCCCTGCCTAAGCCAAGGGTGCACTTTATGTCTGAATATCATGTAAAATTTCCTGCTCTCCCATACTACCATAACTACTTCCAGCACTAGTGCGGCTTCACACCAAAGAGTTGTGTGTATAAGCAGAATTCTATTTGCTGACACATTATCTTGTACTGAGTTTAAAACAGACTTATATATATTATTTTGCTAATTTCTTGCTGCCACTTAAGTGCAAAGAGTCTTACAGTCTTTTATAAAAATTTAATAGAAAAAACAGTTTCTATTAGAAGAATATTTACTTACCAATAGACTATTGACATTTAACATTGTTATGGTATTTTGAGACATGAATTTTTCGCTATGGCAGTGGATGAGAGAACCCCCTTTTCCAGTTTCTGTACAGGCTTCCTTATGCTTCCTTGTGATATCTATGAAGGCACACAAAGTGAAAAAATAGATGTTTCTTAGTGGTCTTTAATGGCCCATTACACCAGCACACTTGTTGTCTCTTTACCTCCTCCTAGGTTATACCTATATATATTTGCAAGTAAATACATGTTACAAAACCACATAAATCCCAGTACTCTATTCGGACAGGAAGTTAATTTTGTAGGCGGCCCTGGAACCTTTAATACTTTGAAAGTGGAGAATGTGGGAATTCTGAATTCCTGGTATTTGTACCAAAAAGCCTTGAATGTGCCATTTTTTTGAAACGTCTCATGAAGTTATATTTGACCTTGACTAGACTGAGTTTACAGCTGAGAATATGATTTATAAATTTCAAGGTCATCATGAAGCCAGTTTAAAGGGGAGGGGGGGCAAAAGAAAAACTGTATTAATCAGATGGAGTGGGGAAAGAGCCTCTTGTACTTGAAAGCGGACAAATGTATTGTTTATATCATTGTTTAACATAATAACTTTCTTCATCAGATACACAGAGTGAACAATGAAAGTATTATACCAGTACATAATTTCACTGCACAGGTCCATCCACAGTGTCTTCTTTCACGAATTTGCAAAAGCATAATATGTACAGAGAGTTATGACAAAATGTTTTGATTTAAAAGTTGTAGGACTTGGTTTGAGCTGAACTCCTGTAGTATTTATGGATCACTTAGAGACAGTTCCTTGAGAAATGTACACTTAAAAACCTCATTATATATATATCTATATATATAATATAGTAGAGTTTTTACATCTAGCAAGAATATATATTAGCTTTGCTCATATTTTACATTTTTTCTCTTCTAGCTCCCTAAGTCGCATGTACCCCGTTATTCTGAATATTATAGGCTCAGAGCTGTTTTAGACAGCAGGGCTGCAAAAGAGCCTGAGATTTAGAAATCAAGTATGCAGTGGATTAGACATTAATTGAACTATGCAGGCCAACTGTCTAACTCAGTTTTAAAACAGCTTCTGTTTTTTGTTTGTTTCTTTCTATGAGCATCTAATCCTTCTAGGTAAAATTTATTGAGCCATTTGCTCTTCAGCAGCACCCCCACAACAAACCCAAATTGCTTTAAACTCCTCTGAGTTTAAAATCAGTTTGTGGTTCGGCAGGGGGAGCTGCGGAAGAAGAAATGGCCCGATAAACTATACTTTACACATTTACACACTATACTGGATCACAGCCAATATGTGACAGTCTAACCCTGAAATTCTATATAATATTTTTAAGCAGTAATGATATATATTTTTTTTTCTAAAGGATTAAATAGGCTAAAATAAAATCAAAGGAGCAAATGCCTCAGACACTAGTTGATTTCTCCATAATCGGCTGGACATATATTGAAAAAAAAGTTAAGACAGACAACAGAATTTGAAGCGCAGCTGTGGAAAAGACAGGAAAATCTTGAAAGCTAAGAAGGTTTGTGCAGTTTTAACTATTCTTTTAAAAATATTTTTTTGAGAATTCATTACACATTTTGTATTACTGTCAATCAAAACTTCAGCCGAAACAGAAATTTCAAAAGATGCCTAATTCAGGGCACATTTCACCCAAAAAGATGTCACACAAAAATGGCTGTTTCCTTCCAGTGAATAGAGATCTGAGGGGTGAGGAAGTAGACTTAAGTCTACAAAAGCTTCATGCTGTCAACTTCTTCTTCTTTCCACTAGTCTCAAAGGTGCTACAAGATGCTACAATCTGATTCCACAGATTAACATGGCTATAATCTT
>NC_056525.1:193980493-193986937 GCF_019175285.1 Sceloporus undulatus | reverse complement strand
ATAATAATAATAATAATAATAATAATAATAATAATAATAATAATAATATACCCACAGTATATGCCTATGTTTAATTAGAGTGGGGCTGCATCTACACTGCAGAAATAACCCAGTTTGAAACCACTTTAATATCTGCCCTGGCTCAATGCAAGGGCATTATGAGAACTGTACTTTTGGGAGTCATTGAGCCTCCCCTGTCAGAGGCCCCTGGTGCCACCATAAACTACAATTCCCAGGATCCCTTAGCACTGTCATGGCTCAATGCTAAGGGATCCTGGGAATTGTACTTTATGGTGGCACCAGGGGCCTCTGGCAGGGGAGGCTCAATGATTTGTTTCTGCACTGCAGATGCAGCCTACATTCTCCCTCCCTTCTTTAAGCATACCTTCTTGGAGAGCATCTCCTTCCCTCACCGCAAACTTTCCAGGAGTCACGTGACCTGAAGGCTCTGTCTGCTTTGCGGGAATGGGAGCCCCCCGACTCCGCCCACATTCTGCAAGAGAGGCCACGCCCCCTTTCTTCCCGCTTGGCGCCGTTTCATCAGCGGAGCCTTTGATTGGAGGAGGAAAAAAAGCTGGGGAAGGGAGGTGTCTTTGGTTGCGCCTCCTCGCACTCGCCGCGAGGGGGCACCCGTGCGTTAAGGCCTGCGTTTCTATAACTTCCTGGCAGTTGGTGCGCATGCGCCCTGCAGTCAGGCCCTCCTAGTGTTGCCAATGTGGTGACTTTCACACGAAAACGGGGACTTTTCAGAGCTTTTCGTGTGATTTTGGTGCCTGGCTCTATTTCAGTGCATTTTTGGTGACTTTTGCCCATTTTAGCTCCAGCCCTGACTCTGAGAACGAGGCTGGCTACAGAGCAACCAACCCTTTGGAGTGTCACACACTAACAGTTTTCAGCCAATCAGAGAGAGGACTGGAGAGTGGTCGCCGCCCCCACCCTCAGGAAGCGCTCTCTCTCTCAGCCCCTGACTCCCTCTTAAGTCTAGCTTTCCTAGACTTAAGCGTACTTCCTCAAATGCATGGGAATTGTAGTTCATTGTGGCACCAGAGCTCTTTCTCACAAAACTACCATTCCCAGGGTTCCCTTGCACTTAGCCAGGGCAGTTAAAGCGGTCTCAAACTGGATTATTTCTGCAGTATGGATTGGACCTTGAGCGTTTTTAATAACTAAGGTCCAAAACACACTGAGAAATAATCCAGTGTGTGACCGCTTTTACTCTCCTGGCTCAGTGCTAGGGAATCCTGGGAATTGTAGTTTGTTGTGACATCAGAGCTCTTTCTGAGAGAGAAGGCTCAATGTCTCACAAAACTACCATTCCCAGGATTCCATAGCACTGAGCCAGGGCAGATAAAGCAGTCTCAAACTGGATTATTTCTGCAGTGTGTCTTGGACCCAACTCAGGCTGCATCTTCACTCCAGACTCCAGAGACAATCCAGTCTCATACTGTTTTAACTGCCATGGCCCAGTGCTATGAAATCCTGGGAATTGTAGTTTGTTGTCACACCAGAGTTTGCTGAGAGAGAAGGTTAAATGTCTCTGAAAACTAGAATTCCCAGGATTCCCTAGCACTGAGCCATGGCAATTAAAAGGGTGTCAAACTGGATTTACTTCTGCAGTGCGGTTGCAGCCGAACACGTTTCTATTTGGCACAAAGCTTCCTGGACCCCCTTCATGTTAAAATAAATATCTTAAAAGGACTGAAAGATTCTTTGTTTGGTTTTAATGGTAATTTTGAGAGTTGAAATAAGTTACAATTATTTTTATTCAATTATGTTTACGTTTATTTGCAAAAGATCCGCCATTTTAACATTATGGGAATTTTCCGGGAATTGTGACTGAATATTCCGTGTGATCTGGGGGGATTCAGTGTGTTTTGGACAAACGTTATGGGGAATTATCTTTGAGGCTTGTTGGCAACTCTTTATAAATTTACATTGTGTGCCTTCAAGTGCTTTCAGACTTAGGACGACCCTATCATGGTCTTTTCTTGGCCAGACTTGTTCAGAGGAGGCTTGCCCTCTGAGGCTGAGAGAGTGTGACCAGCCTGAGGTTACCCAGTGGGTTTCCATGGCCCAACTGTAATAATAATAATAATAATAATAATAATAATATCAAATGTAGAAGGCTTTCATGGCCAGCATCCATAGTTTTTTGTGGGTTTTTCGTGCGATATGGCCATGTTCTAGATCAGGGCCACATAGCCCGAAAAACCCACAAAAACATAATAACAATAATAATAATAATAATAATAATAATTTTTATTTATACCCCACCTCTTTGATTAGATCGAGGCGGCTTACAACAGTATCAAAAAGCATTCAAATACAATAAAATACAATACACTCTAAACCCACCCACTCAACCGTGACTCGAACCCTGCTCTTGGGGAGTCATAGAAGTTTATCACACGGGAGCAATTTCTCTTAATTTCGAATGAAAGGAAAGTGGGGCCAGAACGCATTCACGTGAATTCGTTAGTTCAGTGAATTTACGTGAATTCGAATTGCGTTCGAACTGACTTCCCATTGCCTGAAAATAGCTTCCCATTGCCCGAAATTGCGTGTGGTGGTCTATCACGCAATAACATTAAACCCCATGATTGCATTCATATTGCCATTGGATTATACTTCCAATTGCCCTTGTCTGATAAACTCCGTAGTCCAACACAACAACACCAGGCTGATCAGATGTCCTCACAGCAAAGGAGGACAAGGAACCCCCCAAAATCTAGGAAATTCAGGAAAAATGGAGGATGTGACCAAATAAAAGCTTTTTAAAAAACAACCCCAAAACCCACACTCATATAAATATAAATTCATGCTTCTTGGACATGCTAAGAATGGAGGGCATTTTGGAATTCCTCCTGGACAGAAGGTGGAAATGTAGGATGTGTCTGTGAAAATGAGGACGTCTGGTCACCCTGCCCGACACTCAGAATATGAATACTAATACTACTACTAATAATAATAACAATAAATTTTATTTGTATTTTCCTGCCTCTCCCAGGTGGATCAAGGCGGGATTACAACCCAACAATGGCAAAAGGATACAACAATAGAACAAATAGTGTTCTAGGGAGAGCAAAGCAAGGAGCTCCTCCAGAGGAAAACCCTCTTCTGCCATGTGCTGGCACTCTGTCAAGGTGTATGCAATCTCGATGGCCACAAAGAGCTGCTCCTTCCTCTCCTCCTCCTCCTTCTCCATGGGACAGTGGTTCAGGTTGGCCTTTCCACACATAAGGCTCATAACACAGATAATGATTCTTAATTAATATGTTTGTATTTATCTGAGGCAGCACAACACAGTTGTTTGAGTGTCGGACTACAAGTCTGCAGACCAGGGTTCGATTTCCAGCTCAGCCATGGGGGACCTTGGGTGAGTCACACTCTCTCAGCCTCAGTGGAAGGCAATGACAAACCTCAGAACAAATCTTGCCAAGAAAACCCCATGATAGGGTTGCCTTAGGGTCATCATAAGTCGGAAATGACACAACACATGACACATTTATGTATTAGCCAGGTTGATTTTGGTGTTTGACTGAGCATAGGGAGAGAAAAATAAAAAATGTCAACCATGAAGCAGATTTAGGCCCTGTTAAGGCCAGCCTTAAAGACCAGGTTGGGGTGGAAAAGGGGCGTAGCATCCATATGACACATGTCCCAGGGTGTCATGACGCCGCACGCTGCACCACGTGGCACATAGCATCATGGTGCTCCTCTGGCACTGAGTCCGCACAATGCAATGCCAAAGGAGCACCATAAAGCCATGGCGCCACAGCTATCATTTCCTTTGCAGGGTGCAAAAAGGAGCCGCTTTTCGCAGCTCCTTTTTGCACCCTGCAAAGGCCAGATCGGAACCGCAGTGTGCGGTTGCTGCGGCCCCAGTCTCGCTGTAAAAGGGGCAATCTGCACAGTTCCTAACTCAAAAGGCACTCTGAGCTTCTTGGTGGGATACTTTTCCTAGGAAAGCCACTGTGGTGTAATGGTTTTGAAAGCTAGGCTCTTAAGTGGATCTACACTGCATAGGTACACAGTGTATCATCAGAAAAGGCAATGGCATCAGAAAAGGCAATAGCATCACCCCACCCCACCACCATTGTTTTCCATGGGGCTCGAACATATGCGGAATGTCTCTTAAGTGGGGGGGGGAGGTCCTGAATGAATCCCCCACATAACGGAAGGGCACACTGTAATGCAGTTTGATATCACTTTAAAGGTTGTAGCTCAGTCCTATAGAATCCTAGGGTTTGTAGCTTTACAAGGCCTTTAGCTTTCTCTGCCAAAGAGTGCCAGTGCCTCACAAAATTACAAATCCCATGATTTTGTAGGATGATTCTGTAGGATGGAGCCATGGCAGTTAAAGTGGTGTCAAACTGCATTTGTTTTTGCAGTGTAGATACATTCTATAAGTCTGAAGACCAGGCTTTCAATCCTCGCTCAGCCATGGACACCCACTGGATGACCTTAAGCAAGTCACACCCTCTCACCCTCAGATAAAGGCTTAGACAAACCCCATCTGAAGAGATCTTGCCAAGAAAGCTCTGTGATATGGTCACCATTAGTAGGAAACCACTTGAAGGCATACAGCAGCAACATGTTGCTTTCCCACCACAAAATAGCCAATTAAATGCAGTACTATTGTTATTATTATTAAGCTTTATTTATAAAGTGCTGTAAATTTATACAGTGCTGTACATACAATCAATTAAAATAGATAAAATAAACCTGCCTGCGGTGTACATTCTACGAAAATAATTTAACATTATACATATTAATACATCTTAACATCCAAATAACAAAATATAGCAGACAACAAATTAAAATAATAGTGGATAACAATCACGTAAAACTATGTAAAACATACTAAAACTATGATCCTTTATGCTCTTATTTGGGGGTACAGTCAAGGTTAAGGTAAGCTCCAAAGAACATATTGGGATTTACTGCTGTGTAAATATGCATTGAGTTTGCTGTAATTTAAACAAGGAGGTTAAAAAGAACTGACAAAATTAAAATAATTAGATTCCTTTCCAGACTGCTTCTCCGATTTTCCATTTCAAATATACAATGAATCAGTTTGAAATCTACTGTACAAGAATTTTGAGATCAGGATATTTGTAGTGTATTGCTTCTTTGTTTGCATTCCCTTGCTAAAAACAGGAAAAGCATGTAATAAATTTGGACATAATCTTAAATGTTATGCAGTAATAAATGCTGTGCAAAATTGTTGCAGCCCACAAACCTCTTGAGGTTTTGACAAAGCTGCAATCCTGAATCTTTTTGTCTGTGAGTATGCCTACTCTATAAAGGCCCATGATGAAAATGCAATGATTTGGAAGGTGAAACATTATTTTAGATAAAGTACACTCACCATTGAATGTCAGTTTTCTGACCTTAAGGTGAGAGCTAGAAGGGCTTTTTGCTGCTTCCTACTTTAGAAGTGATGAAACCACAAGGGCTTTCTGTACTAACTGTTCCATAGTTTATTTGCATTTCTCTTTTGTTTGCTAACCTTCAAATGTACGGAAAAGACATTTCTAGCAGCTCGTATGGAGCAAGCTATAGTAGCTCAAAAGCAGCTCCTGTGCCACAGCCTAAAGGTTATGACAGCTGGTTTGGTCAGTCATCTTTCACCATCAAGATGCTTCAGGCGGGTCTTCCCAGCCTATCGGCATTTCTGTAAACGTCAACTAGTTATAATCCAGAGTTTAAAATTATTTGTTTTCAGCAGCAGTTTCAAACAAATTAGATGTGATGTAGATGCATGGAAGTATTTTCCTCTTTATTGTCTTTTGTTAAGCCCAATTGCAAAGGATGTTTTCGATTCAACCGCGGTCAACAAAACCCAGCTGTGGAAAATAGTCACAACAGAGTTGTCTTAATAAATAATAATAATAAAATAATAGGATTTATTTATATACCGCCCAATCATGGGAATCCGAGCGGTTTACAACAGAGGGGATAATAGACAGTTCCCTGCCTGCAGGCTTACAATCTAAAAGACAGGACCAAAAGGACAAGGAATGGTGGGGAGGGGGGAGGGGATCGGTCCCGCAATTCTTCTCTCCCTCTGAGGCCTGGACCAAGGCAGATGGAGTGGAGGGAGGGCTCTTCTTCTTCCAGGCAGACAGTTCGAGCTAGCCTGCCTCTCTCCCCCTCAAAATGGAGGATGAAGGGAGGGCTCTTCTTCTTCCAGGCAGACAGTTCGAGCTAGCCTGCCTCTCTCCCCCTCAAAATGGAGGATGATTTTGATGCTGCAAGGGTAGAGAAAGTGCAGCTGTGGGCTGCACAGGGCCATTTTTGTGGATCCCCTCATGGCCATAAGGAGTCATCAATTTGCTCTAAAATGCCCCAAAATGACCTCTAAGAGGTGTTGAGGGCATTTCCATCAAGTCAGGATCCCCTAGATGCACCAGGAGTCAAGAGAATTTTTTAAATCTCATT